>NC_080593.1:123144570-123488827 GCF_027887145.1 Ammospiza caudacuta | reverse complement strand
AAAAAGGAATTTTCCTGATCTTAAGTTCATAAAATTTTAGAAGCCGGGACTGAGGGAGGCTATGAGGAGGAATCACTCCAGTATTATTTCAGACCAATGGCTCTGTAAATTCTAAGAGTGTGGGAGACTTTGCTTTCATAATTATAGATTGGAAAACAAATGCTATTACTCATAAAGAGGCCTTAAAAATGTGAAGGTTTCCACAGAATTACTGAGACAACTAAGAATCATATTACACACCTGGCCTGAAGACATTTTAGATACAGCAAAATAGGAAAATAACATTGCCAAAGTGTGTTCATTGACAGGTCCAGTTTAAAACAGAAAAAACCAAACAATTCCTCTATTACAAAAAGGGAAATTCTAGTTAATTAAGTCATCTGGCCTAAACACAAGACTTTTATATAGAGGAAAGCCTTAGGCAGAGTTTCATAAGCTATCTAGAACATGCTTCCCTTTGAAAAAAAAAACGTGCAAGGAAGAGCATCAGACCTAGCTAAATGAATAAACAAAAAGAATATTAGAAGTAAGCAGAGAGCTATAAGGAATGGAAAAAAGGACTGAAGAGCCAAGAAATCATCTTTTGAGGTCAAGAAGTGTCGGGATGAAATGAGAATAGCGAAAAGTCAAGCTGAGTTAGACCTTTAAAGGATATCAAAATAAATAGGAAAAAAGGCACTTTGAGAATATAAAGAAAAACAAAATAAATAAAAAGAAACAAGAAGACTAAGGTCGAGATTTAAGATAATGTAGATATGGCCCCCATACTAAATGAATAGTTTGCCTCAGCTTTCAATAAGACTAATTATTTCAGTATGAAACGGCAGAGGCAAACTGAATAACAGAAATCAAGATAAAACAAAATATCGGAATATAACTCAACTTAGAAATCAGACATCCCAGTGTAGTCATGATTAGATAATTGGGTGATCATTGATTTCAAAATTTTCAGATAATTAGCAGCTAGTGTAGGAATTTCTTTGCTGGTGTAAATTGTATTCTTAATGAAACATATACTGCGGTCCATGCATAACTAAAAAAAAAAATCTAGTTCTCTGCATCCATAAAAATGAAAATCAGAAGACATGCAGAAGGTGATGGATGAGAAAACATATACTGGGCAAAGGTAATCAAATAATTTGACCTCCTTGCATTTAGCAAAATTGGTGGCAGAAACTTCACATAGAGATCATCAGGGTTATAGAAGTATACAATACCTTGAAGTGTATTTCAGGGTGTCATCTCATTCCCATGAACATTTATCAGTGAAAATACAGGACTTTTTTCCTTCTTTTACCTCTCCCACTCTTTGGGATAGTGTTTGAATTCAGTATCATCACTTTTTGTGTTAGACTTAGCTCTTAAATGATGCTTCTGGAAATCTGATCGTCGCTATGATAGTGTCTAATTTCACTATTGTGTTTGAAAGTTCAATCCTATTGAGGATGGCTATTGTCATGGAAAGTCAAAACCAGGCAGAAATAGAATTCCCTGCATTGGCTAAGGTCATCTTCATTTCAGCATCAAGCTTTGTACTGAGTGGTGTATTTTGTAGCAATAGAAATACAGTGCAGAGAAGATTCACTCTTTCCAAAAGTAAATGGGATTAGTGTGGCTTGCTTGTAAACCATATTGCACAGGGGATTGTTTTAGAAGCTGTGTTTTTTTGAGAAATTTCTATAACGAAAAGGAAAAAAAAAAAAAGAGATATAATGATGAAACATATCTGGTTTTTCTTAATCAATACATTTACATTACATTAAGGCTTTCACTTTTTCATGTTTATAGTAATAGACATTCTAACTACTTGCAGAATCCTTATTAGATGCATTCAATGTGCAGGTTACTTTTGTAACTCTCCCTATTTATTCACAGAAGTTTCTGGATAAATCATTAGGTGCAAACACAATTTAAAGGTACCAAAATTCCATAACCCTCTCTGTTTTGTTTTAGGGGTATTTTTGTTCATTTTCTTTTAATAAATAAGCAAGTATTAAAAACAATTTTAATGCATCATACACAAAATCTGCAAACTTCTGACCCTGAAGTTTTGAGCTGTTGAGTGAAAATGACTGACATTAAACTACACATACCTTCCCTTCTAGCCAAATAAAGCAGGGGAAAAAACTTTTCAGTAGAGTCTGCAGCTTTTCTGAAGACTTATACTATACCAAGAATTTTATAGAAATTTATGCTTATGCCTTAGAAATTTTGACAATGTGTTGAAAAAAAGCTTAAAAGAACTTGAAATGAAGCAGTAGTGTCAGAAAATTACTGATAGTCACCTGGTAGCTAAAGCAGCTTTCTATATTTAAGCATGGTGTTAAAGATGTGTACAACCTCTCCTCTGAGTAGTGAGAAGTACACAAACCATATAAGCATAAGGCAGAAATAATGAAGAACATGAAGATGAGAGGATGAGAATTCCCTTCCAATACATCTTTTCTGACACAAGATATCCAGAATTTTGTTGCTTTTTCTGATAATTATTCCAGTGAGAAGACAAAAAAAATGTGTAAAGGAATCAGGCCAGATCTAATTATTCCTATAATACTTTTAGCCACCTCTCAAAGGATCAAACTATAAACCTGTATGTCAGTGGGTCTTAAACCTAATTCCCAAGTTCTGTTACTTCTTAATGACTACTTTCTAGAAAATTCTGAAAGAGTACAGTGATGCAAGATGAGATTTTTCTTGCATTATCAAGCCATAAAACCAGTAGAATTTGGAGTTTTTCATAGCTAAATGGGTGCTGCTAAGAGAAACTCAGTGTAACTGCAGTAGAAACTTTCTGAAGCTTCATCTGCATTCCCTTCAATCTCCCATTCCTGCAGGGAATGAGCAGGGATAAATGCATTTGTGTAAGGATGTTACCAGTAACTATTACAAAGCACTGTTATTTATACATGCGATGCTACTCAAATTATTTGTGACCAGAATTTTAATAATTGTGTAGTTTACAAATAAAAAGGGTGCCCTCTGTGCACAAACTTTCTGTGATTATCCTGTGCATCGAGAACAGCAGTACTGAGTTGGGAACCTTCCTCTGATTTCATTCTTTTTCCATTTCCCCAATATTTCTGGCTAACCTCAAATTAAAAGATTCCTACTACAGGTTAGATGGCTGCTTTTCATAGGATCTATTTAATATCATATATGATGCCTGTTCTTCACAAATCCTTCCATACTTGTTTTACAGATTTTTTCTTTCCTGCTTCCTTCTCTATGCAGAATTTGCTGACAGCTTCTGTGGTAGCTAACTAGAGACAGACAGTCAGACAACATAACAAATGACTTGGACTTCCACCCCAAGGCTGTAGCAAAGGGAATCTGGAGCTGAATCTTTTCTAGGGTAGAAGGAGACAGAACAAAGTTTTCTGTCTATACTTCTAAAACACTAAGATTGTAGGAAAAAGTAAAGTGAGTTGTAATGTAGCAACAGTTCTTAGCCACCTTTTTCCTGACAATCTGACAGGACAGCTCTATCAGTATAAAGTAGTGAATCAATCAAAAACAAAGCCCTTTCTTAAAAAATTACAATGAACAAGCAAAGAAAATGGAGAATTGTTCAGCCTTTGATGTATTCAAATAGTGGTTTAATAGACAAGTTTTACAGAAATGCAGATTACAGGAAAATACAGGATGACTATGGTTGACTGTGATTTTTAATCTAGAGGAGATGACATTATATAATCAAAGGGTCCATCTTGGAGTTACTCTCTATGATTCTATGAAAGACAGAGGCAAGTTAAAATGCACATTTCTCTTCCATCTTTCTTTTCCATCTTCTTTTTCCTCCTGCCCCCACACTTACAATAATTCCCATCCAGTCTCTCTCAGGGGAACAAGTAAATTTACCTCCCACAGTTATAAATTTTAAGATATAAGATTGATAATAACTGCCTCACATTTTTGCTTTCATTCCATTTTGGATTTCCATCTGCTGACTGCAGTTAACAAGGTTTTCCACCACACTGTGGTAAATTCTGTGTATTATTGATCATGAACTCTCAATGATCCACCAACAATGAATTTTTAGGGATTAAGCATCCTGCTGTTCTGTGCAGGGAAGTATTTTCAAAAATCTGTAACCCATCTCTGAAAGTACTTCAGTGGGATCTTTAAACGTCTTACATTTTACTGTTAATCTTTCTGGCAATCCCATGTAGAAGTTCAATAGAATTGGAAACAGAGTGCTGATTCTACACAGCTTTTTCTAATAAAACACCTAAATATGTGGTTGTGTTTTATGTGGGGGAGAGGGGTTATGTGTTACTGAGTTGATTACATAGCATTTGATTTAAATAAGATAGAAATCACCGTAAACTGTCTGGAACAATACACCGTAAGATATGATGATGTTCAATTTAATCACATCATGGTTCTGTTGTTGACTGTTGCAGGGAACAGCTACAACCAAACCATTTGCACTTTTGCATCTTTTATCACCAGAAAGCTAAAATCTTGTTTGTTTGTGTGGTTTGGTGCTTTTTTGTTGTTCTTGTTTTGAGTTGTGTTTAGTTTGAGGTTTTTTGTTGTTGGGTCAGAAAATAGACCTTAGCTCAATTTATTGTCAGCTTTAGAGTTGCCTCTTGAGAACTTACTCCACATGGCAAGTCTAAACTATCATTTTCCCAGATCCTTTTTACTAACTCCAGAGATTACAGAAATACAGCTTAATGTTATAAAAGCATTCTCAGAAGGCTTATAAATGAAAGGACTCAGAGTAATTCTGAATGCAGGATTTTGTCCTCTAATTCAATCTGTGATATTAAAACTTCTGCTTTTCAAGACTAGAAGAGCAATGGTAAGATGAATAATATATCAAAGGAACTAGGAAACAACAAGGAATTTATAAAAATTGTCACTATGTCTATGTCCACCTATGATTTAAATGTTGGAGCAACTGGTGATCAAAAACCCAGACTTGTCTAGATAAAAGAGTTTGACTGTTGCAACACATGAAAGACATGAAGGAGTGGCATAGAAAATCATTTTTTTTCCAGCATAGAAAATTTTAGCAAATAAATGGGCTATGTGCTGATTTAATTCTACATAAAGTTGGGCAGTGTGTTATTTTTCAGTTTTCACAGTGTTGAAGTTGCTACTTGATTGTTTCTCTTTTTACTTTAATTAATTTGAAAGAAGGTTTTAGACATTATTTATCATCATGTCTAGAAGCCTGAAGGAGCACATATTGACATGTACAGAAAAATTACCAGGTGGATGATGCCTCAACATCCAGCTGTCAGCAGGCACAGTTCCCCAACAGTTGGACCCATATCACTGGGGTGTTTTTTGGCAAAATGGAGCACAGGATACAGGAGGAAAGCCTCAGAGCTGACCTTGTTCAGGCTACTGGGTGATACAACTCTACAACCAAGTAAAGTGGCGTGACAGAGATGAAGAAACAAAGCTTCCCTCTAAGTGCAGCCTGGGGTGTTCAGATTAGATATCAAGTGAAAAACACAGCACTGGAACAGGTTGCCCAGGATGGTTATGGACTTAGAGATTTTCAAAATCTGGTAGCTCTGGTCTGATGTTTGTAATAGACCTCTTTCAAGAAGATGATTGGACTAGATCACTCTTAAACAACATCTCTGCAATTCTATGAGTCTACAATTTGACTTTGCTCAAGGAAGGTATTTGATGTCAAACAGATTGCCAGCACTATGGTGATCTCAGTCCCTCTTCCAGGCTTAGTCTTTTGTGTCCAAAGTTCAAACATATGCCAAATTTGCATTGATCAAAAGCAAGACTTTTTTGATCTTGTTCTTTAATTAAATATGAGTTCTTAGAGTGACATTAAACTCACATAATCAATCAACAAAATATGCTTTGATCTGACCTGCTAGAGAACTGTAATCATAGGAAGTTAAAGTAAAAAACAAAAAACAACAGAAAACCATGATTTACCTAACATGACTGTTCCCAGATATAAATGGTAAGATCAGTGTAGGAAAAAAAAGAGCTTAGGGTTTAACAAAAGTAACTGAGTGACTTTTATTTAAGACTACCTGAGTCCTGTTACTTTTGAACAATAAGTATTCCTTTTACGCTTAATTGTTTAAAAACTGACCAAAACAGGCATGTGTAGAAGGAGATTCCTCTCCAAAACAGACTTCTTCATAAAATTAACTCAGTGTAGAAGGTTGGGTTTTTTCTTACCCAGAAATTATTATGTTCCTACCAGGAATATTTTTGAATACTCAAATTTCATGGTGGTGTGTGAGAGGGTAAGAGTTCCACTATGGATCTCCTGTCAGGTATTCCATGAAAAACTTAAGAGCACAATAAAAAAATACAAACAACAAAAGTTCTATTCTGATCTTTAATAGCAATGAATTCTAAATCAGATGCAAGGTATTAAGCCAGTATTCAGTTCTCATTTCCTGGCAGTTAGTCTAGTAATCAGTCAGAGGAACATCATGTAAAAATAAAAAAGCTGATCTTCAAGTTTACTTAGAGTGCTATGAGCTTTTTAACAGCACATAAAAAGAAAACATTTTCTAATAAAACTCACTAATACCTTTTGGTTTGGCTACCCTCTGTATCACTTGAAAAGGTACAGGAATGGCACTGTTAGAAGCAAAGAAATGTGCAGAATTCACAAATAGTTTTGCTATCCAGATGTAACCACTTACCTCATGCTCCCTGTCCATTTTCATGGTTGCAAATTACAAAAATGTATGAACTCTCAAACTGACAATTTTTATTTCTCTCAGATTTAACTCCAAAGTTTCTCATTCAGGAAATGTGAAGGGTTTGTTAAGTTTTTAATTAACCCAGAAACATGCTGATAGTTAATCTCCTACATATTTTGGGTCTTTTGTCCTAAAAAAGCCAGTTGTGTCTTACTTTTGGCTAACTTAAATAGAACCAAAGTCAGGTAGAATTGGAAGTGAAGTTCAATTCATCGGTCTGGTGGTCAACTACATGTTGCAACAGTTGTGAAGATATTTATAATAATTACCATCATTTTAGAGCAAACAATTCAAATATTATCAAACAAAGAATTTAAATCTTAATACTTTACACCAATATCCTGAGTTGTTTGCAATCCGGAATGGTCCATATCTCTAGACAGAATTTTAAAAATCCAATGAATCTATGTATAGGAGTGGAAAGAAAAGCATCACTTAAGAAAAGAACAGATGGTTATGTACTGAAGGTACCATTTTCAAAGCATCTGTGTGGAAACCAAAAGTATTGTAAGGAAAAATTTTAAATTTCTTTTAGTTTATAGACTAAAAGACGGCAGACTGTGCACTGGAAATGGAGACCTGATTTATACAGCTTTGCAGTCTGACCAGATTCAAATTTACATTTGCTGCATCCAAAAAACATGCAATTTGATTGGAGTAAGGAAGAATAGCAGTCTCCTATTATAGCTAAGCCACTGAGCATGTGGTAGCACAAGTATTATGAGGCCAACAAGGTCTCAGGGATAAGGTATCTGGTGGCTAGGTAGTTTAGAAACAAGATCTGGTATGAAGCTATTTCCATCTGAACTACTTCTAGAGCTTTATCCAGTAGTGTAAATGCATGAATACTCCTAAAGTAAGGACCTGGAGTAGGTACTCAAAGTCAGGCAGTTCATTGTCCCAAAGTTCAAGTTCTACAGTCACAGAGATGCATTTTTATCCCATAGGAGGTAGGTTTTTAAGATAAGTGGAATTAACTGTTCTATAAGTCACCTGCTTTCTGTCTCCTTTCTTTTATTTTTCCTCTTCCTGGAATGTAAAGGAAAAGGGATTCTTTTGCTAGACTAGACACAACTTCTAAATTGCCATCCTTCTTAAAATCAAGGTTCTACTTTTCATTTTGTGATTGTGAAATGTCTAGCAGCAACTAGAATATTCAAGATGCTATCATTTCAACCTTGTGGAGAAGACACTTTTTGAGCTAGTTGCTCCAAATCCCTTGGCTCTTTTTTTTGTTACACTGGAGACTCACACATTATCTCACTGATCATCCTCTGTCACTTCAGAAATATACTTCAGCATAATTGTTTTCCAGATTTAGTCTTCTTGTGGAGGGGTTGTTTGAATTAATTTTCTGCAGATGTATTTTCAGTTTTCCAAGTTGACTCTCATTCTGTTATTCTCGGCCCATGTTTCAATTTTTTCTAAGACCCTCGATTATTTGCTTGACTTGACTGCTGCTGGAACAACCTCTAATTTAACATCATCTGTGAATTGCATTTTCATACTCATGTTTCAAATTCCAGATTATTTATGTGAATTTTAGAGGACAGCACCTTAAATAGAGCCTTTTCGCACCCCTGTTGTCAACTGAGACAGCTCAATATGTTGTTGTTTATTATTATATTTTGTTTGTGCTCTATGTGCCAGTTTCCAGTCCATGTGATGGAGCTCAGATCCAAGGCAATTGTAACTCATTTGAAAAGTAAGATTTCGTCAGATGTTGTATTGAATACTATACCAAAACCCAGATGATATCCTCTTTCATTTCTCAATTGCTTTTGTAACGGTTCCACAAAAAATAATCAACATTTGTACTACACAGTTTTCACTTCATAAATCCAGACTGCTAATAGGTCATGGATCTATAATCTTTTTGTGTGCTTTATGCCAGTTCAGTATTAAGCCTTGTATAAAACTATATATAGCTTGGGTTCTAGCTGCAGGTGAGTGGCAAGGCCTTGCTGGAACTTGATGAAGTGCATGGAGTGGTTGCAGTGATCTTCATGGGGGAGCAGTGTTTTGTTACAAGAGCTCTCTCTAGTGGTCCTGGCTACTCCACTCCTTGAGTGACTCCAGTGCTGCAATCTAGAATGCCTGACTGATGCATTTTCCTTCTGTGAACCTTTGGAGACATAAACCTGGTTAGTTCCAGCATCAAATCACAGTTAAATCGTATTGAGAAGAAAAACAATAATAATAGTAAAAAATGAGTGAACGCCTGACAAAGGATAAAACGCCTGGTAAGGTTACTGAGGCAACCTGATTCCTTAAAGAGAAAAATTCCTTAAGCACCTGGATGGTAACTTCATGGTACAGGTGCTAAGAGACCTAACTAAGAGAGATGCCCTCCTTAATTTGTTACTTGTTAGCAAACAGGGTCTTGTAAATGAAGTGGATGTTAGTGGCCATCTTGGCCCAAATGACCATGCAGTCAAGTTTAAAATCTCTGTTGACAGCAGAAAAAGTGCCCACAAAATTTCAGCCTTGGATGGGAACCGAGCAGGGTTCAAAATCTTCAGGAAAGTAGTTGGTAAGGTCCCCTTGGGAAATGCTTTATTTGAAGGTGCTGGGCTCCATCAATCAAGGCCACTTTTTAAGTACTACCTACTCGGAGCACAGAATATCCAAAAATGAAGCAGACAAGGCAGAACACCAGCTTGGCTAAGCAGGAATCTTCTGGAGCTAAGGAAGAAAGGAAAAAAAAAGAACATGTTTGCCCAGTGGAAGCAAGGTCAGGGGAAATAGGAGGAATGCAGAAATGCTCTTTGCCACTGCAGGGAGAAAACTTGTGTGGCCAAAACTCAATTGGAGTTGAAGCTGGCCAGTACTCTGAGGGGCAGTAAAAAGAGCTATTAAATATGTTAATAGCAAAAGGAAATCCAGAAAAAACATTGGTCCATTACTTGAAGAACACGGTTGCCTCACAAACAGGAACATGGACAAACCAGAGATTAATGCTTTTTCACTTCAGTCCTCAAAACTGAAGCTGGGCTCTGGAATCCCAGAGCTCAGAGCTGTGAGAGTAATAAAATCCCAGTCAACCCTGAGTATTTGCATGATCCACTGCTCCAGCTGGATCTCTGTAAGTCTATGGGGCCTGATGGGATTAATCTGAGAATACTCAATGGGCTGGTTGATATTGTCATAGGGTGTCTCAATGATTTTTGAATGGTCTTGGAAATATGGCAGTTCCAAGTCACATGGAAACTCGTGAACATTCTCCAGTTTTCAAAAAGGGTAATAAGGATGACCCTGGAAACTATAGGCCTTTCAGTCTCACTTCAACGCCTGGTAAAATTAGAGAAGATTAAATGGAGAAGATTTAAATGGAGAAGATTATTCTAGGAGTTACTGAAAAACACCTGAAGGATAACATAGTCATCAATCACAGTCAGCATGACTTCATGAGAGGAAAGTCTTGCTTATCAAACCTGATTTCCTTTTATGCCAACGTAACCCACTTATCTGATCAGGAGAAACCAGTTGATGTAATATTTTCAAATTTCAATAAAACTTTTGATACCATCTGTTATAGGATCCTTCTGGATAAATGTCCAGCCCACAGCTGGATAAACACATCATGGGATGGGTGAGCAGCTGGTTCATGAGTCAGGCACAACGGGTTACAGTAAATGGGATGACTTCAGACTGATCTGTCACTGGTGGGGTTCTGCAGGGCTCCATCCTCAGCCCTGTGCTCTTCAACATCTTCATAAATTACCTGGATGTAGGACTGGAAGGGATATTCAGTTCGCTGAGAATACTAAACTGGGAGGAGCTGTCGACTCCCTTGAAGGCAGGGAGGCCCTGCAGAGAGACCTGGATAAATTGGAGAGATGAGCAATCACCAACCACATGAAGTGTAAGAAGGACTAATGTTCAGATTCTGCACCTGGGATGGGGCAACCCTGGATGGATGTGCAGACTGGGGAATGAGAGGCTGGAGAGCAATGCTGTGGAAAGAGAATCTGGTGTCCTGGCTGTTGGCAAGTTGAATGTGAGCCAGCAGTGCCCTGGCAGCCAGGAGAGCCACGCGTGCCCTGGGGGGCATCAGGGACAGCATGGCCAGATGGGCAAGGGAGGGGATTGTCCTGCTCTGCTCTGGGCTGGGGCAGCCTCACCTCGAGTGCTGGGGGCAGTTGGGGTACTGCAATATAGGAAAGACATTCAGCTATTCGAGAGAGTCCAAAGGAGGGCAACAAAGATGGTGAAGGACCTTGAGGGGAAGCTGTATGGCTGTATGGCTGTATGGCTGAAGCAACTTGATCTGTTCAGCCTGGAGAAGAGGAGACTGAGGGGAGACCTCATTGCAGTGGATAAATTCTTGGTGAGGAGAAGAGGAGGACCAAGTACCAATACAGTGATAGGACTCTAGGGAATGGCGTGAAGTGGGGTCAAGGGAGGTTTAGATTGAATATTAGAAAAAGGGTCTTCACCAGAGGGTGGCTGAGCACTGGAAGAGGCTCCCCAGGGAAGTGGTCACAGCACCAAGCCTGACAGTTGAAGGAGCAATTGGAAAATATCCCTTGATGGACAAATCACACATGGGGTGATGATAGGGGCTCTCCTGTGCAGGCCCAGGAATTGTACTTGATCTTGTGAGTCCCTTCCAGCTCAGGATATTCTTATGAATCTATGATTTTAAACTTTTAAAAAGCAATTAGCATGAGTTTTTTACTACTTTCAGTGCTGGGAGAAACATGTATATTAGATTATATCATATGTAGTCAAATAGCAGAACACACATCTAAATCATGCTGCCAATATAATATCAACAACAGGTACTTCCTAGGATTGATAAGTCGCTATGGATGGTGCATTTTAAGATCCTCTCAATAAAGCAAAAATTTTAAATGTAGCTCATAAATATATTACATTTAAATCAAGAACAGCTTACAAAATCATATTTTAAATGTGAATATTTATTGCTTTCCATTTTTGTATTCCTGTATTAGTGACAACAGAGCCAGAGCTCAGACCAGCATGCTCATAAGTTCAAAAGAAGGCTCAATGAATTATAGTGCTCACTGGCAATAACCACTGGGAAGTCAATGTACATAAGCCAATGTTCCAGATGATGTCATATATAATGAAGTTTATAAATGCTTTACGATACGTAAGTCCATATTATTGTATTTCATAGCAACTCCTAGGGAAGACAAACAACCCAACAAATTTAAAAGGAGTTCAGTCTTCTATTTTCCTAAACCTAAACTGAAAAGGCCAAAAATTGGAGTATTTCTATTTGCACCATTACTAATTTCTTTATTAGTAGTGAAACTAGGACTTTATCATACATTTTTCCTCAGCTGAAAAAATTAATATTTTCTTGAACATATGTATATTTAAAATATTATTCCAGTTATATTTGCCTTATCTTTTATAGTACATTTTCTTGGTATCTCTTCAGTAAATGAAGGCTTATTAGATATCTGGTTTAAAAAATATTTTACTGAAAACACTGTAAATAAAATATGTTACACTTCGAAGAAGGTGTTCTCTTCAGAAGAAACCATTTTCTTGTTCAGGGGCTTAAAAATTCTCCAAAGTGAGCCCTGTGAGACAACATGTAGGCATTGATCAAAATCCCCTAGAAGTATTTTGAGCATGTTTGAATTAAGGATTTGAAATGAGGGGAAACTAAACATCAGTTTAAAAGTCCCCTTGAATGGCTACTTAAATCACAGCATGGAATGTCCCTGAAGCTGTGAAGCTTAAAATACATGCTAAGGTGCTATGGCAGAAATGAGACATAAGAAATTGCTTTGAGAAGATCAGTTATTTTCATCCTAATTAAATTCTTTTAAAAGCATTTTTACAGTGTTCCAGGACTCTTTGGTATCTTTAGGAAAGTAAAGTCTGATTCAGGTCATTTTTGAGTCAAAGAAAACCTTGCATTAACTTCAGTAGAAATGAGACTCCTTAGGAAGCAGATGTGCTTACATTCCACTGTCAAAAATAGGAGCTAAGCATCTGCTCAAAGTTAATCACACGCTTAAACACTGTCCAGGACTAAGGTCATGGTTGCCAGGACCTGATTTGCAGCACATACAAATCCAAATGATTAATGGTTTGGCTTTCCTGCTGGATAAAACAAATGTAATATGAAATACAGGGTTTGGGGTTTTGTGATTCATTTTTGTGTCACTTAATAAAATCTAAAGAAAAAAAAAAAAATCGATCCCAAATAGAGTTCTGTTGAGTTAGTGGAAATACTGATAAAAATTACTTTATATTCTCATTTAGTTCAGGTTGAAAACCAAAGAGTAGTACTAACACAAACAAGGCATAACACAAAAGCATTGTGTGGCAAATAGACATGCAGATGAAAAACAAGTACAGTCTGTCAAGGAAATTGAGGTTACTTCTGAAAAGTACACATTGTGTCCTATAAACATACTACAGCAGAGATAAAACTTAGCTCAGGGCAAATAAACGTTCTCCAAATACAGAGAAGACTTCACGAAGCTCAATTAAATAAAAATCAAGGCTGAGAGAAAGTTTGGTAATATCTGATCAACTGGTCACTTAAATGCCTGGAACTAAGATAATCCTCTTCTGAGTACAAATTTATCTAAATTATAGGAAATGATGGAAAGAGGGAATTATAGGAAGCAAAGGGAGTGCAGGTGTAGTGAAGATTGTGGAAGGACAATACAGAGGTGGAACTGGAAGCAGGATGGGGAAGCTGTCTCAGCTGTGAGCTGTGTGCTGAAGGTGTACCAGGTAAATTGACACTTGTGACACCAAACAAAATAATTCTTGTGAAAACCTAGAAGTAGAAGGGCTCAACATTTGCTTGTCTCAGGGAGGCTGGGGGAGCTCCTTCTGCATCTACTTGCTATGTTCATATAAAGTCCTGTGAAAAATTATCAGATCACCAATATGATAAACTGGCAGCTGCTCACAATGTTTTATTTTAACCCAACAGCAAAGATCAAACAATTCTGAAGATTCAGATAATAATTTTTTTTTACAAAAATCCTACTGATTTAATGTCTTTGATAGTAATCTAATGGACTTTCAAGTAAATTAAGCCACAAATAACTTCAGGAAATGGATGTATTCACATACATCAAATCTCAAGCAAGACACATTCCAGCATGTGCAAATAGATTTTTTTTCTTTTGAAAAACCCTGTGTTTATGTACATATTAATCCACAAGAATTTGATGTTTCAATTTCTTTTAAATGTAGTTTACCCACCTCAAGGTTATAGGACATATTACTAAACAGACTATGACAGCTTAAAGGTTCAGGTTGCTAGTTAAATGAACTAAAAATATTTTTATTATAATTTCATTATTTTAAGTCAGTCTCATGATATCTGGATCATAGTATATTCCAAAGGTTAAAGCCATCATGTCTGATGGGTCAGCTCCTTGTGTAAACAATTTACAGTTGCTTAGTTGGGAAAAAAAAAGGAGATAAAGATCTAATCCCACAGCTTTCACCTAAGAGAAAGATCCTACAGTTCACCTAAGGTGCTCTTGCTGGTGAACTGAAAGACTTCCCAAACCTTTGGGGATTGAAGCAATCAATGTGTTTCTATGAGAATATCCTTGTTGCAAATGAATCTGACTCAAGCCAGGCCTTCAAGGATTGGAAGCCAATCCAGTAGCCTCCCTTTCTGTGGGCATCTTCTTCATTCTCCCTCTGAAGGTGTCTGGTGTGTGGCACCAGTGCTCAGTGCAAAATCATTCTCCTCTACTTTCTGTACTGTTGGGCAGTTCCACATACATTATTTGTGCTTCTATCTAGCTCTTCCTTTTTGGGATAGTTTATTTTGCCCAAGTTTTATTCGAGCTGGTTCTCTGGGCATTGGGCCCAGTTCTTGTTTAACTTTGCTCTTAAAATCTGTACAACAGCCCAGATGTTCTTTCCAAAAAAAAATAAAAAAGGCGGGGGGGAGTTTTATGCATCCATTTCAAAAAATGATTGTGTTGTAAAGCAACAGAAGGGATAATTTGTAAACCCACTGAATGCATTTGTATGGTTTATAGCAAAATTAAACTCCATTACTATATGGGACTTGGGTTTACAAGGCTAACAAGAATGCTGACTAGGTGGAATAGAAAACACGAGAGCACAAAAGAAATGTTTTTTATATTGGAACATAAATTTAAAGTTATTACAAAGGAGAAGGTATGAAAACCTTTAGTAAAGATGGATCTAGCTGAACTATGTAAGAGTCATAAATTTATTTCTCCCCTCAAAAGTAAGGTCTGTGGAACAATAAAAATGAACAATAGGCCCAGAAGTTTTTACTGGACCAAAAGTAAAAGTTTCAACTAGAGGTACAGATTTGAGAAGCAGAGCAGTTCAACTCTGTTTAGCAATGAGTAAGCAGCTGTCAAAAGAGTGTTTCAAAAAAAGATGACAGGAAACATGGAATAAGAAAGCAGGAACTGTACCCAAAAGGAAGGGACAAAGCAAAAAAAGTTGAAGAAATAACTGACCCCACTAAATTATTATCAAAGAGTTACTCATGTATTTTTCTTGTGCCACAAGTGACATCATGAGCTGACATTACCAATAGGTTACCACTTTCCCAGTCAACAGTAGAAGAAAAAATTTGAAAACCCCTTTATCAGAGGCTAGCTATAACACATATATTTTTTTGAAGCCATATCCACAGTTCTGAGGAAGAAGGCAAGGCTTGCTCATAACGCAGGGGAAATGCCAGGTGCTGTAGAGACAGAATGAAAGAAATTCTAAGAAAGAGGGTAGAAGAATAAAAGGTTTACACGTTGCTACAGTCAGCACAGAGATATTCTTAGGTTCCTAATAAGGCTCCCTGTGCTCTTCTTAACTTCCCTTGAAAATGATCTCTGCACAGAATCTCATTCAGCAATACAAGATAAAAAAAAAATTAATCCTTTTTCTAAGTAAATTAATAGCATCATAAAAGCTATTGGATACTAGAAATGCTCTAAACCTTCAAGAGAATACACTACCCTACTTTACAGATGGTTTGGCTATTCCAAATGTTGAACTCATGCAATATTATCTTATAAAAATTTACTACCAGTGGGTAAAAAAAAAATGCAGGGATTCCTTGAGGTTCTTTGGGAACATTGTCATTTACACATAAAATTTAGCTCCTCAGTTAATGAACACAGTAGAGCCACACTCTCTGTGTTCGTCTGTAAATGATTGATTTCAAGACCCCATCACACTGAATTAAACAGAAGTCCTTACAGCACCAATCAAGACTGAAAAAAAAGCCTTCTTCCACAAAACTGAAAAACATTTAAGTATTCAAAAGTATGTATGTACAGTAGAAAGGTAATTTTCAGTTTAGAATATCTCTCTTTCAGAGACAGATTAAAAATACTCTCCTTTCTTGGAGAAAACATTGGAACCCTTCCCTTCCCACAAAGAGACCCAGAAATCCCTGCCAAAATCTTCCTCTCTTATGGGAATCACAACATTTTCTCATTGCTTTCCCTCAGAAGAAACCTGGGATCTTCTGAAACAATTTCTATTCTGCCTGTTTCCACATGGAGCTTTAAGATAGAAGTCCTTCCTAAGAACTCAGGAAAGTGATTATGAATCAAGAGAAAATGAAGGCTGACAGTAAAATCAGAGACTTGTGCAATAATGATGTGTAGAACAAGATAGATCAAAGACTTTTTAAAAGGCTTTATTTTTTTATAGATAAGATAAGCAACCCCCATTGCGTCTCAGTCTAGTCAGGAACAAGTTCATATTTTCACTTTTCCAAAGCCAATGTTAACAGTGACTGCTGTTAAGATCAGTGACAAAAAATTCAGCTGAATCTCTGTAGCTGGAGTTAACATTTGCATCTTTGGAGGACTCTATATTGGGTTTTTTCTTTCTTTCTTTTCTAATAAAATGAGCCAATACATACAAAAACCATGGTTATAAAGACAATCATTCTGTTAGACTAGTTCTTTAAAAGCAAACTCCAGATGGGAATGAAGGTTTTCTCTGATGAGTTCCTGGTGCTGTTCTACTGAAATTTTCCTGATTTGCTTGGTTGACCAAGAAAAGAACCATAGCCCATTTTTCCCATACTGATTTTCCTCTAACTTAACATAAGCTGGCAACTCCTCCTTATTCACCACCAATGATAATACAGATACTATTTTAATTTTCATTCTCTTTGGCTTTAATTCCTAAACCAGAACAAAATCTTGATAATCACTAACTTCTTAAAACTGAGGCAGCTATACTTGTGGCTCAGAAGTGGTACTCTAGAAATTGGATGGTCATATAACCAGTTTTCCATTTTATTACAGCCTATAGATTCATAAAATTTGAGTTTTCCATCAAGAACATGGTCTCAAGTACAAATAAACAAGATCCACCTCTCTTCCTGAACATGTTCTTCCCAGGACACGTGAAATTCGCTGTTAGGAATTTTGTCTACAAGGCTGGCAGCCTGTAGGGAAAAGAGGACCCTCATGAGCAGCCAGGGGGTCCATTAAAACAGATTTCATACTTCATTTAATCTTACAAACTTTCAATCTTCTGCATTAAAAGCTTGAAATGCATTATTATTGTCCTTTATGGGAATCCAGATCCAATTTGTAAGATTTAGAAGTGGATAATACTGTACTATTTCTTAGAAAAAGAGACATACCCTGTACCTGAAAATATTCTGTGGTGTTCCTGCCTTTCAATAGTAGTGAAGGCTCATTTGTTACCAGTTCTGATGACAACACACACATTACTCAATACAACTGGCCTTCCTTTTGCTTAGCTTTACAGCTTAATAATTCTTTGGGGGGACTAGGAAAAGGTTTAATTTTTTTCATAGATTCTGAGGCAAGTAATCACTAGATGACATAGTCTGACAACTTTTATGTGAGAGCACATTTAATCTCACTCTGTTACCATCCCGGTGGACGCACTGTTAGATTAGACTAAAGCACTTTCATTCTCAAGAGATTTATGCATCAGGAGCAGTAGGAACTGAAAATGTCTCTACAGTATCACAGAATAGTGGAGGCTGGAAGGGACTGCTGGAGGGCATCTGGTCCAGCCCCCTGTTCGAGCTGGGCCAGCTACAGCCAGTTCCCCAGGACCGTGTCCAGATGGCTTTTGAATTTCTGCAGGGAAGGAAACTCCACAACCTCTCTGAAGCTTCACTGGAAAAGACCCCAGAACCACCAAAAATTGGTTAAAAGAGTTTTCAAGGTGTCAATTTCTTCTTCAGCTGGAGAGAATCAGAATTGTTTTCATCCTGAACTATAAGAAAGTTTCTCATCCATACTCAAATCAAGTGTTTTCATTAAACCTTTGTGATAAGACAGAAGCATATATATAATGAAGAGCATTATTTTCATGGCAGAACATTGTCCATCTACCTGTCTGCAGAGTGAAGCAATCCACAGGAATTGAAGAGGAGGAATCACTCCCTTCTCTCTCACTTTCCCAAAACAATGTAGGAAAAGCAATTTTTTTCACACAATCTGGTATGAAATGTGCAGCTAAAATTTTGTCACATCACTGCTCAAACTCAGACCTGCAAGCAACCGTGTCTTTATGAGAATGTACCTTTTTCTGAGTATGAAGGAATGAAAATAAACAAAAGATTTCACAAATTCTCTATCAGATTTTAGTGACAGAAAAGATCACTGCAAGTACAATGTGAAACCACATAGCACTTGCACTGTAGACCCCACATAAAAAGTTGCTTCATTTGATTACAATTAATACATTTTTCAACATTTTCCAAATGATCTTTGCTCTTAGGACACTGCATTTTATGTCATCTTCTCTAATTTTATAATTCATCATACAATTTCTGTCTTCCTCATCAAGATGGTAAATTCCTTGCTATAATTTTTTCCTCTTCCATGTTAAAATTGTTTTCTTAAAATGACCTGATGATCTCTCAGATTTGCTCCTGATAGATATACTGAGAAGACTGAGTTCCTTATATCCCAGCTTTGTTTTCCAAAGCCAGGAAGATCATTATTTTGGTCCTTTGCGCTCTTTTAAGCAATTCAGACCCTCTTCATGCATGGTTTCAGAACTGGACAGGATATTAGTGCATTTTAAGCATAGCATAACCTTCTCCTTTTCATCCTTTTAATAGCTCCCTATTGGTTCACGTTAACAGAGGTCTTAAAATGTTATAGTTCAATGTAAAATTCTTTGGCAAAATCATTGTATCACTCTCTTATCTCTTAGACCATGACAAAATCTGGCTTGTAATGCTGTAAATTAAAAAAAAAGTACAACTTTTTCAAGCCTTCTTCACCAGAAACTCCTGTTGGCTCAGATATGCTGTATTTTAAATTTCTAATCTCTGTAGATGTGATTGCGTTAAATGCCTCATTATTCTGACCAGTATCTTCACAAAGCTAGTAGAACTGTTATATCTCAAGTAATTTTGGTAATTTTCTGGTATTTAAATAATGTTGGTAGCCTTTCAATATTTTCCAATATTCCTAACATTAATTTTGAAAGAATAAGTGATACAAAATTATTTTTAGCTAGGCCTCTCCAAACTTCTAATCTAAAAATACTTGGGTTTGCCTGATGCCTGGATATCCTCCTTTGTTGCTTGTCTACCTTTTAGCACTTTGACATTTGCAGACAGTTTTATTTAAAATGTTATATAAATACCTTTTTTACTATTATTTACAACCTGAGTCCTGCAGTGGTCCTTAATTGTGAGGGGGAATTTTGTATGGTTTGGTTCAGTTTGGCTTGGCTTTTTCTTTTTTGGATTTTCTTTTTCATCATTTTCCTGTTTTCTGAAGTGGTCAGTTATAGTCGTCTATTATCAGTCACCTGTATTTTCAGCTTAATACTTATTAAATCTAAAGATTTTTTCATTCTATTTTAATTGGTTATTTTCTTTTTGGTCTCTGATCAGAGCTGCTCATTGATGCATGTGCTCACATAAGAATATAGAACAATACAGTTTCATCTAAAAGATTACAAATTCATAGGTAACATTATTAAAATGTATAATTCAGGCTTCAGCCAAAATAAAACAATCAAATGCTTTGATGAATAGAGAAGTTCTGGTTTCCTGAACTAGTTTTCTGGTTGATGTAAAGTACACACTTCTTATCATCTCTTTAACTATTTGGCAGAGGGTCAGGTTTCTTATTCCTGTAAGTTTTCATGCATTTCAGGACAGCAACCATGTGTTTTTCTTAAGCTAAGGATTTATTTTTCTTTTTAGAGAGAACAATATTTTTGCTAAGGAAAATGTTATAAATTTAATCCACTTCATCTCAACATATCTCATATCTATGAGATGCCACAGACTTATTTCAGAGACAATATAGAAATCTAGATAATATAGAAAGATGAGGACTGTTTATATGATTAAAATGTTGACTTGGGATTCCAAGATCCAGGGAGGCTATCCTTAGTAATGTTTCAAAATTTCCATTGACATTTTTATGAGTCCTGATCTTTGCATCTTGAAGGTCTTCATATTCAAAATAGAGCTAAAACCTTATTTCTTCCATCCCTCATAATCCAGTCAAGTTACAGAAAAGACAGACATTTCTTTGGTAATCAGCACAGCAAGGGCAGATCTCAATTGTAGCTTGAAGCATAAGTAAGAGACTGTTGTTCCTACTGTTCTGCTTTATGCAAATGTCAAATTGTTACTGAGTAAATGAAGATTCATGTTGTTAAGTACCTATGATCTCTGTTGGCTTGTGTTCATCTTAACATGGTCACAGTCACTGTGCAAAGGCGATGCCTTAAGCTAGAACAGGAATGACTGTGCAGCCCTTTTCTCATACTGCAAGTTCATACTTTAAGATAAAGGTTCTTCAAGTTTTGCTTGAAAAAATGCCCAGTTTATCTGCAGCAACATGTTGCTTTGTTCCACAACTATGAAATGTTGCAGCCTCAGTCTTTGGATTCTTTAAACAATACCTATGGTCAGCAAAATACCATGTTGGCTTTCCAATTAGACTCTTCAGGATTGTCCTAGGGTGACTGAAGTTAAGGAAGAGTTATATAATTCTGCAAAGTGCAAAGGGCAAGGAAGAGAGGTTGGTCCCTCTCACTTTACATTAATTTAGGATTTTTCAGTCTTTAATACCAGACAATAAAAGGGCTCAATCAACCACTCCAAAGCATTCTTTTTCATAAACCCATTCTGTCTAAATATTAAGTATCAATACTGGCTTCCTGAGATCAAGCATCCTTGTGGATTCCCTCAAATTAAAAAAAAAAATTTTACCATTGACTTACTGCAAACAGTGCTGGTGTATCTTCTTCATCTAAAATTTTTTTTCCCCCGTGTTTAAGTTGATTTAAATTAGCCAGTCCATTCAGACATTAATGAGAAGGAGGGCTGGAAAAATATAAATACAGAAAAAAATATTTTTCGCTTTAAAAATGAAGCTAAAAATCAAACAGAAGTTATAAAAGTAATTATTTGAAATGCATTTGGTATGATGCTGCAAAAATATGTTCAGGCTTGAAGAATAAAGTTGAAGAGTATAGAAAGTGGACAGCGAAATTTTTATATTTGACTGCAGTAATATTTTTGAAAGAATTATTGTCTTACAATTTTCCTGACCCCTCCCATGTTCTTTTGGCTGAAACACTGAAATGAAATGTCAAATTTTAAAAAATTTGCCATTTCAGAATTTTGGGGAATTAAATTGGGGAAGGAAAAAGCAAACTGTGAACATGGCACGAGTATCTAAATTTGTTTGCCAACTTCAGTTGGATGCATATGTACAAAAAAAGTCTTTGGTAAGAGTGGAGTTAACCATCCATACTGTACAGCAGGCAAAATGAGATGCAGATGGCATAGGTGGGCAGGGGCAACAAGGCAGGCCAGTATTTCCCTGAAAGCAGCTTTAAGTCACTTGCAGAACAGGCAGGATGCTGGTTACAGATGTAGAAATCAAAACACTTCAGAGTGCTAAGTTTTGCTGGCTTTACCTTTCACCACCATAATCTTCACCACTTCTGTTGAACTCAGTGGAAGTATACTGATCTACAGCAGCAGAACAGTGACTTTACCTCTAGATGATGGAGTATGATTTGGGGAATCTGGAAATGTAGGTGTTTCATTAAGCCAAGCTCTCTGACATTAAATCACCAAGTCAAAAGGATGTGTTTTGTTTGATCCCATTGATTAAAACCACATGATTTAAGCCCTCATAGCTTGTGTGTACATCAAGAAGTTAGTTATAAAAGCAAATACACCCTTCACATATGGATATGTAGCATATGATGTATAAGTATTTTATAAGCATTGGTAGGAGATGATAAAACCATATGTGAAAAATAGCTATCCAGAAGTCATCAGTTTATAAATATTACGCATAAGAAGCCTATATATAAATACTACTTACACCAAGAACTGTGCTATGCATGTGGGAAAGCAATTTAAATGTTTCAAAACTAATAGTAGAAAAAATGTGTTATAGTGTGAAGATATTAAAAAGAAAATAATCATAAATATAATAAATTATGAGGAAGTTATTTGAAGAAAAGAGCATGGAGAAAGAAGGAAAGAGTATGCAGCAAAATATATAACACAAAGGAAGTCATGTGAAAGCACATGAATAAACATAGTAAATAGAACCAAGAAAAATTAAATTGTCTAGTTCAATGACTATCTATCAATGACATAGTCAGGAACCATGTTATAGAGTCTATTTGATAAATTTATGAACCACCATTGCAGTTGCTAGGAGAAGAGGCAGAGAAACATGATAAAGCATAGCACAACATTACTCCTTTACAGTTATAGTAGTTTCCTATTTACTTCAATGCACAGGAAATTATTCCTGTTCATATGAAAAAATATCCATTCCCTTAATCATACAAATGGTTATTCTTTATTTATATTGCATTTTAAATTCCAAAGGACCTTTACTACTGTAACGTCCACACAACTGAAATATTTTGCAAATTTCATTTAAAATACCTCAGCAAATCCCATTACCCTATATTCACAGTTTGCATCATGTACCTAGCTTTTAATTGTCCAGGGCTGTCAAGCTCCACCTTGGTTTTCAATTTTCTTTTCTACAGATGAGTTTAAAGCATGATTTCTTAGGTAACTCCTGAGCATACAGTCATGTAATGTGTACTGCAGAATTTCAGATCACTTCTTCTACTCTTCTTCAAGGGCATCCAGCTCTCTCAGAAATTCAGTTTGTTCACAGAGATGGTGCTTTCTAGCACTGATTAGCCATTTCTTCACTACTCACTACTTACACAGAGAATATTGATTAAAATATCACACAGAGAAGTCTTTAGAGAACTCTTGAGGGTTCTTCATGTCATATAATACATTTTTATAAAGAATATAGATTATCAAAGTTCACTCCTCATTCATTATTTCATTTCTAATCTTCAATTTCTCCAGCTTTGCCAATAATTTCTTCTGTAATAATATATTAATTTTTTTCACTTAAATTCTGGTATGGTGCTGCTACGTATTTTCTTTGTCTAGATTTCTCTTTTCTTATTCATTTGTATGGCAGAATCTAGATTGAGTAAATATATTACATATATTAACCCAATCCTTTTTTACTTGAATCATCTTAATTACTTTTCCTTTGAAATATTTTCTCATAGCATTGAATACTATTGAAGACATAGTAGTAGAATTGGAATTATCACAAGATTCTTTCTCTATAGTTTAAGAACCTCCTTTGCTATTTTGTGGTTAGGTTGTTGTAATCACTTGATTAGTTACTTGATCTTTCATTTCATCTGCCTGTTTAGAGAATTCTGGAAGCAGATATTCTCCAGGCCTCAAAATTGGATTATTTGAAGCATTTAATTTTCTTTCTATCTCAGTTCAAGCAGATAATTTAATTAGTTTCCTATTTCATTTACTTCCAATCTCAGTGCTTACCACCACAGTGCACAAGTATCAATATCCTTCTTTATTTTTCTGTTGGAAGAAATCTTTTCTACTTGTGTGAATATCTCTTACAAGTTAACACAGTTTGACTTTTTGCAATCCCGTTTTATCCTTCCTGACCTTCAAGATAAAGTTTCTTGGCTGGCTAGACTTCTTTTTTTTTTTTCTTTTTTTTTTTTTTTTTTTTTTTTTTTGTGAGTCTCTGCTTGCTCTCAATATCCTTTTGAGACGATTATGAAATTATACCTGGAGACGTTCCCAAGTAATTTCTACCTGCCTCAGTGAAAAAGTATAAGTAAAACTGGTCCAGCTCAATTGCTGGGGGGTGTGTGAGAAGTGAGTAAGCTTTACATACAATAATTGTTGAGGTATATTGATGTTTATTAACTGATTTAGTCTTTTCTTTCCACTTGATAGGCAAACACTAAACATCATCTGTACTGTTTCCATTTGTCAGTCTCACCTAGTCATTATTCATCCAGTCTTTCCATGCCACTCTTCCAAGTGTAAAATATTGTCGTTAACAGTAGACTGAGACCATATTTATGAAAGGCCAAGTATCTTCTGAGTCCTTGTTCTGCTCTGGTGTTAACATAAGTCCTGCTTTAACTGCGTGCATATCAGCAAACATTTTAGCTTAAAGATAGTTGTAGGCTCCAGAAAAGTAGAGATTAAGGACTCTGACCTTTGCTGACATTTACCTGTATCTTTTCAAGCAATAACTGAAAAGGCAGTCTTTTTCTCCTGATTGTACAACACCCTTCCTCCCACCCCCTTTTCCCCGCCCACATAGCATGGAAATGACTTTTTTGTATTAGGAACCAAAATTGAAGACTGTATTTCAAATACAGCCTCATAAATAGAGGAAAATAATCCACCAGCTGAACATAATCAACCTGCTGTATTCATCCTTGGCTAAGAGAACCCAGAGAGCATAAGGGCACATTGCTGCATCTCGCCATCCCTGGAGGTATTTAGAATATGTGACACTTAGAGATATGTTTTAGTGGTAGACTTGGCAGTGCTGCGTTAATGGTTGGACTCAATGAACTTAGAGGTCTTTTTCAACCTAAATGATTCTATAATTCTCTTATATCCAACTTGTACACCAGAATACTCGTCTCCTTTTCTGTAGATCTGCTTTTTACAAGTCACTGCCCTGTCTGTATTTCTGTTTGAGGTTATAATATCATATCATATGAGGCACAGGACACTTCAGATTCTTTGGTGAACTTCCTAAGGTTTCTCCTAGCTTTTTTCTTCTGCAGATTGAGTTCTCTTCTGAATGGCAGCCTTTGTTCCAGCATGCTGAAAACCGTCTCAATTTGGTGTTATCCATGAAATTGCTGAAGGTGAACTCCTTTGCACTGTACAGATAATTAATAAAGACTTTAAATAATTTGAGCTCCAGCACTGACACTTAAGGACATTCACTAGTAAGGGATTTCCAGTGGGACTTCCTATGCCATTTATCTCCCAACACTTTAATGCTGGCCAGCCACTTTATAATCAACCCATCTGGTTCATCTCTCTTCAATTTGATATGTGGGCATTCTAGAAGAACATATTGAAAGCCTTGCTGAAGAAAATGCAATTTATACTCAGTTTAATCTCTAGTATTCATGATATGTAATAAAGAAAAAAATTAGAAGAAAAAAAACCCACTAAAATAACCCTACACGAAAATCATTAGGAATACACCATGAAACACCAAAAGTCCAAGGATAAAAAGGACAGTTTGATTACTGAACTCAGTGTTTAGGATTGCCTAAAAGCAAGGAATAGGAACTATCAAAATGTATTCTGCACAAGTAGGCTTTTCCACATATTTACCATCATACATTTCTGTTAGCACATAAATATAAGCATGCAGACAGGGTACTTGTCAAGGCCAGTTCTAAAAACAAAACATGATTCAGAGGTAAACTTCAAATGACAAAATTTGGAAGCTAATTAAATTATGTTGAAACACTGTGGTTCTCTATTAATGAAAGAAGTTTAACTTACTTCTATGATGAAAATAAGGAAGCCTTTCTTGAGTGACCCTGTAACAGCTGTGAATTTTCAATCCATAATAAATCTGAAATGGAATATTTAAGAATAGGTCTTTATGAAAAATTTTGAAATACAGGTAAGCCTGGAGATATAAATGAAAAAATTACAAACAGCAGGAAGAATTGACCTTATTCTAAATGCATTCTCTTTTTTTTTTCCTTTCACAAAATGCAAATGTAAAATTTTAAGAAAACTGAGAACTCTGGTGTAGTTTCAGAAGATTGGAGACAAAATGTGGCTGAATCACAAGATTGTGGGTGATCATGGCTCCTTTCTCCTTTTGACTCTATGCATTCTTTCTGAGTTATAATGGCTGGCCTATAAGCCCAGAACCTAATTTTCTGGAATAATATAAGGAAAGAAGTTGGGGGGGAGTGGGGTTTGGGGTTTCACCTGGCAATTCTCCTCAAAAGGAGTGTAATATTTATATCTGCTATTAAATTTTAGCTTTTAGCAGCTAAAGACTCCATAGTCTTCACTCTTGCTAAAGCATCATTCCTTATACACAAGCAATAAATATTCATGCTACAGCAACAAGACCATTGCATGGACTAGAACTCTTGTAGGCTGAGCATTGAAACCAAAGAGTTTTTCCTCCTAAGGGATGAAGGATTTGCTCGCTGAGAGCTAATGATCCAACATGTTGTGTTTTGTCATAATATCTTATTCAAATTAGATATGGTCATTCAAATAAGATAGATATTATGACAATAATCTGTTTCACATTACCAACAGGCAAACAAAATTTTTATAGATTATTTCATGGCAATATTATAAGGTTTGGAGTCAGTCAATATAAATTAATATATATTAATATTTTAGAATGTGATACTGACAAAAAAGAAAGAAACCATTTGAAATTTTAAAAGTGATAGCAGAAACAACTAAATGAAACTATGTCTTCCCACTATAGACATCCTGTTTGGGAAAAATAACCAACAAACCTCTGGGCTGTTAAGACCCAAAAAAAATTTTTTGCCCTTTGGCAAAGCTATCTTCCTACAGTTTTATGTAACACAAAAAAAAATACATATATGTTTGGCCAAATCCTTCCCTGCAACAGTAAAACCCCTGGAACTGGAAAGTATCCAGAAAAAACTCAGAGAACTCAGACCAGTGGCATGTTTGCCTGCTCCATGAACAAGCAAGAAATTCATCTTGTTAACAAGCAAGCTCAGCGAGGCCTTTTGCTGAGCAAATTTTACTCATTTGTAACCTTGACAAATTTGTCTACTCTTGGAATTTTTCCATGAGCTATTTTGTAAGGAGACATTGCAGCCTAAAGATCCCTCAAACCCTTTTCACTGTGACTGTTGTTTATGAGTAACTAATATTTACTATCGTGTTTCTGGACTACGTGTCTGTTCAGACACAGACTGTTGTCTGTTTGGATGATCTAATATTTACCAGTTCTTAAAGTAGAAAATAACTCAGTTGCATCACAACCCTCACTTTTGTTGAAGAATTAATTTTCACTACAAACTCTGTTTCTAGAAAATTCATGTTGTGCAACTTTTCTTAATCACAGATGGGAAAGGCAGAAAAAGTTGTGCAAAAATTAAGACTCTTTATAGCTAAATGGTCCTCGTAGGAAACTATACAACCTCCACTGCATTGTGTATCCAGCCACAGCAGGACCACACCACCTCCCTTAATTTATCACAAATCCATTCAAATCAATCTAGAGAGTCTGAAATCTGCCCTAATATTATACGCAAGGGAAAATGGCAATTCCTTTTCAAGTAAAATAAAGATTTTAAGTATATTCTAGAATTTATCTCTTTTTCAAGGCAGATAATGTTAAAGATTAATGGTAGATGATAGAAAACTTCTTTGAGTGAAAAAATAATGACTGTAAAGATATACAGAATCATAGAATCACAGAATGCTTTGGTTTGGAGGGAACCTTAAAGATCATGGTCAAGGACACCTTCCACTAGACGAAATCACTCAAAGCCCCATCCAATCTGGCCTTTACCTCTTCCAGGGATGGGCCATCCACAATACTTTGGGAAACTTGAATATCTGAACAGATCTGGGTGAAGGTGTGCTTGTGTTGCTCAGAGGTACTTTGTGAGGTGACTTTCTGCCCCTGGCAACATCTTACAATGACCAAGTGTATAGCAGGAGTTCACACATTAATGCACTTTGGCCACATTAGTTTCCTTCCCCTGACAACCCTGCCAAGCACATGCAGAAGTTGATGACAAAGTTGCACCTGTTCTCCAGGCATGGCTGAACCTCTGTCTCAAAGCTACTTCACTGGCCCTGCCCTTCATCTTAGGAATATTCCATTAAAATACCTAGCATGGTTCCATATGCAACAACTACAAAGCAATAAATAACAAAGTTGAACAAAATAAGGTCTTGGGAGAAAAAAATGTTATTGTGTGATCACATTCCTAAAACCCAGAGCAGTGTATGTCAACCTACTACGCATAGATCAGGTTCTTTTAACTACATTGATTCAATGGGGCTTTAAGTATTTCTTATTTTTTATTTTACATGCTAAGTGCTATAGA
This sequence comes from Ammospiza caudacuta, assembly GCF_027887145.1. Lineage (NCBI taxonomy): Eukaryota > Metazoa > Chordata > Aves > Passeriformes > Passerellidae > Ammospiza > Ammospiza caudacuta. The sequence continues at coordinate 123,460,697 of NC_080593.1, read as the reverse complement.
GAAAAACAATGAAGTATCCAATATGGACCTCAAAGGATTCAAGGTAATGACAGATTTGTTTGGAATCAAGTGCCAGATCAAATCTATAGCACTTGTTGCTGCCTATTAATTGTGCTTGCCAAGGGACTTGCTTGCCCACTATGTATCAGAGCTTAGGGCTCATCAGTGGCTGCTTTTTCTGCTTTTGCTGCTTTTTCTGCTTTCACTGCTTTGTGCATTGCTGCACTGCTACATTGCTTATCATCTCACTCTGCTGTGCCTGGGAACATTCTGATAACAGCCATGGCAGTGTGCCTGGATTGGCAGATGGCCAGGCCATCGTTCTGTGCTGCTCTGCTGGAGAGGCCAGAAATCCAGTGTGAACCTGACTCAAAAGGGCTGTGATCTGTGAGCAGGACACCCCAAAGAGTGCCATAGATGTGTCTGTGTCCCTCCTGCAGATGTACCTCTGAAGGTATTGGAGTCCATGCTGCAGAAGAAATGCCTCAGAATATCTGTGGCAATGGATAAGTCTGTTCTGCATCAGGTACACCTTGAAACATCAGTGGCTCTGCATGAAGTCATGCTGGAGCACCTCAAAGAGAGCGGCCATGGATAAGCCCACAACAGAGCAGGTACGTCCCGACAGGGACTGCAGCCATGGGTGAGGTGATGATGGAGCAGGTATCTCTGAAGGCATTGTGGCCCATGGAAAAGGACCACACTGGAAAACCTCAAAGCAACTGTAGCTGCAGACGAGTCTATGATGCAGCAGGTACATCCCCAAAGAGGCTCCCAAATAAAAGTCCTAGAGTTTGCATTCCCTCTTCAACTTAAGGGAGCAAGTGCTCTGCTAAGGAACTGCAGTATGCAGATAAATCCAGGCTGCAGAAGGGTTACAGGAAAGGGTTCGTTGCAATGTCAAACCCTGTGATCTGGTCCAAAGGAAACAGGGGTGGACATTTTAGTGGCAATACCTTTAAATTTTTGCAACCCAGGTTTTAAGTTGCCTGTTATAGAAATTACTATGGCAGGAATAACCTAAATTCAGCAGTGAAGAACAAGTTTTACAGGAATCAATTGCACTGCAGCAGTGATCCAACCAGAGCTGACTTGGGCTCCCAGTAACTCCACAGAACACATCACCTCTCCTGAGTGACCCCCAGAACAGATGGAGCCCAAAGTCATGGACTAAATTAACTCAATGGACATTTTATGAACATTAGTGGTTCATAGACTAAGAAAATTATATCTATGTATGATATAGAAGGATGGGAAGGGAGGTGGTGGTTAGTAAGGCTCTACTGGATACTGTGGTGCTTAAAAATTATATAAATGGTGTGGAATAAGGGGTGGAGAATGTGCTGGATTAGTTTGGAGTAGAGTTAATTTTGTTCAGAGCAGCAGGTATGGCTGTGTTTAGGGTTTTTGCTGGAAATAATGTTGATAAAAAAGGGGTGTTTTCCTTGTTCCTGAGCAGTGCTTACTCAGCATCAAGGCCTTCTCTGCTCCTCACCCTACTTCCCATCAAGGAGGCTGGTAAGTGCATGGGAAGTTAGGAGGAGATACAACCAGGGTGGCTGAGCTCAATTGACCAAAGGGATATTCCATACTATATGGCATCATGCCCAGCATATAACACTTGTGGAAAAGAAGATTGTGAAGAATGTTTAAAAATATAGTATTTTTCTCCCCAAGCAACCATTACATGTGATGGAGCCCTGCTTTCCCTGGGATGGCTGAACACCTGCTTGTCAATTGGAAGTAGTGAAATAATTTCTTATTTTGCTTTGCTTGCATGCACAGCTTTTGGTTACTCATTAAATTGTCTTTATCTCAACCAATGAGTTCCCTGATTTTTACTCTTCTCATTCTTTTTCCCATCCAGACATGAGGAGAGTGACCTAGTGGCTGACTGGTGCTTCGTTGCCAGCTGGATATGACACAAATTCTTGAAAGTAACAAAATCAGTTATTACTGAGTAGTTAAGCACAAAGATTCAATTTTGCCAGGAAACTAGAAGTTTGGAGAAAAAATACGAAGGAGTACATAGTTTGGATGCAGTGAACCACAATGCACAAGATAAAATGAAGCATGTCCATGAAAGTGATGAACATAATTCACCCTGTTGAAAAATGCTTAGAGCTAAAAATGTACAACCAAAAGACGCTAACAAAATTTTAAAAAGTATTTTTTTAAAGTACTAAAAAACCAATGGGACTAAAGTACCAAAATGAAGATAATTGCCCTGGACCGTTATGGCTTGTCCAAACAGCTATAAAGAAGAGATATGTCATTTCTGACAGTACAACTCGATCTTTTAAAATAATTAATAGCTAAAGGATGGAGAAAAAATGAGTCAGTATTTTACAGTAGAAGCTCTTTTGCAATGAATTTGGATTATGCTGCTTTAATAGAAATAAATTTGGGATTTTAACGGCCTATTAGATTACTTGGGGCCATGCCTGATGAAAGACAGACAGGCACTGCTTTGTAAAGACCCTGGTCTAGGTGAATGTTTGACAGGAATGGTGTAGGTCCAAAAGAGGGTTTTTGTATTGTTTTTTTATCTCTTAAAATTTCAAACAGTGAATCTATAGATTTTTGCCTTTAAACCACCTAGTAAAACTCAAAACATCATGTATTCTATGTTTAGACTCAAGAGCAGAAAGTATAAACCTCACTTTTTTCACCTCTACAAACTTCAGCAGCTAGTACCAACCTCCTTTTCATAAATTGCAGTCTTAAAAGCCACAATTATAACATTCAAAATGTGTTCCTTACATTAGAGTGCATTTTGACATTCTGAATTATTTTCTGTTCTTTTGATCCCTTAGTATTTCTTAACATTAACCTTTCTTTGCAGTCTTTGTAACCCTACCCTTTTTTTTTTTTTATTTTTTGATAAAATCTTAGGAGAGTGAGCATGACAGAAATACTGCATGTACTACAGCTGTGCTTTTGGGGAGTTTAGCAGCTGAGAGCAAGACAGCAAGCCAACATCATGTTTTCCAGCGAGACCTTGGTCAGCCAGAAACACATGAGCCATTGCAACCAGCACCACTATGGTCCCTAGGGTAGTGTGGGACATCACAGAGCACGCCAATTCCCCAGATCAGGAACCGCAGAACTGTTGTAAAAGCTACTATGAAGACAAAAAGCACTTGCTTTTGTTTTCCCATTGAGGGAGGTCATTAATGGTTCTTTAAACACCATGAAGATTTTTAATGTTTTAGAGGATTTTTGATCCTCATGATTGCTCATGTCAGAGGGGGAAAAAAAAGAAAGGAGGGAGAGAAGGAAAAGGAAGAAAAGGGAAAGGGGGCAATAAGTGAAGTGGAAAGGAGAGAAGGAGGAAAGAATTAGGGAAGAAAAGGGAGAGAAGGAGGGAAGAAAAGGGAGGGAGGGAGGGAGGGAGGGAGGGAGGGAGGGAGGGAGGGAGGGAGGGAGGGAGGGAGGGAGGGAGGGAGGAAGGGAGGGAGGGAGGAAGGAAGGAAGGAAGGAAGGAAGGAAGGAAGGAAGGAAGGAAGGAAGGAAGGAAGGAAGGAAGGAAGGAAGGAAGGAAGGAAGGAAGGAAGGAAGGAAGGAAGGAAGGAAGGAAGGAAGGAAGGAAGGAAGGAAGGAAGGAAGGAAGGAAGGAAGGAAGGAAGGAAGGAAGGAAGGAAGGAAGGAAGGAAGGAAGGAAGGAAGGAAGGAAGGAAGGAAGGAAGGAAGGAAGGAAGGAAGGAAGGAAGGAAGGAAGGAAGGAAGGAAGGAAGGAAGGAAGGAAGGAAGGAAGGAAGGAAGGAAGGAAGGAAGGAAGGAAGGAAGGAAGGAAGGAAGGAAGGAAGGAAGGAAGGAAGGAAGGAAGGAAGGAAGGAAGGAAGGAATCTCTTTCTGAGAGAATTGTGGCCAGATTTTCCATATGCTTTCTGCTTGGAGATTTGCTGAAAGAATAACAAACTATTTCTTGATTAAAAATTTGTAGCATCTGGAAACTTGACACAATATGTTGTAAGCTAAAACCAAAACAAACTTTAAGCCTCTTGACTTCATGCAAATAAATATTATGAGCTCCAAAAGTTAATAATGATTTATGCCAGTCAATCAGCAGACGACAAGGGACTTTGCACAAAATAGGAAGATGGATTACCTCTCTACTTTCAGCCAAGTTACATAGAAGCAAAGAAAAAATTTGTCAACATATTTTGTGGCTGAAAAAGACACAAAATGTGTTGTATGCCAAATGAAAGCTCAAATCTTAAAAAATATATTGAAGTGTATTAGTCTATTAATTGAATTCAGCTTTATTTTCTCAGCTAAAATCTGAACAATTAATTTTATAATCTTCAGTTTTGTAAGACAAGCAATCCTTGGTTTAAAACTTACATAACACTGACTTCTGCCAGAAGTCTATTAAAATATAGACTCCTGTTTCACACAGGGTACAAGCCAGTATTTTTTTATTTTGCTGCTTTAGGGAAATGACTCTAGTCTGATGTGAGCAATGTCGTCACTGCTTTCAAGTTAGTTTCAAATATTTTTTTGGTCTGCTTTCATATTTTATAGAGACACTGGACAAAAACAACATTTCAAATTTATGTTTAAACATGTTTGACTGCTGAAAAGATTGGTAGATATTGCTTCTTAGTAAGCAGCCTATTTAATTAAGTTGTTACATTTATTTTCCTATGTATGAACCTCTTAAATTCTACTTTGGATATTAATTTGTGATTACCATTATTTGGCTGCTGCAGTTCCACTAACATTAACAGGATTTCCCAAAGTCTGGAACATAGTAGTAAACTTCCTCTTTCTTTTTACCTTACCAGAACATTTCATTGACCATTGGCCCAGAAGTGCCAGATTCCTCATTCCACTCCATTTACACACATACAGTGCAGCTAACCCAGTAAAAAAAAAAAAAAAAAAAAACCAAAAAAAACCCAACAAAACAAAAAAAACCAACTTTCTGTTAAATTTACCCCTGGGGCAAATTGTGCTGTATCACTAAGCTTGGGAAAAAGAAAAATTTTTTCAATAATTTGGCCAGTTTACTCCCTCTTCGGAAACCTCCCTGCACATTCTATATGGTGTAGGACTGACTTGGGTGGTAAAGGTGCTGAAGAACATCATGGAACTGATAGCATCAGGGCGTGGCATATATTCTTGATAAATCAGTCTCAGATCTTCTATTCACTGAAAATCTTGTATACAGAGAGATATGGGATGAAATGCATCCAAAGAATATTTCTCCTCAAACTTCTTCCTTAAATTCCAACCTCTAAAATTCAAAAAAGGAACATTTTCATGACCGCCATAATAAATTTTATATTCATTGTGTTGGTTATTCAGTAAAATGTATTTGAAAATCTAGAGAAGTGAATTTCTAAAATAAAATCTTGCTTGAAAAGAATGCTAAAAATATTCAGAAATCTATTGTAGTAAGCAAGACTTTGGAGAAATATATGACTATGTTAATGGCATGTTAAGGTTATAGAGTGATTCCTTTTATATTCTTTCTTTAACTGCTTTTGGTATTTATGTAAACAGGACATCACATTTTTCCAGTTCTTTGCAAATGGTTCTGTAATAAAAAAAAAATGTTCTCCCAGAATACGTCTTTAATAAAAACTCCTCAAAAAAGTTACAGATGGTTGGATTTTTTATTTTAATTAGCCTTGTGCTGACACTACCTTTTCATTTAGTGATGCCAAGGCTCTGAACAATGCGTGTATTGATGTAAGCTGTGCTGCTCACAACAGTTTCTAAGTTCTCCATTGCTTCAAACTGTTGACATAATTTGTAGTGAGGCAAAGTGAGTAGAAAATGTTGTCAAATTGGAAGGATTTACACTTTTCTTGAGGTGTAGACCATTTAAGAGATCCTTATCATCAAAAGCCATAAGAATGGTTATTGAGGTACAGAATGTGTAAAATCAAATAGATCTGAAATAACTTACCTTTGCAACCATGGACCATTATGAAAGTGGTCCAGCTACTTCAAAGTCATATATACAATGTCTGTGCTTTTGAAGAAAACAAGGTTAAAATATGTATCTAACATGTATTCCAGTACGGGTTTTGTGAAAGTCCCAATTCATATCTGAAACCAGCTGCAGCAGTAGTTCCTGCAGGGCTTCAGGCAAGAGGAAAAGATGCAATGAGAAACAACTGCCAGTGAGTTAAGCAAGTTCTAAGTTCTCCACCATGACAAAAGAGACAGGGAAACCATTCAGTACCATGCCACGTGCTCACTTTTGTTCTTTACAAGTCAGCTTGTTGTCCATAAACAATTACACATTTTGAAAATCAAAAATATATGCAATTGCCTAGATCTTGAGAAGTCCCCAATGTAATAAAAGCCTATAAAATTATAAAAGGATGAGACTAGCTGTTTTATATTATTTAACTTTCTGTAGTTGCTCTTTTTCAATATTTCAATATTTTTCAAATTCAGCCTTGCAACTCTTGTATTTTTCTTTATCTTTGAGGCAGCAGTGATGCTTAGTTATATTATCTGCTGATCAGCAAAGACACTCCTCCTTTTCTTCGCTGTCTTGTCTGATGTATATGATGATGGAGGTTGATGCAGTAAGACATAAATAGGGAACCTAGGGGAAGGTGTTACTATTTTGAGGTAGTGTCTCTCTCTTTAAGGCTGATCCTTTCATATGTTTATCCAGGAAATCAATTTCACAGGTCATGAATAAATGAACTATTGAAGCAAATACCGCTGCCTAAATGCTTGGTAAAGGGCTGATGTTATGCTTGCATAAATTGAAAGAAGGGCTCTAAGTTTTTTATGTATGTATGCACATACATACATTCTGTATGTATTATGACCCCACCAGTGGTCCTTTCTAACCTTAATCATTCTGTGATTCTCTATATGTACACATACATATATGAAAGAGGCAAAAACCTTACTTTGTATTCCTAGGTATTTAGGTAACCATTTTTGAAGGTTTTACAAGTGAAGAGGCTTTAACATAGAGGGAAGTCATAAATGCAAACTTATATTCTGCAAATTTATTGTTTCTGGGTACTCCCAGAATTCATGGACTTAGTGCTGTATAAAAATGTGTCCATGTGCCTTAGTTTAAGTTTTTCCCTCTCACAGAGATGGAGATGGTGTTAATTTTGGGGTTGTAGGTGACATAGCATTCTCTTTTAAGTGATATACTGTCTTCAGTGAATTGCTGTTTGTGCTAAAATCAAACTGAGTCATCCTAAAAAGACAGCAGACATTTATTGCTCTGGTATGTGTCTCTTCAATACCTGGATTTTGGATGTTTGATGTTATTGAAGTTATCGTCATCTAGTGAGTTTTCAAAGCAGTTAAAAAGCAGTAGTAGGGATTCACTAGGAGAATCAGACCTTTGCAGTGACAAGAGAAACTGGGTAATTCTCTCAAAGGGAGAGGTCCGTGAAACCAGTGACATTGTCTAAAACTTTGTCTTTCTTCTAATGCTTCCACTAGGATGAATTGCTTAAAATAATAGTACATAATTTTCTATTGTTTTGATTTTTTTTTTTTTACAAAGGGTTTTTTATTTAGGGTTAAAAAGTGTTTACATCTTTAACATTTTCTCATATTACTGTATAAAAACTAAAACTTTATTCACAGTCAAGCTTTTCATTAAACATTTGATCTCATGCAACTTCTAGAAGTGTACTTTCATTATTTTCAACCCAACCTATTGGCTTTCTTTAAAATCACAAGTAAGGTTTTGATTATAGAATTTGGATAGCCAATTATAACATAAATCCAAGCCCAAAAGGCCACATAAATTAAAAAAAACAGATTTTGCTTTCTCACCTTATGGTTTCAGCTTCAACACATCACCACTTTTATTGCTTCATATGACACAGAGCCAAAGTAACTGAAGCATATTATGGTGAGAGTGGTTTGAAAATAGATTTGACCATTTGAACCAAAAAAATCCTTAGCTACTTATAGCTTGCTCTTAATTTTTGTGTGGAGATAGTTTTGGAATGGTTTTTTGCTTATTTGAATTGCTTATCCTTGAATCTTTTTAGTCTATATGTAAAATATTTGCCAAAAGTATGTATTTATCACTCCAGCATAGATTTACATGTCATATATCCGGTAGTATAAAACAGAAGTTTTCAAAATTTAAGAAATATCAGAATTTCACTTTCTGCTTTTCCAGTGTACCCACTAATAATGGTTATAGAATGCAACTGGATAGAACATTTTGGATTTATTACTTACAGAGCTCTAGAGACACACACAATAGGTTATAACTATACTAATAACACACACAAAATGGCAATAAAAATCAAAATATAAATTAGAGTCAGCTTAATATCAGAGAGAAGGCAGGGCATTTTAAAGACGACTCATTGATATGTATGAGATGTTTCATGACAATAGGGAAGCAGTTTTAAAATAAAAGTATCTTTATATCTCTCATGTAAGTAGTTACCAATTTTAAAAGGCTGCTTTTTTCATCTTCTGTGATAGAATTTTTCATAGGCTACATGGAAGCTGTGAGATAGAAAGGATGTAAACCAGAGAATAGCAGAAACATTAAAGCTGGAAAAGCCTTCACCTTCTTCTGCCTGTCAGTGGTAGTTTTTTTAGGTTTTAAAGGGCTCCAATTACATATTTCTCAATATCCTCAGGGAATATGTTTCAAGGCTTTGATAATCTTGATGCTAGAAAGTGTTTTCTTATGTGTAGACTGGTTTTCTGCAATTTAGGCTATAACCTATTCAATGCAAGCCTGAAAAACAGTGGTTTTCCTTCTTTGCAAATGTTGTAGGACTGTAATCATGTCCCCTTTCAGCTTTTTGTTCCCTAGGTTGTTAAACCTTGGTTTTTTAATTTCTGCCTGACGTCATATCTTCTTGAGTCCTCTTTTGGCTTTTATACCCTTCCAAACTCCCTCCAAAGGAACTGAATCATTTCTAGGCTACACTGCTCTGTTCCAAGCTTGATGCACAATCCCAGCTAAAGGTTTTGAGTGCAAAGCAGATTATAGGGGTCACTTCAGGTACCTTTCAGATTCTCAGTTACCCCAATATTTTTATGCATCTGCATGTCATTTTAAATGTTCTATTAGCATGTGACGCACTCTAGACTTCTAGCTGCTTCCTGAACATCTATTGACCTTCAGAATCCCAATGTTGATGTAATTTGCTCTCTATTTCTGAGTTAATGTAGGTCAGTTTCTCTCAGAGAGTTCTTTCAGAACCACAGGATGACAACAAGCAGGCTATCCTGATTTACATATTCAGTGTTGAGGACATGAAGAATACTTAGTAAGTAGCATGTGCCCAGGTAGTCTTCTTGTTCTCTGAATGTTTTTCAATGCTGCTGAACATGTTCAAATGTCTTTCACTGTATGTCTCTCACTTTCTTATTCCTCTGAATGTCTCCTGGCATATAACACTTCATCTCTGCTGTTTTGGTACCGTCTTCCTTCATAATTTCATAGTACTGAAACTGTTTGTGGGTCAAAATCAACACATCAGTTTCATCCTGATAGAAGCTAGAGATCAGAATATACATGCAAAGATGTTCTCCTTCCTAACTTGGTCATTCTACATAATTTGGGGTTTTTTTTTCAGGTAATATAAAGTATATGCACATGCATTGCAATATGCAATCTGATATGAAGCAGGTAAAAACGCTCTAAAGGAAAGACTGAGTATGAAAGAGAACAGCCAGCCAAAAGTGCTCACAAACATTTCTTTCTATCTGGAGCTCCAAAAGCCTTGGGAAATTCACAGAACCATTGCCAGCCTTAAGTGTAACCAGCATATCTGACAGTCACATAATGTGGCTTTTATTCTCAGTTTCCTTACAACATTCAAGAATTTTAATTTAATTAACAGTCATCTGAAACATCATACAAAGAAAATTTATTAAGGCAAACATTAAACTATTTTTGTATTTTCTAAAACATTATTAAAAATAAGTTCCATAACCAGTCACCTCCTTGGTGAAAGGAGATAATCAACAAAGGCAGCGAGCTGGAACACGTTGGAACAGATGAAAAGAAAAACTGAGTTTAAAAATAGTGAAAGTGCTTGCCCAAAGTTGATGCCCTGATCGTGATGCCCTGATTTCATAGGTAAATAAGAATTTGAGAAAAAAAATATTAAAAGCAATTTCCTTTAAAATTGGTGTTGCTCAATAAGCAGCACTAATAAAATTATAGGCTCAACTACCCTTCCTTTCTCCCTTTCTTATAGGAATTGCTGGTCCTCTGCCACTTTCTCACTTAAAAGCTTGGACAGAAAAACCACATGTGCATTCCCATACATACACACACAGAGCCCTCACACACTTGCAGTACTTTTGCCATTTTTGAGCCATAAACACACAGCACTCAAGGGCAACCAGCTGATAATGCGGACCTCAGACAATGAGGTACATATATTTCATATGCAATTAAGAAGATTCATCACTACTGTAACATTACTTATTTCAGCTGGGTAAGACTCTAAGTGGTCCTAAGTTCTGAAGATGATAACATCAGTTATTCGAACAAAGCTCTGAAACAAACTTGCTCCTTCTTTGTATATCTTACTGTTCAAGAGAGTCTTTATGGAAGGGTTCAGTTCATAAAATCTAAATTAAAAATAGTTACAGGCATGATTTGGATACTAATTTAGAGAAACTGCAGTCTTTGGAGAGTTAAGATTCTTTCTAGCCAAATATCATAAGAGTTTTTTCTTCTTTTTTTTCCCTGATAACATCAATTTATATAGCTATCTCATTATCCAAGCAGAAAACATATTTGATAAAGCTTTCTAACAGATATCTATTTTAATACTGATTTTATTAGAGCTTGATCAACTATCTCCAAGTACTACTCTTAATTTCTTGCTTTTATGCTCCTTACTGTTTCCAAATTTTTTTAGGTGTTCAACTCCTAAAATTTTTTGTTTTCTGTGAAGCTTTGTATCAGAAATTCATAAATCTTTAGTCTCTCCAGAAGAACTCCAGCTACATTAGCTCCAAAGAAAATGTAACACTATAACCTAACACGGGTTCCAAAGTGCAAGTACAAGGTAGGGCAGTTTCGTAGTTCGGAAGTCGTGAACAGAGTGCAGCCAGAGTTGAAGAGACATGCACTCAAAAACCTTAGAAAAGGGCAGTTTGCAGCTGATTTCACAGCTTGGATGGAGGCACTTTGAAAAGAAGAGCAGAGCTAGGGTCAAAAAAGAGATGTGATGTCTCAAGGCAGCTGTGAATCTGTACTACACGATAAAGAATCATATTACTAGTGCAAAGAATTTTTTTGAAATATAGATTTTTTTTATTTTTTTTTTTTTTCAATCAGAAGGCAGACCTCTAGAAATGGACAATTCCTGAAAAGGACAGATGTACAAACAGAAGTGTGAATTTGATTTCTTAGACAGAAAGTGGACACTAATTAAAGATGGTATTCTATCTAACCAGATGAACAAATTCAGTAAAATTTTTAGCCAGCCTAGATGCCCCTCAGAATTCAATTACATACTTTGCCCTAAGTGCTTTAAACATATTTTCTGCAATCAGAATGTTGCCACCATTTATATAATTGTTACAAAAAAAAAATGTTAAAAGGTGTGCAAAAATTTTGAGATATCTGAATCAGTGAGAGCACAAACTATGAAGTGCATGCTTTGGAATTTTGTTCTTAGTGAATTTCGGGAATATCAAAGAATGGATTTTTATTAATTGTGCGTAAAAAGAAAAAGCTGGTGCCACAGAGTAGAAGTACATCTTAAAACACTCAGGTAAACTTTTATTTTTTAAATATGAAATGCACTCTAATTCTAAAGGGTTTTGTGTTTTGAGTCATCATTTTAGTCAGCATTTATCATCATCCTTGAAAAATTATCTAGCAGCAAATGTTGGCCCATTTGAAGCTTACACCTGCAGACTCAAGTAGAATTCAGACCAATATAATTTTTTACTTTATTGATGAAGTTTTATGTAAAGTTTCAGTGTTATGAGCTCTTAACTATGTTAACCATAGCAGTTAGCTCACCTTCAGTCACCCTTCTATTAGAGTTTGACATCTTAGAGCACTCTGCATACTCCAAACCCCAGAGCTTTTTGATTTTTCCTTTTCTTCAGAAGGGAGACCCTCTGGTGATAGATAGAGGAACTGAAAATACTGATACTTGCTCCTGACTTTAAATGTTCTTATGACATGGTAGTTAATGTAAGATGAGGAATCAGGCTGGCCCCATCATGCTGGGGCTGTGAAAAGTTGGTTGCCAACAGGCATAGAAGAAGTGCAGATACCAGGAAGAAACGAACACACAAAGTAATGGTTCAACCCCCTTTTATATACATTTTAATCACATGGGCAGGATGCAATTTCTTGTATTTTCTAGCTTTTATTCCTCATGGCTTTTCCAACCATGGTGTTGTCTTAGAATCTTTTCTTTCTGTGTTTTAAAAACTTAGCACAAACTATTCCAAACTTACATTAGTCAGATGAAATTGGCTGAGCATGGATGGACTACAATTTTGTGGAAATTCAGTGGCATATAATTTACACTAGGACATTGGCTAATCAAAACACATACTGCATGAAACAGGAAAAGGCTGAAAACGAGAAGGGTAGAACATATAACTAAGCTGTGAATTTTTTGCATCTTTTGAACTACTTCCCAACACATACTAAGTGAATGACCCAGCATTCTGCATGGATCAGCAGTGGCTCATCAGCAGCTGTGGACATCTGCTACGTGTCTGCTGAGGCTGCTGTTCCTGGCACAAGTGCTGCTACTATAGCTGCTGCCATGACCGCAGCTATGAGTTTTCCTGCATCTCTTTGGCAACTTGAGGTGTTCCAGAAGTGCAGACTGCTATATCAAATGTTTTCGAGGTGTTTGTCAATGGAAGAGGGTAATGAATGATGAAAGAAAATAAAGCATTAAATTAATAGCTTGCAAATTTGACAATTCCCATTCTAAAATCTCAAATTCACCCTCCCAACACTGTCTGATGCATCTTGGATTTGCTAGGACTTCATGTCTGTTCCCAAAATATACAGTGGATATCATGGCATAGTGGTCACTCCCTGCTAATATTTCTCTGACTCTGGTATCTGAAAATCTCTGTAGTGTTCTCCCTCTACCAGTTCCAAAGTCTATATTCAAAAGCTAGTTTATTTTATTCAAGGAAGTGTACTTGCTATCACTCTGGTTACAACCTTTACATTAACCAGAGCTGCAGCCATCTCTTCCCTCTTTGTGGGACTAAGTGATGCAGAAGTCCCTCTACTCACATAATATAGTACCAGCCTCATCACTGGGTATCTATCACATTACAGCTGCAGCTCCTCAAATATAATTTTCTGTCATTCCCCTGACTCATTCATATAGATTTGTCCAAAAATGAGCTAAAAGCACATAACGTTAGTCTTGCCAACAGACTCTCTGTGCTTCTTATTTAATCTATGCATCTTCATTTTCTTATTTTCCAACATAGAAGATTGGTGATCATAGAAGATTTGTGCTTTAACTGCTCTTAGGGGTCTGCCAAGAGGAAACCTTGTGAAAATTAAGAATATGAGTTCACATGGTAAGGATAAACCAATATATAGCATTCCTCCTTTTCCTGACAAAAACAAACTGAAGTGCATATTTATCAATGCCATAGTTACCTAAAATTGGAACAGCATGAACAAGTAGTAGTCTTTACTAGGGAGAAAGCTTGGTTATTTTTTCACATAAGTTGACAGTTGATTGATTTTTGACAGATTCTATGCTGTTAATTGCAGTGTCTCAAAATGTTTTGTGGAAAGTATCATGTGTGCAGATACTTCATCCATTACAGCGGAGGCTTATTCCATATTCATATTGATACATATGGTTCTTCACAGCTGTGACATTGAAGGGACAGTAGATTCCAAGAATACCAAAAAGTGAGGTCTTTTCATGACCTCTAATGAGGGTGACTGCATATATCCTGATGAGCTCTGTAATGCAATCCTCTGCGCAGTAATGAAAAGGAGTTTGAAAGGAGCTCAGTTGTTTATCTCTGAATCATGCTATTCTTTTCCTCTGCTGAGGATCACCATTTTCCTTTGCATTGATTCAACCAAATATTTTCAGAGTAACTAATAAGAAACATGTTTATATAAACAGATCAGCCTGAGTTTTGAACATTAATGTATGGAAGATTTATTTAAACCACAAACATGGTAATACAATCACATATATCAATTCCTCTAATAAATCTTAATGGAAACAGTTGAGCTACTCATAGTATACTGTGTTTATGTTATTACTCTTTCAGCTGGTAATGGAGACAGTTGAAACTTCAGAGGTATCTATTGCCAAATATAATACATTACATAAAAAGAGATAGGAAAATCAAAAATTCTGCAGGCTACCAGTGAAACTTAGTAACAGAATGCAATGGGAAATCAGCAATGACAACCGATTGTGAATGAAATTGTCATGTGTTTTAGGACTCAAAAACTAGTCCTAGGGTCATCTGGAATCTTTAAAAGTAAGGGGGAAAAATAAGCTAGAATTCAACATACATAAAGTCTGCATAACACAGTGTAGCAAATTAATGTTCAATATTGGTGGGATCCAAGCCCAAGTAGGTTCCCCCTGTAGTTAATAAAAATAATAATATTCCTGTAAATTAACTTAGAGTGAGACTAAGGTAGCTCCATTCTTCTTACAGGCAACAGAAGGAAGGGTAAAAAGTCTTACTCAACAAAATAAATCTTTATGAATACTTTGCAAGACCACTATCTTACACTAAAAAAACTTATCTCTGCTCTCACCCTTTGTGCTGTGTCTGTATTTCTGTATTACACTGAAATCCATTTGTGGTAATTTCTGTTAATCCTCTGAGTATCCTTGTTAACCTTTAAGCAGAGCCTGTCTGTATTATTGGGTGGAGTCTCCAGCCCAATGTCTCCTTCTCTGTCTTAGCTCTTATTGAAACCACAAAAGATCACTGAAGTATTAATAAATAAAACAGCAAAAGTATCATCAGTGTGTTTTCAATTGCAGCTACCACTTAAATCTCTGACTGGTTCATGGCAGCCAAATTCAGAATGAACAGGGATCTGCAGCAGTTAGAGGTACATCTGCAGAAAGTTATTCCTCTTTATAACCAAACAAGCTGTCCCTTAACTTCAGCTTGCATGACTAAACAGGACAAAGCCTCCAAAATGGGTTAGTCCTCTTCCTTTTTCAAGGGTTACTTACAACAAATGAGTTTCCTTCCCATTAGCAATGTAGCCCCCATAAATGCACACCAAATAGCAGGACAGGACAGAGAAGAGGACGCTAGAATAGGTCTCTATTATAATTCAATTCTTAAGTTAGCTGCATGGACAACTGTTGTTCAAGTAAATTTCTGAATTTTTGCTTTTATTATTACATTTTTCATTCAATCTGTGAGTGGCTGCAAAGATAAGATTGTAATTTAAAACACAAGTGTGCGTCACAATGGAACAACACCACTTGCTCTATTAATTTACGGTTTATGGATTAGTTTCATTTAGGGATCCATACCATCATGGTATGGATCAGTACTCACTCTCACCTACAGTGAATAACTGCCAGAAAAAGTTAGCCCACCTATTTTCTGGACTAAAGGCAACATCACAGTTGTAGTATATTACAGATGTCAGCATCGGGAAAGGAGTTACCACAGATGGATATAATTAGAGCTTCTGAATTCCACAGTGAAAATAAATCATGTTCATTGTCTTCACAATATAGAAATAGGACTGCCAAGGTACTATTGTGATGCACATCCCTGAAGTATGATGCACATTTTGGTATTGCTGTGTGCTATGGGCAGTCTGCCTGATTGTTAAAAACCAGAGTGGGAGCCAGAAATGTTCTACCACACCCAAAAGTCAAGACAACACCACCACAAACATGGTCCAGGAGACCTTAGTTAATTTCTTCCCTTTTGTTCCACTTCAAAATTAAACCCACCCTTCCCACTAGGCTAACCTCAAGAATTTGTATGCAGAAATTGTTTCTTTATGCACTTCTTTGACTTTGTGGCTGATTGATCAATTCAGTTCCGTGTCTCAGTGCCCCAGCTGTAAAATGGAGAGAGCAACGTCTCTCTGAATCAGACATTAAGATGCCAGTTATGGCATAGATCAACTATCAGTACCTGAAGGGAGCCTACAAGAAGAAGGGGGAGAGATTTTTGGTAAGTATGTGCAGTGGTAAAACAAAGGTTGATGTCTTCAAACAGAGAGTAGGTTTAGATCAGACAGTAGGAAAAAATGCTTCCTGTGAGGGTGGTGAGGCACTGGAACAGGCTGCCCAGAGAAGCTGTGAACACCCTATCCTGGAAAGTGGTGGATGGGGCTTTCCACAACTTGGTCTGGATGAAGGTGCCTCTGCCCATGGCAGGGGAATTGGAGCTGGTTGAGGTTTAAGGTCTCTTCCAACCTAAACCATTCTTTGATTTTATGATTCTGTGATTCTATGATCAGATATAAAGCTAGCAAGGAATATTGCAAACCAGCCATGTGTCAGAAGGAAGTATCAGATATAAACAGCCTTACCTTAAAACCCTTACTCTTGAAACATGTGGCATGTATAACAGTTTTGGTCAATGAGAAGAATAACATGTTAAATGAAATTACTAACATTTGAGCTGGCTTTCTCCACAGACATTATATATCTCATCCTTTGGCTGTGCTGTTTAATGTGTCCATATGCATTGGCCATTTCCCAAGGGTTTGGAAAGAATCTGATGTAATGCTCAGATAAACCCTGGTGTTTGAGCAAACGAAAAAACCTATTTCTTCCAAAAGTAAAGAAATTAATAAAAATATAAGATAAGTCAAATACCCCAAAATATGCTGGACAGCTAAAAAACTGTGTTGGCTAATGGTTTGTGAATATCAAGATAATATGTTAATTTACAGTTTTTCAGGCTTACCCTCTTCCACATATATGGTATGCAAATAGGCCTCAGAAACAATTTGTACCAGCATATTTTTAGCTTTCCAAGTCAAGCTTCTCCACTTCTGTTTGTTTGAAATCCAGACTCTGAGGCCCTTTTCCTCTGTTTTTCCACTGTACAACAAACAGAAACTGGGTTCCAGACCATAAAAATTTGAAGCAGCAAAAAAGATGGCAATGACAGAACCCAGACAATGGCCATGTCCAACAATTATTTTTCTAGTCCAACAGGAAAATCTAAGAGTAAGGTTCTTGGCCAGAAATAAGAAGTTTGACCTACATGGGATTTTCCCCCTTGCTTTTCTGTCTTCATTTGAATCACGGAGGGATATTCCAGAATTTCCAAATCAAGACTGAGTTCTCAGATTGTTATCTAAATTATTTAAGATGTTGTAAGTAGACATTTTGCTCCTGATTTACAGAACCTGTAATAAAATGAGTTTCAAATGGTGTCTCTGCTACTAGGAGCTATTATAGTTACAAAGAAATGAAACAAATAACAATACCACATGGGTAAGTGATACCTGAAATTGGCAATCCATTAAAGAGGTGGACTGAAAGGAAAGATCATTTAAAGACAGTGAGAACATATCTATCAAATGTGGTGCCATGAAGATATCATTCATAATGTTAACCAAAAATAAAACATTTGCTTACTTAGAGAAAAAAACCCAAACTATTCTTTCCAACAGTATATTCCTTACTAACCAAAGACTGCATGATACAATGCTGTTTAGGCATACCATACTGTCAAAAATGAGCATACATTGTATGATAAGTAAATAAAAAATAATAAACATAAATCTCTGGTGTGAAATCACAACCCTGAAAGTGTAGATGCAACTTCTAGATCTAAAAGTTGAACAAAGACACATCACAAGCAGATTACCCAGGTCTGTCAAATCAATTTACTGCTCAGTAATACTCAGAGATACAGCTGGTTTTCTGTTTCTGAAGTATTAATCTTGTAGACACTAAATTGCTCTTAACAAAATATTTTCTTGTGCCCTGTAGTTTTTGACAGACTTGTGTTATCTCCTGTGTAAAAAATGTAGAATCCTCTGGAAAGGCCAACTTCAATATTAAGTTTAGCAATTACTCTTTTCCAAAATTATTCAAGTTGAGCAGTTTGTGACTGTGTTTCCATCTCCAGCTTCATAAGTTAAAATTAAAAAAAAAAAAAGAAAAAAATTTTGGATTACTATCCTAATCATTGTATTTACTCTCCCTTGGGACCTTGAACATGTTTTCTATTATATGGTCTGACATCATATGGTCAGTCACTGAATATGTTCTTATTATCTCTATCTCCCCCTAAATTTTTGTTCAGATCTTTTGCTATCAAAAATATACCAACAGCCACCAATACTTCCTTAATATTTTAGACAAAAGAATCCTTGTTCCAGCTGTCAAATGCTACAGTCTGGAGCCAGAAGCCTTTTAAATACGAGATCTCACTAGCACATGTGCAAAGGCTCTGCAGAGCTGACCTGTTGAAAAACCAGTTGTGAGTGGTTCCCTCCACCAGTGTGAGATGAGCTCTGGGAAGAATTGCCTTTGGTACAACTGTATCTGACGTCTCCATGTGGGACACATCTTGTGTGCTTTCCCAAAGTCCGGCTGGCTGCAAACCTTATGTTCTCACACTTCAGAGATGTAGAGTCACTTCTAACTACTTTGAAGTTTCAGTTGGAAAATAATCCTACTGTCTGTTATGTGTTAAGACATCATATGAGACACACTGCCTTGCTGGAGGCTCACTGTCCAGCCTGTGCTCAGTGCAGTTTCCCAAACAGAGCTGGGAAAGGACAGTGAGTCTGCAACACACACAAGAACTGCAGCTCCACCTTCCATAATGAAGGGAAAGAACAGTGGAGAAATGTGGATTGTTTCAGTACCAAATGCTTTACCACCATCTCTGCCATTTGCTTCTTTTGGGATGAGGAATGGTCTCCACTGACCGTGAAACTGGTGAAAATATCCAACTTGCCTTCTGCTTGTCTTCATGAGCTGGAAATACACATGTACATACTCCTCATTTTGCCCTGTAACTAGATATGATCTGAGTACAATGTTGTAATGACTGCACCTGTGTGATCCATGGGCTATTAGATGCTGCAAAGTACTGTAAGAGAATGACAATGGGATTCACATTCTCTTCTCTTGGCCACAAACCTTGCTCAGGCATTCTTCTTGCCTTGCTGAGAAGTAAAGAGCTTAAAACAAGAATCTTCATGGCTTTAGCTTGTGAGCATTTGAAACACAGCCAGTACAGTTCTTCAGAAGTAATAATTTAAAAATAGGCTGTGGGAAAGCCCCAAATAAAATAAATATTTTTTATTTGTAATATCTGTTTTTTGGAACAGAGAGGATAGCAGCTGGTACAGAAAGTGCCTCAGAGGCACTGACTTACATATTACATCCTAATAACACAACTTTGAAATCTGTGTTCCTTTAGCTGAAAAACAAATAGGTAGGGCAACAGTATTTACTTAGGACCAGAGTCTTTCTAACTCACATTTACTAATACCTTCATATTTCCCCTGTAGCAAAGGTTTGCAGGCTGCATTAGTGGCTTCACTGCTCCTGCCACAAGTGAGGCACAAGTTCCTCACTGTACCCCTGCTAGGCAGGTTGGCTAGCCCAGCTGGGATCACACTGATAGACATTTTTCTTACAGGCTTTGGGAAGAATAGTGCTGCTGCCTCAGAACCAGACTTCTGTGAAGTCTGCCTGTTGGCAGGGGCACAAGGAGGAGGGACATTTTTTGGCACACTCTTATTCCCAGTCCTTCCCTGCAGCCCACTTCTTTTTTTGGCCTCTGAGTCCCACAGTTGCATTAAAACAGTGTATTGCATGCTCTTTGGTTATAGCTAAACACATATTTAACAAACAGAAGTTTTCAGCTGGTGTTCAATACTAGCGGAGTAGGTTCCTTGTATTTTCCTCTGGTCTTCCTCTCTAAAAGACACCATAAAGTCTTCCAAATTACTTTAGTTAGCTCTGGTAAGGCACAGGAAAGCACTGATACAGCTTTTTCTGTATGGGCATCAACAAGGTCAATAAGGCAAATATTTTATATTTTTAGGCAAATTGAAGCAGATATAGTAGTTGTCTTACTCCTAAAGTAATATTCAGAGCAGTAATGATCTCAGAACAAAACTAACTCTACATCACATATACATAAATTAAATATTTCTGTCTTAAAGAAACTAATGGAGTGAACTGGGTAGACGGATATAGGTAAAACACAGGAGTAGAAGTTTTAGGCTATGGTGGACTTCATCAGCCAAATCATTCCTAGAGAGATAGTTTTCTCAAGTGTTGAGGCTGAGATATTTTACTCTAAAAGGCTGGAAACCTCTAGAGCCAGAGGGTTCAGAATAGCAGACTGATCATGCCACTCTTCATCTTTGATGCACTGGTCTGCTGCACGTGAAGAACTGGACTTAGATTTGCAGACTACTGTGCCTCAGCAGTACTGTTTCTTTCTTCCTGGAAAAATCACATAAAATTAATCCTGAAGCCAGCAAACTCTCTGCTAACACACCAAACTCCAGAGCATGACTTGTACAATGTATGGGACTGTGAGATTATTGAAGTAGAAAGCAGCAATTTGACTTTGGAGAATCACTCATTTTTGTGATTCCATCAATATATCCTGACTTTGGTGGATATCCTGTGTTTAAATGTTAATTTTCTCTACTAAGGTCATTCTACAATTTGTTTCAAACACTTAAAATAATTTTAGTTTCAGTGGAATTGTCAGATGAAAGTATTTAATAAAGTATTTCATGTTTCTTTGTTATCCATTGGATTATTGTAGCTTAATGTTCAGTTCTATTTGTGGCACAGTATTTTACTGAAAACACATTCTTTTCCTGTTCAACCTATTTTTCTATATTTATATCAGGTCTTGCAATCAATATAAAGATGTCATTTTGAGAAGAGGGGTAGGGTGCGGTAACAAATGTTATATTTTATGAAGTTTATTTTTATTGCCCGCAATTTCAAACTAATGGCTTGTGAGCAGCATTCAAACTGCTTTTCTTTGAATTGGGTTTGATATTTTGTAAATCGGTGTTTGTCTGTCCTCACAGCCCATACCTGAAAGCCCCTAGCAGTAGGCATTTTTTGCCTCAGGACCAACAGTAAGAGGTTCTGCTTATGACCACTCAAACTGGACACCCCACTTGCCTATCTGTGCATTCAGGCATTGACTGAATTGACTCTACCAGAAAAAGAATGTCAAAGCCTAGTTAATGTAATTGACTATGGTCAGGGATCTAGAGTTCATGTTAAGAAAAGAGCAGCTGTTATTATTCTAACAGTGTGTCAGCACTCTGTGCAGGTTAATGTGGCCCCCAATGTCACAGGACGGTGTTTCCACGTGTGCTTTATGTGACCGCTGACTTCACTATTCTATCACGTCAGAGATTAAAAACGTGAGCTCAGAAATAACCACATTGGGTCACACCACTTCATCTCCATCATCTCCATTCAACAGGTAGGAAAGACAATAAGAATAGCTTGTGAACAGGTTGGATGTTCTCCTCATAGACAAGTAGTTTCCAAAAAATCAATGGATTAAATACTTACATGCAGGAGAACAGACCTGGTGCGTTTATTAAAGTTGTAGCAGCCTCTGCCAGGTCCAGCCCTTGACAATTTGCCTAATCTCTTAAAAAATGGATATTTGAGACCTATAGCAATCTCTTCCAAAGTTCACATTTCATGTGTACGTGTAGCTTAATTTGTAAAAAGTTATTAACTGTAGGGGGATAGAATATAAGTAAATGAAGGTAGTATAGAAAGTAATCTTATCCCCTAAAGAGTTGCAGCTGGGTTAATTATTAAAGATTGGGAGCAGGCCTGATTTTAACAGGCCACACCTGTAGCAAATAAAGAAGAGTATTACAAAAGAGTGGATGGGTTGGCTAAGGGGGAACTGGAGTCAGTTGGATACTGTGGGGGCATTGAAGAGTCAATACCTAGAGGAGATGCCTACAAGAAACATCAAGGAGGTACGAAACTCTAGCAATACGGAGCCCTTGCAATGTAATGATAATAGAACTCTTGCAATATAAAGGCAACAATTAACAGTAATTTTACTGGATGCTCTTTAGTTCTTAAACTGCAAAGCATCATAAATTCACTTTCTCCTTTTCATTCAAGACTTAAAGATGCTGATATTGTACACTTCTTCAGTTTTCCTTTCCTCAGCCCAAAGAAAGCCTAATCTAATTAACCATAGCTCTGATCCTTATTATCACCCTTCTTTGTCACCCCTTTTACAGCTCCACTGTTTCTGCAGAAATGATACTACATATCCACAAGTTGCTCTGATCATGATATTGTGTGAAATATTGAATAACCCTCAAAATCCTACTTTTTAGACTTGAAGATGAATAAAATAAAGAGTTAGATGAAACCTTTGTGTGTGTTTCAGTCTCAGTTTAACTCTGCCTTGATTTCTAATTCTCTCTGTATAAAGTTCTGTAAATTGCATCTTTGTTTTAAATAACTCCAAAAACAAGACTTTTTCTGGGCTATTACCATGATAGTTTCTTCACAGAATCATGTTTATGTGGCTGATATTATTCACCCTTCACATTTGCCAATGTTACTTTGAAAAGGGCAATAGAAAAACAAGATTAAATAATTTCAGGTTAAATTTAATTCAGAGGTAAGATTAATGCTGCTAGAAAATCAGTGAGAAAGAGTTGCATGATCAGTTTATACATCATGATAGAAAAGGTTTTATTCTTGAAGTTTTACTTTCAGTCAAACCAGGTTATTCTTGACGGCCATATTTTTTTCGCTTTGTTTCAAGAAATACATGAGACATGGGATGTTTTTGAATAATTGGTTTGATAGATTTTTACAATTTACCTTAAAATCTGTCCCTAGAAGGCTTACACTTTTCAAAGATTTCCCTAAGAAATCCATCAGTGTGGTTTCAAGCAGTAATTCAGTGGCAAGATATTGCTCCCTACTCATTGCATCTTTTCACCCAACTGAAGCCTCTAGGGAATGTCTGGTGCTTGAAGAGCTGATTTTCACCTGTGTTCCTCCAATAATTCAACCAAGACAACAGATGTGCTTGTTTTTGCTTCTGAAAGAGGTGCTGGATCAGCTGAGTAGCCATACACGTGCACTCATCTCACACACAACCCTCTAAAGGGTTCAGAGAGTTTTGACTAGGATAATGACAAAGAATTAGGGCTTTATTGCACCTAGCTTTGTAAAATTTGTAGTTTTGAGGATAATAGTTTGGATGTCATGGACCAGAAAGGACCAGGATATTCAGGAATGATGTTAGTACTAGGTGAAGTTTTGGGTGTTTTCCTTTTTGTACTAAACCTGAGCTCTCTCAGTTAAAGGAAGTACAACTGGAAAATGTGTATTTTAGAACAGAGGCTCCAATGTAATCCAAGGTTATCATTAACACCTTGACAACACCTTCAGAGCGCTACCAAACTTCATAATAATGAAGCATGTCAGAGAGGAGATATTGGAAAGGTTTTTGTGTTTTTTAGGAGCAATGGGAGAATGATGTAGCTCTTCTTAGGTCACCAAATAGTTAGGTAGGTTACTCGTCAAAAACAGGCCAATGGATTTCTTTTTCCTCTGTTGGAAACCACGAGCTACATTTAACATGTGTTTTGATATACACATTTTTCTGAGTGTTCTTCAAAAGATATGCATCCAGAACATGGAAATCTTTGGTAATAACAATTATAGTGCCTTGAATACCTGTAGAAAATCTGAAAGCCTAACTATCTCACAATAAACTAACTTTTGTGTCACCTTTAGCCCTGTTGCTGATCTTTTGCTTTGCTATGATTGAGTAAATGAAATACAATTATTATGTCAATTTTTTTAGGGTTTTTTGTTTGTTGTTGTTTTGCTAATATTTCGCGTCCTAGAAAAATATAAAGGAGAAGCAGAATTGGCAAACAACTTTGACACGAATTTCCCCAATAGAAAGCAAATGTGCCACTAGGTTTTCAACACTACATGAATTCAGAAGAACTGGAGTCAATAATGCTGTTTCTCAGGGCTGCTATGAAGCCAAAGTGTTAACTGTGGGTGGAGACAAAATTTATGAGGTACAACAGGTCACAGGGTCACGAGTGGTGAATGATCACTGAAAGTGCTGCTGTTAGAGGGACACATTTCTAGTGGACCAGAAATTATGAAAGAGATGCTGGCTGTACTTGGGTCAATAAGCTTTTTTCCAGCCTGCACTGGCAGTTCTTAGCTGTCAGAGTAGTTTGCAGAAGGACAGGGAAACAGCATCATGAGCTTCTGCAGAATTTCAGTTTGGTTAATATTTTAGGTCACCTGGCTTAGCTTGAAAATTACAAAAAGCAAATCCATCTTAGAGCAAAGAGACAACATTTCCTCCTTCCCTGGCACTGTCCTCTAGTATGTGAGTGTAATGCTGAAAGGGCACTGCTTGAAATAATAAAGGTGGATTGTTTCCTGGTAGGAATCTCTCAGTTTGATGCTTCAAGTGGTTTCATAATGCTTCTTAGTGGAGATATTAAATGCAGTTCTAAAACTATCAAAGGCTTAGAGAGTGGTTGGAAATCTCTTTTTGAGAGATCAGAACACTGGAGTTTACACAACTATGCTGTGTCAGATGCAGATACTGTGACGGAGTTACAGAAAAAAAGGACCAAAATGCAGGCTATACAAGTATTGCTAAGGCTACTGATGAAAGAAAAACAGGAGATTGAATAAAGTATATGTTCATTGCTTTCTTTAAACTAGCAATGCTTAGAATCTAATACATCCGAACAGTTTAGCTCTGAAAATGTATTGATTTTCCCTGTGAGAAAGAAGTGCAGACACTTAAAAAATGGAAGAATGCTATCAAACATCCCCTGCAAAAAAGTTACAAGAATTCTGTTCCTTGTTAATCTGTAGAAAGGTGTTCTATAAAGCACAATCTTACTTCAATTCCTCTTTTCATTAAGTGGGTTGATGCCCTGACTAGACTACATCTATTTCTGGAAAGTACATCAAGCATTAGACAAAAGTAAAAGAAATGTGATGGGGCAGGGGAGGGAAACAGTGCAAGACTGGCTGCAAATCAGTGAGAAATATGACAAACTGAAAGCTAGATCCTTTGGCTGGCCACCAAGTGCTCCTTTGGAGTGCTGTTTGAAGACTGAACACAGTTCTGGGTTATTTTCCACTGATCTAGTACACTTGGTATTCTATGAAATGCATATTTTCTTTCACCTCAGCTTGCAGAGGAGATTTACAGCTGAAAATAACTGGTTTCTGCTTTAGTAAAACCTAGAATGGTTGCCATATGATTTCAATTGAAATCTTTTCCCTAATTCCTATGTCTGTGCTTACAGTGAATTTTTCTAATTTACTGTAAACATAATGCCATGTTATGTTAATAATAATGTTGGTTAGGAAGCTGGGATTGCAAGTGATGACCTCTGAACTTACAGATTTTATTAAGTGATGTAAAATACTTTGTGTAAGTGTTGGATTAAAAGGAGTCCAGAGCAAACATGACAATGCATAGTAGCATTTCATTTTTCAGTCCTTTATTTAATGAAAAAACTAACTATTCACTCTGAGTACAAGTTACTTGAATGTGCACAAATTCCTCTACCAGTGAAAAGACACAGCTGTTTGGCTTCCCCATGCTTCAGCTTTTTCTTTATGTCTCAACCTTTAACAGCAAATAAAAGCATGCTCCAGATTCCCATTGTGTTTGTACCTTGTTGTAAAAATATGTACAAGCAAAATGTGTTTTGCAATTTGGGAATGCAGACAGGACAAGCCTGCCCAAGTCATTCAACTTGACTACTGAGCAGCCAGGTTATAATTATGACATTTTTACTATAAAGTGGCAATTGTTGATGTCACCAGGTCGACATCAGATTGCCAGATGTTGCAGCTGTCCTGATCTGAAAGTCTTGATCAAATAAAACTACTTCCATTTTTTTCATAGTAATAAACCACTAGATTTAGAAAAACCCTCAGTAATCCATAGCCAGTTATGTACATTGTGGTTTTGGTTGTATTACTATGTTTCAAGTATGTTTGGGGTTTAGATTAACTGCTGGTGATTGCCTAGACCAGTGGTTATTTTCTAGTAGGTTAATATGCTGCTGGAGTGCAACATGCTACTGGACATACCTTATATAATACATGTGACATCTATGTTTCAACAAATCCTCATAGTCACCGTGGAGTAAGACTAAAATAGCTACAGAAATCTATAATTTTGTTTGTTTGCTTGTTTTGTTTTGTTTGTTTTGGATTCAAAAATGCAGCCTGCAAGCATTTTATTTTCCTTCTCCTGAACTGACCTGCCAGTAAGTAGCTTGGCAGTTTACTGAGGCCAAAAAGAAAATCTGTGTGCATCTTGGTAGTTTATGAGTCTTGTACCAAGGATAACATTTCTTCCTCTGACTAGTAAATGCTGACAGCTGATACTGAAATATGTGTAAAATGTCTCTTTGCATGCTGGTTTTTCACTGATTTTTTATTTTATTTTATTTTAGGGTAGTCTTTTTTTTTCCTTGCAATTTCAGTTTTAGAAGGACTTTTCAGGTTTTATCTTAACAGTCAATTTTATTTTGACAAAGATTGGAACATGCTCCTAAAGGGTGGAATTTCCTATTTACTGTGTGGGTTTCCAGGCAGGCATGCTAAGGGAAAATAAGAGGATGGATTTATTAATTTGGAAAAGAAGTATTTGTTCTTGGCTGAACAGATATCACTGGTCTGACCAGTCAGCTATCTGGAGGACCAGCCCATATCATCAAGACATTAAGCAGTCATGCAGCCCGAGCTCAGAGGTGGGGGGTTTGACACTGCAGAACTAGAGAGACCTTTTAAGCTGAAAAGGTGCTATTTAAAAAACATATGTTTTTTCCTTTTATTTTCTTAATGGGGTGAAATTTCCTACTTTTTTCTTGAATAAAAGGATGCATGGATCACACTGCTCTAGGCAGGTGAACAATAAGCTATATATGAATTTTACAACGATCATATTTACTTTTGGACAAGTAAACATTATCCTGTACAGGAAATTACAACAGTATTGTATATTACAAAGACTGTAAGTAAGCATTTAGGCGTTTCTGTATAACCTACCAGAACCATATTTCAATACAAGAGTATAGAAATATAATTCCAATATATATTAATTTTCTTCTAAAAAAATTATTCTCTTCTTTAAATAAGATCTTGTAGACAATGTTACGATGTCTAAAATTTAGTATTTTTAAGAATGGATAGTTAGATAATATTTTTATTTGATTACTGGTGTATTCATTTAATGTCTTGACTGAAGCTGAATTAATAAACCTGCAATGCTTTGAATAAATCAACTTATATTTGCTAAACATTCTGCATGTTCTTAGATTATGAGAAAGAAAAAAGTATTTTTCCATATTTACAGGAGGTTACAGCCTTGAAATGACTTGGCACTATCCCTTAATTTCAGTCTTTGATCCTTTGAACAATTAGTTTCATAGGGAACTGGAGGGTTTGCTTTCATGTGTGTGGAGTGTGTGTGTATAAATATATATACATATAGCAATGTGCTATTTCCATGTAGGCAATTACTAAACTATGTTGTGGCATTTTCTTTGGATATCTATAATAAATGGAAATTTTATATAATAATCCACAAATATCAAAAAAAGGTTCTGCTAAAAGCCAAAGTCCAAAGCAGTTCAACCCCAGGAGAATGCTGTGCATTTTTGTGGAACCAGGCTAGCCTATACAAGAAGGGGGTTATTAGAACTATTTCGTTCATTCTCTCTCTTTTTTATTTTTTTATAATAGGTTTTTGGTAAACCCTGTAGTTAAAAATTGTTCTGAAATACTTTTAGTTGCACAAACTATTGGAAAAAGTTGTAACTGCTGCTGGAATTCACTCACAGAATGCTTTTAATTCAGTCAGAATTTTTGTTTAATAAGTATGCTGAATTTTCTGGGGACTCTACTCCTTTCTCATGTCTCCCCTTCTACCTTCTCATTAATTTTCATTGATTTCCTCGATTTTGTTGAGTTTGTTCTGCTCCTGTTGCCAGGTTTTTTATTCGCTGTTCTTTAGTACAGCTTCTTACTGCATATAGTACTAAGAGAAACATGCTGAAAGGCTGCCCAATTTTCACTCTACAGCCCATGTTACATCATTTTAGCTTTAAATTCCTTATCCTCTTCATTCCCTCTCTACCTCTCTATTGCTCTTGGGAGAAGAACTATGTATTAAACCTATTCTGATTTGAAAGTTAATAAATTCAATTACTTCCCCCAAGTGGAGTCTGTTTTGTCCATGAGTGTAATTCCTGAGTGATCTTTTGCTGTTAGCTCAACCTATTAACTTTTCATTTTTTTTCTGTCCCCTACCCATATGAGGAGAGAAGTGACAAAGCAGATTTGGTGGGTAACAAGCAGCCAGACAGGGTCAGCCTACCTCAAATTCTTTTCTGTCTGTGGCCCTCAGTTTGAATCAATCTAGCTGTCCCTCTGATCACTGCAGGCCAATTCTCCAGCTTGTCCTCCTTCCAGAGGAGTGCATATGTTTCTGTATTTGTGTGTGTGTAACACACATACATTTGTGTATCTCCCTTCTTTATTGCTTTTGAGAGTTTAACCCTATATCTTTGCTCTAATGAGCTGTATGATAACATCTTCCATGCTTACAAAAATGTCTCACGATAATCTACTGTTGTACATTTCTCCTCTTAACTGCCCTAACTCCCTTTCAACAAGTGATAGTACGAGGCATGTCCAACAACAGAGTTTGAGCTTGTAGATTAAGTTAAGTGGGAGGTGCAATGAGCCAAAACTAATGAAGAAAATGTTCCAAATGTCACCAATAGAGTCACTGGTTTAGACTTCACATTTCTAGTTTTGTATGTTGTGGACATTGAGATTTCAGATTCCTCTTTTTTGACAGGAACTGTAAATTAAAAAAAAAATCTTAGCAACAGGAAAACTACTTCAGTCTTCTTGTGCCAGAGTGCCAGCCATATGCCCAAAAATTTCCCTAACACACACAGTCCCCGATCAAAGTAAGTTCAAGGTTGTGTAACACAAACTAAAACTTGGGCTGTTTCAATTATTTCAAGGGTGTGAGCCAGTAAAACAGGTAAGGCTTCTTGTTCTATCTCTAAGCGCACAAGATTAAATGTCAGTGGTTAAGTAATCATCTAGGCTGGTGTATCAAAAGGGATTGGATGTGAATGCTCCCCATGCCACTCACCTCTCTGCCCGTGGCTGAAGTTTACACCAGCTCTGCACAACACCTCAGCTCAGGCAGTATTTTGTCATTTCAGAGGTGTTATCAGATCAGTGTTATGTGTTTGCACAGGAATAAATATCTTCCCTTAGAGAGTGAATTTAGGGTGTAGAGATATGAGTTATACAGTTACTGTGGGCACAAATTTTTTTCTCCTATTATAAGGTCTTAGCTATTTTGTTGGAATACTTTATCACAGAGGAACAGAATGTACATGTAAATTATGTCAAACAGTGTGTTATTCTCATGGCAACATAGGTGACCCACAGCCTGGGCTGATTAATACCACTGCACCAGGTCTCAGACCTGGTCTGGAATACATGTTCATGGAAAGTCCTGCTGAGTGCATGGGATGCTTCATCTTTCATGCCTGAGAGGGGGAAGGGTCTTTTTCCATAAGTTTTCTCCCAACATGCATTTACCTCAATTTTCCTTCACTGAAAGTCTCACCAAAAATGTAATTTTCCCCAGGATACTTTTCCTAAAGATGTGTCACAAAAGAAAAAAGGATTAAGAATTCTGATGAAATATTTTCTTGCCTTCGATTCTTTACAGACCTTATTAAAATGTAGTTTAATTCCAAAACTTTTATTTGCTAAGTTTTTAATTGCAATGTAAGTGTTTTACTACTCCTTCTTGGCCTCAGAGTGCAGGCTGATCTCTTCTGAATATGTGACTCTAGATATCTTATGTCTTAGAGAACATACTTCCTGAAATCTTTTCCCCACCAAAATTTACATTTATTTATTTGTTTGCAGGATCAGATGGGATCTCTCAGAGTTTTTTCTGCTGTGACAGGTTGTGTCTTGTGCCTCTTCCATATGTCTGCAGCAGAAAATGGCCTTCCCAGGTACCAACCACAACCTCATAAATTTGCCTCATCCTCCCACTGTCTGATATGATTCTTGTCTTATTCATCCAAGACGGGAAGGATAAGATTGAAGAAATCCAGCCAGCAATGTAAGTATAAAGTCCATTTCTGGTTCAACTCTAACTTAGGCTTTTAAAAGGCATCCAGTTCCAAATTTAAGACTGAAATCTCTTTCAAATTTGTAAGCCTTAGTATTTCTTTCCCTTTCAACCAGAGCTTGGCATATCTGATATCCTTTATGTGTCAGAAGGAATACTGGTAAAGTGCTGCCTGAATATTTGCACCCTGGTGGGAGCCCTGGTTCACCTCTTCTAGTTTGGATAATGTAAAAGTTATGTCAGGCAGAAAAGTAGAAGGTATATCCTATTCAGTGGCTCACTAACTCACCCTGATACATGCATATCAGATCTCCTATGTTGATACTGTAGCTACTTTATGACAAAGCACAAGCAGATCAGTTTCAGCTTCTTGACATTTAGTGCTGAACCTTGCCCCCACATGTAAACTAAGAAACATCTCTGTTAAACCCAGAAATTGGTTGGTGGCATTTCTGAACCACTGAGTGGCTCAAAGTTTGTCAAAAGAAATCTTCCTCCTGTGGCAGCCATGGGAAATACCTCAGGAAGGAGAAGGATCAGTAACAGATTGATGAGCTCTGCCCTGCAATGAGATCATTTGACACCTTCCTTTTTCCCACACAACTCTGAAAGACAAAGAACTGAGGATTGTGGTTGGTAAGAAAAGAGAAAACAAACAGTACTGCCCAACACCATTTGAAAAACTCTGAACTCTTTGAACTCTCTCCCCTTTACAAGATGAATGGTTTAAAGTTCAAGAGAGTCCATATGCTAAATCATATCCCTACTCTCTCCTTGATACCAGCCTTTAGGGAACAGCTGGCCTTAAATTTCTTGTCATTACTTCAGAGGAGTGGAGAAAAAATATCAGAGGAAGGGTAGGAGGACTTTCCCACTCATTTATCAGATGGGGTTCTCCTATCTGCCAGGAAAGCTGCTATTTATCATTTTCATGTCTTTTCTTGATCCCAGTCCTGACAGTCTAGCTTCCTGCTTCTCTTTCTCACCTAATCTGGTGTTCAAATTTCAGAAAAAAAATTAGAGTTCTGAAAAATGAAGGAGGCCAGGGTTACATGTGACTGTGCTGCTGAGTCAGTTTCCGTGTGTATTATTACAAGATTCAAACTCATGATAAAAGATACAGTGGAACTCAAACTAGCAGAGTCAGCTTTATCAGACATTGACACCATCCAGGTAAAAGTCCACAGATGTCCCTGCCTTTAGATGTCCCAGGTGTCAGCCCTAATTCAGTATATTTTTTTTTCAGGCAGTCTATTCAGCTCAGTCTTTGGAATATTCATGTCTGTCCTGGCATACACTGATGGCAGGTCTCCTCAGAGCCCATCTATCTCTTTTTGTGTCCCTCTGGAGATGTAGTAACTAGGTGACCCACAGATCTAGTGCTTCACAGCTTCCTGACCTAATCCTAATGGCACAGGGACATCAGCAATCCTTACCTGTAAAAAAATGTTCTACTCCTTGAAAGATTCACTGCAGTTTTAGCAGACTTAACTGTGGTTGCTCAAGGCACAACCAGCTTCCAAACACACCCTGGAAAATTGGAAGTTCTATCATCAACACACTTTCTGGATGGATAAATGAGTCGCTGCCAACCTCATTTAGTACAACAAACTATGATCATGGCTACATGTTAAGTCCTTTACCCATTCAAAGATCAGTAAATAATAAGATCAGACCAATAAAATATATGTACTCAGATGAAAAATCAGGTAATTGGGCTATATTTCAGCTACATAATTTTTTACAGCTTAGTAATGCCCTGTCTAAAGAGTTGTCTACCTCTCTATGGACCTGATCTACTTTGCACTGTCTACAGCGCTTGGGAAATCCACAACAGCCACCTTGGGACTGGGGTAATAAAACATTATCATGAGGAAAAACTAAGACATCAAATCTTCCTTTCCTCACAGCGTTTGCAACAGCCAGAGCCTTTTGTAGGCAAAGGCAGTGCCTTCTTCATTATCTCCACACACTGTCAGCTGCCTCTGACAGCATTCTGTACCCAGTTACACAAGCTCATGGGATCTGTAAGGCACTGGCAGTTCATTTCAGACAGCAATATTCATCCACTGCTTCTCTCCACACCATTGTATCCTCCTTCACTGCTCGACTCATTAAATAATGCATATACCAACTCCTTTATCTACTAACTTGTTGAGTGATCTAAGATTCACTCAACATAGTGTGGAATGAATCCTTCTTTAAGGATAATTCCTTCCTTCTTCCGGCTGTATATTTTGGGCAGAATATCTGGGTATTTAAAATTGTGTCAGTGGTTACCAGCTATTCGTCCCTCATTCCTTCCAGAAACTCTCAACCAGCGCCCTCAAGCTCAGCAGTGAAATGAGAAGCCACTTAGGCAGTCCAAAGTTTGTAATAGATTCATGGAATATTTCAGCCCAGGATGTACCTGTTCAATTCAACAGTGAATGAGAATACTCAAGTTCAAGGAGCTTTTGCAGAGGCCAAACTACAATGGGTTTGAAGCTAAGGCAAAAGCATGCAGAGGAATGAAAGAGGGGTCTGTACAAGGGAAAGAGACACAGATAAATGCTGCAGCAGGTGGCCCAGTCTGGGACAGAACTGACACTGGCCAGACAAAGTGACTGCAGCAAGACAAAATCTATGACTGAGTTGGAATCTTGAAGATAGTGCAGCAGGTTTAAATGGTGAAAAATACCAGGACAATTTCAGACTGTTCTGAAGCTAACCTGGAACAGACCCCAGAACCCCAGTGTGTCACAAATATGCAGCCCCATGCTTCCCTGCAAGAATTGGTTCCTCATAGCCCAGTCAACACATATGAAGGGAGCAGAACTGCCCTCTGACTGAAAACTGGCTTAGAAATTTCAGCTTCCAAACTACAACAGGTATTTGCTGAGATTTTATAGAATGTGCATCCGCAAAGGCTCATAAATATGTCAGTAATGGGTGGACTTTCATAGGTAGACATAAAAACACA
Source organism: Ammospiza caudacuta (assembly GCF_027887145.1). Taxonomy (NCBI): domain Eukaryota; kingdom Metazoa; phylum Chordata; class Aves; order Passeriformes; family Passerellidae; genus Ammospiza; species Ammospiza caudacuta. Next base: position 123,427,576 of record NC_080593.1, on the reverse strand, counting down.
TACTTGATGCAAGAGCCACCATTCCTCCAGATCTCAAATCACTTCTCTTGAGCAAACAGCACTAGAACTTTTCTAAGAGAAGATGATTAGAATAATTTTAAAGGCTGAAAACCTTTTTAAACATAATTCTTGGAAATTGATGGCAATTTCTGGCAGAAAGATTTAAAAAATTATTCCAGTTTGGAAAACTGCCACTCAAATGGTGAAACTTTGGCAAAGTCACTATAAAAAAGCCTGCAGCTCTTTATGAGAATGTGTCAGACAACCTTAATAACAGGCAGTGTTATCAGCTGGGCTATATAATGCATAGCTGTGTGCATATATGCTGATAGAGCTAACTCTTGAAGACATTCCTGTATATGAAAGGATTTACCCTTGCTGCACAGATCTGAAGTGAATACATGATGGTCTGTAGTGCTAGCAAAGTTTTTATTGGCAAGTGAATGGTATGACTGCATTACCTACATGTGGCAAAGCCACAACTGATTTTCAAACAGCATGCCAATACAGACCCTAAGCCAGAAAATACTAAAGTATGTGGTTTTTGTTTCCATCACATACTTTATAAATTGTTTAGACAGTTAAAGTTTGGGGTGGGTTTTTTTGGTTTTTATAAATACTCCTATTTTTGTCTTTTCTTTTATAACTCTTTTCAAGGAAGGAAAGGCAACTTTGATCCTTAGGTATATGATTTTAAAAAATTATATTTTTATTTGAATAAAAATATGCTAATTTTAAGATCTGACTTCTGTGACTTACCAGAGCCCAGGTCAAACACTGTGTGTGAACTCATCATGGGATGCTAAAGCCTGTAGCTATGGTGATTCTTCAGTCTCCTAAATATTTAAAAACAAAGACTCACTTCTCTCTGATGCAGTGGCAAAGGAAAGTGAAAGGTTATAATTCTAAAGCAAGAAAACAAGAAAAGCCTGTAGCTATGTAATCTGGCTACATATTATATGATCATAAAAATAAAATGGCCTTGGATATCCTCATCTAGATAGTAGAAGAAAATAAATGGTTATGATTTTGTTAGTGAGGGAGTTGTGCAAAAAAAGAGTCTTACTGCACTGGGCTCATTACTTATGAGAAGCTGCAGTGTAATTAGTCCCTGTCATGTCAAACTGTCAAGACATTTTTAGACTTCCCTCTGAGGAAAAAAAAATTCCTGAGTATAAGGCTTCAACATACATGTCACCCAAACTGATAAAGCAATACTGGAAAAACGCACATAGGACGTCACAGAGTCATACTGATTTTTGCAAAGGCAGATTAATAGATGCACGCAGAGATACAGATCTTTTAGGTCTCCATATATTGTTATAATTAACTAGATTTTTAAAAATAGAGACCAACTACTTTTTCAATGTCTCTTAGCTGTGAGATTTTTCCATTTTAAGTATTGTATTTAAATGTCCAATGTAACTACCCTGCCAAATGTTTATCTAAACATCTTCATTAGAGTAAAACCCCTCAGACAGTCAGAACATCCTGCCCATGACACCAAAATTACTTTCTTTTTTCTCTCTTGTCATGTACTAATCTATCTCCAAGGTAATTCATAGAATCATGCAATGGCTGTGGTTGAAAAGGACCTTAAAGATCATCTGGTTCCAACCCCCATGTTGTGGGCAGGGACACCTTTCACTAAACTGTGTTTCCCAAAGCCCCATCCCACTTAATCTCAGAAACTTCCAGGGATGGGGGATCCACAACTTCTCTTGTCAACCTGTTTCTGTGACTCATCACCCTCACAAGAAAGAATTTCTTCTGAATATCTAACTGAAACCTACCCTCTTTCAGTTTAAAGCCATTGCCCTGTCACCACATGCCCTGGCAGAGTCCCTCTCTGGTTCTCTGGCCCTTTCGGTACTGGAGGGCTGCTATAAGCTCTCCCCAGAGCCTTCTCTTCTCCAGGCTGAACAACACAACTCTCTCAGCCTTTCTTCTCAGGAGAGGTGTTCCAGCCCTCTTATCAATTTAGTGACCTTCCTCAGGTCTCACTTCAACAGGTTGATGTCTCCCCTCAGCTGGGGGCCCCAGAGCTGGATGCAGCACTCCAGGTGAAATCTCATGAGGGCAGAGCAGAGGGGCAGAATCCCCACCCTTGACTGCTGACCACTCTGCTTTTCAGGCAGCCCAGGGCAAGCTGGGCTTTCTGGGCTGCAAATGCACATTTCTGGCTCATGCCAAGCTTCTCATCCACCAATAGCCCCAAGTCCTTCTCCTCAGGGCTGCTCTCAATCCATTCTCCACCCAGTCTGTATCTCTGCTTGGGATTGCCCTGACCCAGGTGCATGACCTTGCTCTTGGCCTTGTTGAACTTCATGAGGTTCACTCAGGTCCACCTCTGAAGCCTGCCAAGGCCCCTTTGGATGGCATCCCTTCCCTCCTGCACCACACATCTTGGTGTCCTCAGCAAAATTCCCAAGGATGCACTCAACCCCCCTGTCCATATCACCAACAAAGACATTAAACAATTCTGGTTCCAATACCAATGGTCTCCCTGTGGATATAGAGCTCTTGACTTCAACTCTTTGAATGAGTCTTCCTTTTTTCCCTTTTTAAAAGTGGGAGTAATAGTCTTCCTTTTTCGAGTCAGTGGGAACTTCACTGTCACAACTCCTTAAATATGATGGACAGCAGCTTAGCAACGTCATCCACCAGCTCCTCCAAGACCTGTGGGTGCCCTTGCCAGGTCCCATGGACTTGTGGACCTTCAGGATCCTTCTATGGTCTTGAACCTGATCGCTCTTATAGCGAACTGTTCACTCTCCCAGTCCCTACCTTTCTCTTCTGTGACTGTTGTGGATGGAAAAGTTGATGGTAGAGGCTGAGGTAAAATAGCTGAGTACTTTATCCTTCTCCAGGTCCTGGGTGACCAGGTCTCCCATTTTTTTCTTGAAGAAGGCCCACATTTTCCCTTGTCTTCTTTTCATCACTGATATACCTATAGATACATTTCTTGTTCACACTTCAGTGTCCTGCTTGGCATTTTTATTTTTTCTCTACACGTTTATTGCAGACCTTTACTTACAGCTGTACACTAAAATCTTGGTCTTTGTTTCTGGTTCAGCTCAATTGAAGCTGTTCTTGGAAAAAATAATTTTCTTCCAAAATATTTTCTGTGTTCTATGATGCTTTAATTTATTTTTTATCTATTTTATTTATTATTGCAATTTGCTTTCTCGAGTATTGCCTTGAGCGCCTTGGAGGGGTTGGAAATTGGTGGCTATGTAAATAAACTTAGTATTATTCCAGATGTTTGTTTCATTTGAGGGCCAAATTCTGCTCACAATTAGACTAGGGAAATCCTGCTGTCTTCAGTGTGATTGCCTCAGAAAAAGGAAAGCAGGAACTGTCCCTGTCTCTTTTTTAGTAACTTTTTTGTTTATCTCACATCTTTACCATTTGTTATATAAGACAGCCCTTTAATTTGCAGAAAGGCTAAATTTCATTTTAGTAAAATAATTATTTTTCCTCTTCTTCCTACCTCTGCACTGATGTCCTGTTAATCCTTTCCACTATAATATTTAGCAATACTCCAATTCCTACATCAGGCACCCAAACTCTAAATGCTGTACCAAGACAGGAAAAAGACTGCTCCAAATCTAAAGAATCGGAATCAAAGATATATAGAGAATTCCCAAGGGGCTTAAGTAACCTAAAATCCTTACTGGGGGCCATTTTGTAAAATTCTTTACAAGTTAAATCTTCAGCAGTTATTCACTTCTTTCACACAGTATCTGTATTAAAGTTCTATTCTTTTGCTTATTCTGTAGTTTCTGTTTCTATTTAAATTATTTTAAAAGCAGCTCTTTAAAACCCTTTCTCCCCTAAGTAAGAACCCTAAATATTGAGTTCCCAGATCAAGTGTTGGGCCAGTGCCATCCATGCATTCCCTTCACAGGAGAGAGTGGCAGGTTCTCAGAATATGCACCAGGCAGACAAATGTGCAACCCACTAAAAAGATTTTAAAACTTCAGAACACACCTTTTGACCTCCTTAATGCAGAAACCTTGACTCTATACCTCTACAGTAACTGGAAAGATATTGTTTCTGTCTAAGTAATAGTAGTGGCTATGCAGATCCAAAAATAAATGCTCTGAAGTGGAAAGTGCCTGTCACACAAGACTCCTGCCAAGAGGCAAATACTCAAAAAAGATGGGAAACAGAATTCATGATTTCTTGCATAGTGTATAAAATGATTGTGTAATAAATGAAAAAGAAAATAAATAATTGCTACCATTCATATTATAGTTTATGAAAAGGTAGCTTGTTGTCAGCAAAAGTTACATAATAATTATAAAAATGACTCCAGTATCAATTTTAAAATAAATTTTTCAAACTGTTTTGATCCTGTCCTGAGGAGTCCACTATATCGACAAACAGATTTTGCTCTGTTTTTGCCCAAGTGTTATATGAGGTGGGAAAGGAGCAGTCCTTCCAACAGAATTTTTGGTTTGACACAGACTTTGTGGATGCTGAATGTTTTCCAGGACCCAGAAAGTGATTATAGAAAGTTATGAAGAAAACACCCACAACAGTGGTTAAAATAATGACACCATATCGATCTCAACCAGTCCCTGTGAGCAAGGTTTCCAGAAGCTGGGAGCTCATACCAAGTGAGGATGTTTTCTTAAGTAACAGTCAGATGTCAGACAAGGGGCCAGTCAGTTCTTTGGTTTGGTTTGGTAGGTCATTCTGACAAACACTGCATCTGGAAAAAATATTAGATTAAAACTAGGCAAATGTAGTTTAAATCTGAACTTGCAATATGTAAATCTTTTTGATCAAGTATTTATCTGGAGTACCTTACGCTCCTGAAAGCCCCCCATCCCAGTCTTCACTTTTACTCATAGTTTAAAAGATAATTGAAAATTTCTTCAATCTCCAAGAGATTGTCCTTCTTTTTAGAGACCACTGATTGTCCTTCTTTTCAGAGACCACTGTGTTTTTCCTACTTAGCTTATAAATCAAGCTTCTGAAAAATTCAAACCAAAGTGTTTAAAACCCAGGAAACAGTATTCAAGATAAGAACCAGAGCTGTCAGGGAACCAGCAACAGGGCATATTAACATGTCACTAAGCAAAGAGTTCTTTGTTAATTAAATGGATAAATAAATAAATGGAAAATACTACGAAGAAGATTTCCAGCAGAAAGCCTTTGCACCCAGAGTAAAATACTACTTTGTGGTTATATATAAAAATATTTGCAAAACAAAATACCTGAACTGTGCCCTGAGCAGAGCCCTGCCAAGTAGCACTGTGTGGCTGAGGAGGGCAGTGATTGCCACAGTCGTCATAAATGATTTAAACTACAGTGTGTCTTCCCCTGTATATCACTTATGTAAGATTACTGAGGCTTCTGTATTACCAGTGACAAATTTGGGTATTCAGAATTCAATTTTAAGGTAACATGGAGGGAGAGGTCAGGTGATCTCCTAGGCGTGACAAGTGGCAGCCACAGAGGGAGCAAATTCAAAGGAAAACAACACTAGGAAGGTGGCTTTGTAGTACACCTTTTTCCCTGTGCTCACACAGAAAACCCTTGCTACTCCTGAAGAGGTAGAAAGAAGAAGGGTAATAAGCAGCTTATACTTACAAAAATACTGGGTTTGTAGTTACATCCACCAGAACTTCAATTTCCTGTCCTCTCTAGCAGAAAAACGAGACAGGCAGCAAAAAGAAGATACAGCAAAAGCAGGTTCACAGGAGAAACTATTAGGAGGAACTTAGGGCAAGAATGTGCGTTTACTTAGTATATCTCTGTATGTCAGTTTACCTACATATTCTAACCAACCAAAAAAAATAGAAAAAAAAATTTAAACAGGCCTTGGAAAGCAATTTGGCACATCCAGAATTACCTGCCTATTTTCAAAGCTATTGCTTCTTAAATAGCAGATCATGCTGCTTAAGCTCACAGGAAGAAAGTGCATATGTTTCCCATTTGAGGTTAATTACACAAAATTAAAGCTGTTCCATGACCATAGGAATTACTGTTTGATTTTCAGTGGCTTTGTGTCTTGAGGCTGGCTGAATGCTTTATTGAGCCATAACAAGGCTGTCTAGTAAAGAGTAATTTTGACTAACAAGTTTACCTGGTGTCTGATAAATTTCAAAGTCATAGTTAACAATTTCCTCACACATTGGTCATTCAAAGATCTCTCTACATTTCTTCCTAACCCATCTCAGTACTAGTCTGAACATAACTGTCACTGTGAATGATTCTGCCTGGTTTTCAGCAAATGTAAATGTCAGGATTGCTAGTGATTGCTAATAGCCCCACAAAGCAAGTTTATGATTGCCAGCAACATACTTTTCAGATCCAGCCATTTACTGGAAATTAATTTATCTGCCTGACTCATGACATCCAAGCAAGACCTGAAGTGTTGTGACTAGCAAATACTGAAAGTCCTCTCACTTTTATGCATCTATTGCACGTTGTAGGTAGAAAAGCAAAATGACACCAAAGGACTTTGCATGGGAAAAAGACCTGGCATAATACCAGCTAGAAAATCTGCCAAAATATTGCTTTGTTTAAATTGGCCTAATGCTTTACAGATGCTGATATCTTTGACTGATGTCCCTGCCAAGAAGATTATGAAGTGCTGAATTGTTTAAGAACACTGTATCTTGATTAGCTTTAGTAGTTTCACCTTTTGAAATGTGGTAAAACTTTCTAATGTTAGAATAAACACATAACTTAGAAGAAGCTTATAGCTACAGAAAAGAGAATTCACCATTGTTCCTTGAGTCAATCATCATAAAGGTTTGGACAGCTTGGGACAGGCTCTAGTGCGAAAGATAAAGTAGCTCACATTTATTCTTTTCCTCTTTTTGATAAGCATTTTGTTAAAAGCAAATCCCATACCTTCTTCTGGTAAACAGTGTAACATATTTCCCCTAGTTTAATGCAAAAAAAACCTGCTCCAACAAACTTGAAAATTTTTCAAGACAGAAAGGTTTCTGTGAATATAAAAGGCTTCAGCATATTTTTAAAATTCTTTTTCTCTGGAATTCAGTACTGTTTCTAGAGTTCAAACACATAGTAGAATTTTTCTTTTAATTAATTCTAACTAATTGTTAATCTCTGTTATCAAATCATCTGTAATTCATACTGCAATTATATTAGTGCTAACGCTTTTACCTCAATTAAAACCTCACACTTCATGTGTGTTTACCAAAGCTGAAAATTCTATCCTATTTATAATTGGAAAACTTAGTTTTAAAATAAGTTTCATATATCAGGCAGTCAAGGAGCAATACAGTTACTCATGACTTGTGTAAGTATTGAAAGACAGTGAATGGGAATTTTGGATGAAATACCATGTTTAATCTGCTTCTAGTAATTTTCACAAAGGGATTTGTGCAGTAAATTAAGATCAAATAGGGTAATGTGACTGTGCTTTGACCTATACTGTACTTTTTCTGTTTTCCCAGTTAAAACTGGGATTTGATTTTTCTGTGCTCATTTACGATTCCATTAAATTATGTCACTATTATTTCATAATAAATAATATAAATTTTATATTACATATAAATTATGTATTACATTTTTACTGTATCTAATACTTTATTATTTATCCAGAAAGAAACTTTAAGAAACTTTTTTGATAAATCTTCCTGAGCTCTTTTACTACTTGTAATCAAAAGAAGTAACAACTGTGACAACCAATGGGATTTAAAAAGTGTCTGTATACAATATATACAAAAAAGAGATGTGGTCAGCCAGCCAACCACATAAAATGGATGTATTTGTTCAGGTCTTCTCTTCTGATGGTTAAAAGGATTAATCACCACCTCCCTGAGGTCAATAATGAAATATATGTATTTTAAAATAGTAAATATTGGCTGATTCTAGTACCCACTGATGAGAAGCCTGCAAGGAAGAGTGCTGAATGCAACCAGCTGGCTGGAAACACATTTTCTCAGATATAACTCCACACTAAAATTAATTATAATTCTGTTTACTGTATTGCAGTTAATGTAATCTATTATGTTAAATATATTAATGTGTAATAATTATTTAAGACCATTTCAGATTTAGAGTCCACTTCCTTGGACAAAGGAATGAAAAATGAAATCTCATTTACTATATTTTGATGTTATGACAAATTTATAAATATGGTAAATTTATTAAGGAACATCTCTGCTAAAAGGGTGAAAAGACACTTGTATCTCAGGCTGAATAATTGCATCTCTGGTGAGCAGTGGTCAATAAGAGCTGTCATGGGGCTGCCCTGCAGAAGGAGGGGCTGCAGAGTGAGCACATTCCCAGTCCAGGCAGCAGCTCACAACTCCAAGAACCATCAGAATCATGGAAGCTCCTCTAGAAAAGAAAGCCTGCCACAAAAAAAAAAAAAAAAAAAAAAAAAAAAAAAAAAAAAAAAAAAAAAAAATGGACACACTATAAAGCTGCCTTGGTAAGTACTAAGCCTCTCTGGGAAGGCAGGAAACAAAAGCATACAAAGTTTTAGAACAGTGGGCAGGGAATAGGTGGCCAAAATGAGTTAATGAAGGCAGTGTGTAAGAGTAAACTTTTTTCATATGAGATCTTTTCAAAGACTTGACACCCTTTTCAAAGGCATGCATTTTTCTTGAATGCACTGGTAGTGAACAGGCTATGCCATTCGTTTTTGTGTATCTGCCTTCCAAACTTCTGGAGCTTAATTCAGTCAGATTTTTCTGAAACCTCCCTAATTGTATGGCAAGGCTTTTATAGTGAAAGTGAGATCTTTAAAAATATTCATTGCTTCCAAAATATACACCTCCAACCATGTTCTTGGCCCAGAAGAAAGAAATGGGATATCCACTAGTAAACATGCATATGTTTAATTTAATCTAACAAAATACAGAGAAGGTGATATTTTCCAAGGTATCTTGAGAATTTTAAGTTTTCAACACAGTTACCACTAGGCCCTATCTAAAAAGTAAGAAAGGGATTATTATTTTGGCGTGTCAGATTTTAAACTGATGTGATTAGAATGTGACTTGAATAGAAATGTGGGCTTTTTTCTTATTTCTGACATCATAAGCCTCTAATTCAGCAAATTTCATAAGCATTTACTTTCTTTGAGGTGTATCACTAGTCCCACTACTCATAGGCTTAAAATTAAAGACATGTTTAAACTCTGTTTTGGCTGAGACCTTAAATTAAAGCTTATTCCAGTTAAGTGATTGAAGTCACACTGAGCTACTAAGAACAGAGACAGACTCTTGTTTAAGCTTCCTGAGCCCTGCTGAACTGAGACTCTGATGTGTCTTGGTATTAGATTCAAAGCTGGCAGAGAAAGTCTAACTTAGTTTTGCTCCCAGCATCCAGTTCAAAGGCATCATTCTTCTGTCTCTTTTTAAATACTTCAAAAACATGCAGACTTCTCTTCAATTAAAATATGGCAGTGTCATGTAAAGGGTGTTTTCTGAGAATTGCTCCTGTCATCAAATACTAGTATTGCACTCAGTATTATACAGAGAAATGTAAGTCCTGAAGGGTCAAATTCTATTTGTAATCCCATTTTACACAGGGCCTGAAGGAAAGGTAGTGTTCTGGGATGCCACAAAACAGCTGGATAAAAGAGCATTTGGGTTTTATTTTGTCACATTTCAATATTTAGAAAAACTGGAAATTTGGTTCCTGCTGCCGAATTATGATTCTTCCGGCTCTTCTAACATTAATATTCAAATTAATTTAAAATTAAAGTTTATCCCTCAAGAAGTATAACATAGGAAGCTATAATTGTGTTTAAACAACTAGGTTTTTATGCACATGAACAACCATGGCAGCCTAACTACATCACTATACACACAAATCCCTAGTTTCCAGATGAAAACGTAGTAAACAGCACATGAAAATGAACAAAGTGTAATGCAGAGACTAGCCACCCAAACTTCTCAAAACGTGGTCTCAGAAGTCAAATTAAGAAAAAGACAGAAGAGAAAGGCAACAAAAGGCTTTCAATCTGTCTTTTCCAAGTTAAGGGTTCTGTTGGCTTTTCGCATTAGATCCCCTCCTACACTGAAACCTTTAATGTGCAAAGCTTGTAGTCAATGAGCCTTCACTAAAAGGAAGAGGTTTGGGGTTTTTTTAAAAGAAAAGCAAGCATCACCAAATCCCAGTCTTTTCACACAGAAGAAAGCAAGCCAAAAATCTCCATAGGTTGCAGAAACAGTGACACTATGTAAACATATTACATCACAGCTTTCCTACCCAAAATAAAAGGAAAGAAAAAAGATGAACGCATAAAGACATATATAACAATTGAAAACCTTCAGTTACATACTGTGACTGGACTAAATATCCTTTTGTCCCACCTTATCAACTTGGGTTGTAAGAAGGCACATTAAAGTCTGCCTCACAGTCAGCTACAAGACCTTGCTTGGTGCACTGGAGCCACAATATCATTTAATCAGACTAGATATAGTAAAACTATCCAAGATGAGAGAAACCTGGGGTGCTGCACACACCAGCCCCACCATGGTGGTTCAACTCTGCCTACATATGCAGTCCCTGCCAAGAGAAAAGGAGCCAATATACATCAGTGTTGTATTATTTTATAAACACTTAAGTATACAGAACAAAAATCTTCCTGAACAGCCCCTGACAGCACAAAATAACCATGTTAAGGAAAGGCAGTTGCAAGGACAGGGTAGATAGAACAAAAGAAAAAGGGTTGGAAATTAGACTGACAATGAATAAAATGCTGACATGGACGTGGAGACTTCTTAGTAATGCCAGGAAGTCTGGATATGTTCCCATACATCGTTGCTCAGAGCTGCAAATCTTTTAATCACAACTCCCTAAGGGATAAAACTTGCAAGATAACTGGTAGAATAACAGTGAGAAAAAGAACAATAAATTCTCAAGTACTGAGAATGGAATTGCCACTAACATTTGCCATCCTTTTATTGTGTCAAGTTTACACTTTGTTCCCTAATCTTACTAAGAATTTCATGAACAAGTGTGAGACCTGAGTGAAGAATGGTTGTATTTCATCTGTTGACTGCTGCGTAAGACTAAGATAAACAACAGATTATTCAATATTTAACTTGCATGTCTGCCCTCTGTGGTGCCTATACAATTTTCACTACAAACCAACAAATTCAAGAAAAGTTATTAACATTAAAAAAAAAAAAAAAAAAAAAACTAAAAAAAAAAAACAGAACAAAAAGTAGAGCTGAGTTGATTCTTAATTCCAACAACAGAATGTCAAGGCTTGCCATGAAGGCACAGGTTACCACTGAAGCTGAAACCCTCCAGACATACAGGAAATCCTTACAGCTGAAATCAATGAAGTGTGTTCTCCCAAATCCTGTGGGATGAATGGTTTTCCAGGAATGCCCCAGCTGCAGTGGGGCTGAAGGGGCCAATCTGATCATGTGAACTCTACCTCCATCAGAAAGCCAGTGGTCTCAACCATGTGAGATTTGGAAGGAAAATGAGAGTGGTGGGGGGGAAGGGAAGGATTCTTTCTTCCTTTTTTCTATTCTTCCTTTCTTTCTATTTTGTTCTTCCTTTCTTGCTCTTTTTTTTTCCTCAGGTTTTTCTCCTACACATCACAACTTTTGTAACTGTGGTGTGAAACCAACAAGAGAAGCTGAAAACAGGTACTTAAATCAATGCTGGCTCTACATTCTTAGCTGGCCTGTTAGAACATAGGTTGTGCATGAGGTCTTTTAAATGTCTGAGTCAGCACCTCAGGCAGATGTTCCATTTCCTGACTTGTTTCTCTTTCCTGACCTCTTCTTTGAACACTTCCTCCTGTGGTCCACAAGGAAACACAATAAGAGTGAGTAGTAACAGAAAATCTAGGAAGTCCAAACCAACTCAATTATCTTCTCTTTTTATCCCAGAGCTATTGCTGTTTTTCATATAATCTAAAAGACAGTTGGAGAAGGGAAAAAAACTCAAAAGAGATAAAAGGGAGAGGGATAATGTTCAACTGCAGGTTTTACTCAATATTGCAAGCAATTTAACCATTTTCCCTTGGGTCTGTAATCAAAAGATAGATTTGTAATGGGAGTTTGCCAGCAATAACTTGAAACAAAACCCAGACCATGCTTCACTGTTTATGTTGTAACTGTGAACATGGGTTATGTTAACATCTTATCTTTTGTTGGGCCCCTGACACCCTACCTTCAACACAACGCTTAGGTGTCTATTGCTAAATAAGAGTAGAACTAGTTTTGCTTCCTAAAGTTTAATATCACCATATAAGAGCACATCCTGAACTAATATCTTTGCTAAGTTTTAACCATTTGCACATTTGAAGCATTCCCTGCTGTGTATACCTCAGAGACTTTTGCTGGGGAAAACATCAGCTAAGGCACTTCAGCCACTTCCAAGAAATAGATTTCTAAGAATTTTGATTAAAAAGTGTTGAGACAAGGAATGAGGCAAGATGTGATACTGAGATGACTGGACCAGAGCCCAAAGGGCATAGATCCCATGCAAAGAAGGGTAAGCAGTTACATTATTTATCATAATGCACACTCATAAGGAGATTGAATTAAGGTGGCAAAGGGAACTTGCAATTCTTGGGCTTCATAATTTATGAATGCTTGACTTGGAATGCTAATATTGTTATTTGAATGTTCTGTTTTGATATATATTATTTTCTAAGACATTGCTGTTACAGAAAGAAACAAAACACTAATCTTCATTGTGAAAAAGAGTAATTTAGGAGGTTGTGAATCTTTATATGGAGATCAACTTTTACCTGAAAATGCCATGTCTACATACTAGTTCACTGAATTAACAATGCATGCATGGTTAACAAGCTACTGAGGAGTGTAATGCCACTTGCAAGCAACCACAGAAATACAATATTTCTGATATATTCTCTCCAGAATAGAGGATCACTCCTGAATACATTTTTAATATAAAATTAAATTATGGAAAAAAATTATAATACTTCAGTTTTTTGCATGTCTAACATAAATCTTATAAATCAATTTGTAAATTACGTCCCTATATAAGTAAACTTTTCATGGATCCAGGCAATTTGGCACATCTTTTGTTTACAAAACAGAACCTTGAAGAGCTTCCCTTGTTTTTGGACTTACATGGTTAAACAAAAAGGCATTTCCTTTTTCCAGAATGTTGGCACTCTCATTTATTTCATAATATACTTATACTATAGAAAACAAAAAGGGCACAATATTTTTGTGTCTAAAACCAAATGAGAACACATTCCTCATAGGACTGATTTTCTTCAGTTTCCACCCATTGCAGGGGACTTAGCACTAAAGGCTCAAACAAAAAAAGAATACCATGGCATTTCCAGGAACAAAAAATGAAAGCAATGTCTTTATTCCCATTATCCTAAATGGTTCATTTTCACTAGAGACAGAATGTTTTGTTTCCATACCAATATGCTTTGTTATTAAAGACAGAGATATTAAGTTATTATTTAATAAATAAAATTAAATCTCTGAAGAAATAGTATACAAAATGTGGATTATCGGTGTAAGGGAGAAGGAAAAATCTAGGGTAGTATTTTTGGACAGGAGCACGAATGCAAATGCATTTTCTATTCAGCCTCATGTCAAATCCCCTGACTTCTATGGGAGTTCATTTTCACAGCCCTGAGATATTTTTTTAAAAATCCTTTTCACTCAGTAGAATTGCACAGGAGGTCATTGTTAAGTAGTTGACCAGTAACAGGATAGCCCAACTCTTATGGTTTTGGCAAAAAACAGAATTAAGACCAGGTAGTCCACCACCTATAAATACCTGGATGGTTGATTTTGACTATACTAAATACTTTGAGCGGGCTAAGCAACAATGAATTTAGTTCTGTATACACACCTTGGGACAGGCATCTAAAATAAATAGCATTTGCAAAAAAATACAGAGCCAGTGTAGCTACATTAAGTTTTTGCGTCTGTCCAGAAAGAAATTCTGAAGATCTGATGTACTTTTTTTCCATTTTCCTTAATTTTGTGCATGTCTTTGTCAGATCACAGAAGCTGCTTTCCTGTTGAGCCAACAGCAGCAGCTTTAAGTGTTCCTCGATACAAGCCTTGGTGAGCTGAACAGGAGTCTGGTGTTCATCACACAGGTCAGATCCTATTTGTCTTGACTATGTAAGTATTTATTACTCCTTGTGCTGCTCTTTCCTCTTCTCTCTTCTATCTCCAGGACAAAAGAAATCAGAGAAATGCACCCTTGCCAGTCCTCAAAGAAATGAGTCCACCAACCAGGCTACAGAAATGGGTTTTTCTCACATGCCAGAAAGAAAGAGCACAAAACTCTCAAGAATGCCAAATTCAGGAACTCTTCCAAACCTCCCATGAATGAGTTAAAGCAGTAATGGCCAAATGAACACAGGGTGATGAACAACCAGTGAGCCAAATGCAATAGACAGCTGCCAGGAGCATAAGAAATTGTGAAATGAGTAAAACAAAAAAACCAAAGAGAAGTAAAGCTTCTGTGGTTTCCAGTGATCTTAGTTCAGAGTGCTACTGCAAGGAGGAAGTGCTTGTTGTTTTCTTATTTTCTTAAGGATCTTGAGGCCTCACAATTATGCCATTGCTTTCCACAAAATCTACCTGAACTGGCAAAGTTTGCCACTAAAATGGCTAAAGTAGAAATATCATAAACTTCATTATTTTTCCCAGAGCACTTTGGTTTTCAGACCACTAGGATCCTTGCTAGACAGCTAGGAGCACTGAACCACTGTCTGCTCATGGAAGTTACATTACTGCCACAATAAATACAACACATTATGTCACAGTATATGTGTATAGAAAATCTAAATGCCATCATAGCTGTAACTTCCTTGCTAGACTGGGTGCTTTTTGTTATTCCATGGCATTGCAGAGAAGTGTTGTACCTGGATCTCTCAGAGCCTTTAGTGTGAAATCTGTCTCAAAGGCAGATGGTAGTATTTTCCTGTGACCATTAAAAGATGAAAGAAAAACTATGTTGTTCATTCTCAGGTCTCTAGTGTTATCTGAGCTGCTCAGTTTATGCCAGCTTCAGCAGGAGAAGACCCATCTCTCTTGTGGGTCTCATATAGTATCAGCCAGTGTAATTTGGATGTCTGAGATACCACAGGGAAACTCAAATGTTACACAGGTGACTGAATCAATCTTTAAAGTACTCTTAAAAATAAAACACTGAAATATTTGTCATTAATTAGATTCTTTTTTTCATTCATTTTGGCCTTATTCCTTTGTTTCACTCTCCCATTAGTCATGCCTCTTCTTCAAATGGCTTTTCCCTCATGTCTAGGTCCTCATCTCCAGCACTTGGCCAATGTGAGCTGCAGTTCCAGACCATACAATTGATTTGTGTGTGTCTGTTTGGGTGCCAGTGAAATGCTGAACTAGGCTGGGAATGCCTGTGAGAGAGTTACATGTTCGTGCTGCCTCACAGAGGGTAATGCAGGCACACATGAGCCCAGTCTCTGCCCACTCTGCCTGGTGGAGTATGGCAGGACAGCAGGGTAGAGTATAGGTATTATTGAATATAGCTCACAGATACTGACCCAATGCCAGCCAGACCTCTGTTGTCTTGATTAGGAACCCTTTTTGCTTTTGATAATACTCTGGAAAGGCCCAACAATTCAAATTTCTTGCCTAACACCACTAGAATTTTTTTTTTCAAAAGACAGCTTTTATTTTTGTAATTTTATTTTCTTTTAAAAGTAAAAATCTCTTCATTCTTTAATTACATTATAATCTGTGTATTTTAAGGAATGACTGACTGCCTTTCAAAAACACAATGCATCAGTTTGGTTAGCTACCTACCCTTATTTTATACTGTTCCATCAGTAAGTTATCCAGCACACTGACACAAAGTAGTAGTCTCAAATATGCAGCAAAATAAATGGGAGCAGTATCTTCAGTTGATGAAGAAAAGGAAGTTATTTCAAAAGATGTAATTGATGCAACATCTTAGAGCTTCCTGAATTAGCATGTTTTTAGATTTGATTACTGAGGACTGTATTTAAGAGGTGGTTTCAAGTCACTTGGCTACAAAGCTGTTCCAGATGTTGTCAGTTACACAGTGTGTTTATTAAGCCTTTTTTGTATTTTCCATTTCAATGTGTGCTAAACTGCTGATTTGTTTTATCCTCTTATTCTGATGTCAAAAGGGTTCAATGGCAACAGAGACAATGGAAATAAAAACAGATTATGAAGACAACCACACATCCAAAAGAGCCTTTAATTTTATTACAGAAATTCCATTCATTCAGTCAACAAGTAATAAAACCTACTGGACCAGATCTTTATAAGAGGGGCTAGGTATAATGCAGATAGCAGATAGTCAATCATCTGTGTTTACTCAAAAACGTCCATCCTCACAGTCCAGGATATATGTAGATCTCTTGATGAACCACTTGGATTTCACAGACAGAGAGCATGTAGGCTGTGAATGTGCAGTTGTGCAGGCAGTGTAAATAAATGAGGTTGCCTGTCTAAAGTCACAAAAAACATGATGCCGAAAATTGGATGCAGAGTATCTCATTCATATGTCACATATGCTCTACAGGTGCAAGTGATTATCCCTACAAAATCATGACTGACTACTCAGTGGCTGTATTTTCAAATAATAAAGGCTGAACAAATAAAGATATATTAATTCTAGTAGTAGTTAGATGCAAAGAAAGGGAAACATGATATATCCCTCTCCTAAAAACAAAAATCCCTGAATTTCCATGACTTGGGGAATTGCTAATCTTTTTAGCAGCTGACAGCAGCAGTCAATCCTTTTTCTCTTAAAAACAAAATTTAAAAAAAAGAAAAGAAAAAAAACCAAAACAAACAAAACCAAACAAACAAAAAAAGGCTGAAACCTGCAATTTAAAGATTTCATAAATATTCATGGAACAGACTGCTAAAAGCCAGGATGCTGAATATTAATACAGCATCCTCAAACACAGGGAAGGAGTCTGAGTATGACCTTTTTTAATCTGGTCACTAAATCAAGTCCGCTAATACTCATGTGCAAATTTAGGCAACACATACACCACATTACATCATTTTAATATCTTGCATCATTTTTTTCTGTGATGGATTAGGATTCAAACAGTAAAATCCAATTATGGAATTTTCATGTGTGGGAGAGTTGGCTTTTTGGATTTCATCCTTTCTGAAGAGATGGGGTAAAGTTTACTCTGGTTTTAATTTCAGAATAATTCAGTTTGAACTCTTTGGACCCAAAGTTTTGGCTCAAACCAATACCTACTTCTCATATATTCTGCTCAGCTTTAATCATAGTTTACCATGGAAACCAATCACATGGATATTTTGGCACTTTATTCCCTTTGAAATACTGTTACCCTGCACTTCTAAATAACCATTTTTCTACTTACCCCCAAAGACAGAAAATTAGGTGAATAGTTCATGGAAAGTTTGGTGATGGAAGACTCTTCTTGAACTTGTTCTTTTTTCTAGAAAAATTGAATATTTCCAGAACCTAAAAATATCATAGTCAATTGAATGCACACTCGTTTTTACATAATTTTACCTATTCTGTACAAGAAGTTCTGTAGTGTATTTACAGCTGACACTTGAAGAAATAGGCCTCAAATTCTTTCTTTTTCCCATTCATCCAGAGGAAATTATTAATTTTAGATTCTGTCATGAATGATGAAACGTCATAAATGGATTGAGAGAGACAGCAAAGAGAATTTACTTACCACAAATATGGTCTTGTCTAAAGGGGTTAATGAGCTATAAAACAGAGAAATAAATGCAAGTGTAGAGAAAACTACAAAAATGTGATTGCACAATAGCCACAAGTAAAGGTACCATGTAAAGGAGCCTAGAGCAAAATAACATAGAATTGGAATGAACTTCAGGAGTGAGATGTAATTTCAGAGCAAAAGCAATCCTTTTTTGGAGGTCACTCTGAGGTTTCTCTATGTGGTTTCATTCTCCTACATATTCTGCACTACTCTGGGACATGAACCTCTGAAGTGTTATGTCAATTTGGCAATTGGGAATTAGTTACAAATTATTCTTCACCTGACAGTCACTTCTGTAGTAGGTGAACTTGTTTAGCATTTTCAATTCTGGTCTGTTGAACTATCGAACTATGTTCTTGCATATTTGTATCACTTTGTGGAATCTGAATTTGTGATGGTTATGCAATTCTTGTGCTAGAACTCCCAGCAGCTCTTAGTAGCCTTCAACAAAGAATCCTTGCAGCATTGCCAATACAAAGCCTCCACAGAAGTGTACCTAAATATTTTTCAAAGCCCTATGAAGAGCAGAACTCATTTCATCCCTGCTGCCTTTGATGCTTCCCACCCATACTTTAGTCACATCAGAATCTGAGAAAAAATAGATCTGAATGAAAAGTGAAGGGCTCATCCAGTATATACCATAGATCTTCTCTCTTTCTTCCACGTACAACTCAGGAGACCACAGCAAAATCATCCCCTTTCTTGCACACACGAGGAGTGTGTAAGTTCTTTCTGTAAAGATCACCAGCCCTGCAATGGGTAGCCTTTAGAAAAGAAAGTAGGCACACAACTTGCACATATTCAGGATTTGAGAAAATCTCAGCAAACAGTTAGATAGTCACATTTTATTCTAGTGGGAAGCTACTGGAAAAGGGCACAAATGCCACAGTGAAAGAGTGAGTTGGCCCATGAGGATGGAACTCTTATAAAAACAAGATTGCTTCTCTGCCCAGAAATTGTGTGAGCTTATATAACTGAAGGGAAAAGTAGCCGAAACATCAGCAGAAGTGTGTTTCTTCAAAATATCTCATAGAGAAAATTACTTACAGGAATCTGGAAAAGGGACTCCTTGACATTTTCCTATTTCACCAGTTCCCTCCCTTGAGTTTCTCACCAAGAAGTGATTTGGCCTGTTATTCTGCAGTCAAGGCTTTGGTCTGCCATTTAAACTGCTTACTGCTTTTAGTCATAAAAACAGTCTTTAAAAGCCCTCTTCAAACACATACTTCTTCCTCTCTAAACAGAATGCCTGTAAAGTCTTGTAACACTCTAATTGTTGTTTCCCAGGTCTTCACAGTCAAACTCTTTAATTATATTAGGCATTCATGAAAATAAAGTATTTTAAAGCCTGCTTTTAAATGTTCTAAGCCATGATGTTGCTAAACGTTTCCTTCATCGCTCTCCCATCAGTCTTGTTGTACTGTTACTCAGTTTCTTCTGTACTTGGCCTGCATTTGTACTAAAATCAAATGCTCAGTTATCTCCACATCTGTGGCACCTAACACAGACAGTAACAACTGAGACACAAAAACCTTATTTTTAACTAAAAATTGTAAAAGATAGATGTCATATTCTGTAATTATTTTTCTTTTTTAGAAATATTGCACTTTGAGTTTGGTCTTTTGCCTTCTCCTTAATAATTATTCTGTAATCACAGAATCAAAGCATCAAAATCAACAACAGCATATCTGCCTCTGAGACCTATGTTCTCCTTATCATTTGTAACCTTTATACCAACTCTTGCATTTGAAAACCTGTAAGGAAGGCAGGCATCGAGGACAATATTCTCTCTCTAATTCTCTTATTAGATCAGGATGTTTGAAAAGGGAATCCCATAATTTGCTAAAGGAATATTGAGCTGTGTTTATTGCCAGTATAAATTTGAAAATAATCTCTATTGTTAACTAATATAATGAGATAAATGGAACTTTATTACATAATTCAAGCTAGGCTGAACAACTTGGCTATAAATAGTGAACATTACAGTTTCACTGGCATACTTACACTCCATGACTTCACTAAAAATGATTAGAAGGTCATACTAAGTTAAAACCCAACTCTAGTGTCTCCTTTATTTTTATACTTTTGTAAAGTTCAACCTTGTTTTGGAACCTATCAAAATTGCTCTGTTTACTCCTCATTCAGAAAGAAACATGCCCACCGTGATGGTTTTATTGCACTGGATGTTATTAATGAGAAGATGCGTACTTGCTGCATGCAAAAAGTGGGGTTTACCTTGAAGAAGACACTGCAGATCTGTTGAAGATTGGAAGAATTGTGTGTGAGAGCCCTTCCTCTGTTCACAGAGACACCCCACTAATCCCTGATCTGGGAGACGAGCACATAAATTTTTTTGAGATACACACTCTCATCTGACAAGTGAAGTGCCAGTCTAGGGGGCTCTCATGCTCTCACCTGTGCTAAGAAACCAAAATCCCTGAGTCCCTTGTTATGAAGTATTTAGGTGTCTGGTATTTTTAAGAAGAGAAAAGGTAACAGCTTATCCACAAAATATGAGGCTTAATTCACAGTTCTCTGTTTTCTACACTTTTTCTGGGACATTTTTGCACATCAAAATGTGGACCCTTAGTTACTGAGACACTTTTTTGGCAAGAATATATAAAAAACATTTATATTCTTCCTTCTAAAGTGAGACAGGAACAAAATCCTCTGTAAATATGAAGACAAAAAAAAAAAATACAGCTCGAGGTACAACATGGTGTAAGGGAAAAAAGCAGTCATTGGAACTTTTAAGTGCTTTTTTCATACTTTTTTACAGATTTTCAGCATACCCTTTCCACTTTAAAATATATTTGAAATGCATTCACCAAATACAAGCATAAATATAAACCGTAACAGTGACTAGACTTAGGACGCAGACAAAATTAATTCAGCTGTTTCCCAAGTTAGTAAGACAAAGATATTTCAAAAGACTTTAATATCTATAGCCATTTTGACCAAATACAGCAGCAAATAATTAGAATTGCACATGGATTTCCCTTTAACTATTCCAGTTTTGTGGGTGCATTTGCAACTAGTGCTCAAATGCCCTTTCAAACACACTTAGTAGCCCATGAAGAAAACAAGAGAAAAACTACAGCCAAATATACAAATTTTCTCTTTCTGGATTTTGAAAAAAGAGGTTCTGGAGTTTGGTTCTATGTCAGCAACATTTACAAGATGCTTTGGTTTAAAGGTACCTCAGTAAAGGTTAGTGAAAACTCTCTTGGGAATGAGACTATAATCAGTCTTCAACAGCAGCGAGGATTACAAATACTGGAATGAGGAGGCTGTGAGAAGAAATGCAACTCTTACCCAGACAGACTGCTGACCCCAAATTACTCTAATAACAATTTCATTGAACTAGATTGTTCCAGAGGGTTTACATCCTTAGATTCTCCAACTCTTCTACTTTCCATGTACAATAAATCATAGGGTGGTGTCTTACTAGCTAAAGAGAGAGAATTGCTGATAATAGTTTCCAAACAGATGGAAAAATTACTGGCACTCATGGGTCACAAAATCCAAGCACAGAAAGTAAAATTACTATTAAGGTTTTGATCAGTACTATCACATCACTGACAAACATTGATGCTCCATGCAGACTCATTTGTTTGCATCAACAGAAACACCTTCTTTAGTAAAAGCAGACCACATGCAACCTTCACTTTGATTTGTATTTGGATAATTAATTTGCTTTTTCTTATTTCAAAAGCTTTCAATAGATTTTCGGTTTTCAAAAGCCCTGCTTCCAGAATTTCAGAATTCAGGTGGTTTGTGCAAGGGATTAGCAAACTGTTTTCTACCAACATAAACTCAAGCACAGAAATACCACCAGCAAAAAGCTCTTAGTGTGTCATCTGGATCCTTGGTGGCTCTTGGCTGTGTACTATTTGGCCTATAAGTTTTATCCACAACTTCTTTGTTTTGTCTCAACAGCACTGGTATAAGAGCAACATTAAAGACATCAGCAAATAAATAGGATTTGTATTTTTTAATCAACTACATTGAGTTTTGAATAAATTATTATTTAACTCTAAGAATGTGTGTTTTCACAAATATTTTTTCTTCTTTAACCACACATATGGCATGTGCCTTTCCATTTCATAATATTGATTTCATTCCTCCATAATTGAGCACGGTTCTGGCCCTAACACTATGCCAGAAAGGCAACAACAACAACAAAAACATATAAAAATCACTCTGTGAAAGAATGTGATTACAAGCTGTTTCCCTTGGAAATAGATACAACTTTGGGATTTTTCCATTTTTCTGAAAAAAGTTCACCTACTAGCAAACTTAGATGAAATTCATAAAAAAAGAAAGCCTTCTATACACAAAGACAGAATACTTGTGATGACAAAAATTCTACACAGTGTAGTACATGATGAGAATATCACATTTACAAGAGTTGGTCATCTTAGCGACATTTTGGTGAAGGTTTTCCAATATTTTAAAAGTGAGCCCAGGTGCTTTGCTAATTTTAAACTTATTCCTGGAATTTTTATCCCCTCGTGTATTTTTTATTGAAAGGTAATTGATTCCAGTTCTCCTTTTTTCTGAAATAAATGTGTTTTCTTTCTTTTTCTTTTATCTTAAGTTAATTCATGGAACTCTTGTATGAAATCCTATTTCCAGTGTAGCATCAATAATTCCAAGGGGTATCCCTAAGGTTTTGAGGAAGATGATTTCAGGACACAAGGCTGAGCCCAATCATCCGTGTTGCATAGCTCCATGTTAGCACTGAGCCCAGCCCATTAACACAATTTTGACTCATGCCAGTAGTGTCTCAACCAAGGCTCATGTATGGTTTGTGGGATACTGTGAGCCAAAGACCAATCCCAGTGGGCAGCAGGGATGAGGGCGCCTTGCTCTCTGGAGGAAGATTGCCCCATGATCTGATGACAGCCTTGTCCTACCTCTTGTGCTTCCAGGGCTTTCCCCAATGTATTTACCAGAATTAAGGCAGCCAGTGAATCACCTGAATTTCCAAACTTTAGCAAGCATAGTCATGTTTACTGCAGAAGGCACTGGGGTCTTACTCATCTTCCGGAAGATGAACAACAAGCCTGCAGTCTCTGAACAGAAATATCTCCCTGGGCAAACCCTACATTCCACCACCAAGGAGATGGCTTAGAATATCTCAGCCAACTCTAAACAAACTGAAGACACTTAAGCACCCAAATGCACCACCTCCGGTGAAATGTGATTTTCTTCCCCATGGGTAGGAATTGCTTTGGACCATACTCTGAAACGTGCTGTATCCCAGCAGTGATGCACCACCAGGGTTACAGGAGCCCACACCTGTGCTGTGATTCCCCAGTTCAGACCCAGTCAGGGTTGGCTCAGCCCATACGATGGAGCTCCCACTCTGGAAGGGCTCCAGAGTTTCTCATGATGCCCACACCCAAGAAGACATTCCTGCTTGTAACAAAATGCTTGAAAAGTGTCAATGCAGGAGCGAGTTTAAAGATGTTTAAAAGATGTTGTTCACACAGTCGAAAAAGCTATGTGTGTGCTTTCCCTCCTTAATCTCGTTCCAGACCCTTTGAACCAGAAAACATAAATAAATTAATCTTCTAGGACTAAAATCATGAGCCTCTACACCAAGGTCCACACATTACACAGTAACTTCTAAAAGGCAAAACAATGTCTCTAGGCTGTTGGGGAAATGTGAGTGGTCATCTGGGACAAAACTAAAGGCTTTTTTTTTTTTTTTACAAAAGAGCAGAAAGCAGGATGGGAATGCAACTCCCACAGAAAGTCAATGGGAGCTGAGCCTTGAAGTAATTCTGAAGCCTTTGAAATTCTCTGTTCAGTTCAGCAACCCAAAACCACTTAAATCCCTAGACCAGAGAGGGAAAGGGAAAAAAGGGAAAACCTATCCCACATAAAACTGTAATTTCTACTAATTTCAGTGTAGGAATATTTACTAGTAGTCATTTATTCTGTGAAACTAAAAAATCCTTTTATTAAAAAAAAAAAAAAAGAAGTCACACCTTTTTTGGTATTTACAGTTTAAAAAATTGGTAGTTCATTCTCCACATCCTAGTTACAAACAGCATTGCCACTTCTGAAAACAAAGCAGGGAACCAGATTCTCACCAAATGCATTAGGATTAAAAGTATTCATGCTAGAACAAAGGCAACATGGGAGAGAACAACTAATTCATCTGGGGATTATATTTAACATTCATTTCTCACTAGGAAACTAGAAATAAAAGCTAAACCACTTTCATGAGCTTGCTTGATTCCTTTTATCTCATTTTCGAATGCCAAGCCCCGAGAAGTTACAACCAGTCCTTGCGCTATCTTTTGTGGCTGACACATGGAGTCTACTCAAGAAAAAGAATTTTCAATATCAAATGACTGATGAAACAGCCTCTGCTCCAGAAAACTTCATCTAGACTTACAAGTGTACTCCTTGTATTGCTGGCATCATAAGAAACCAGGCAGTCACCTTAGAACTAACTCCCCCTAAGCAGCTGGCCCAGGCAACTAAAAAGACATTCAATAGCAGGGTAAGTTTTGGTATTTCTTCTGCATTTTGGACCACTCACAGGAGAGAATCATGATATGACACGATATGTGGGGGCAATCTTGATAAGGGGGAAAGAGTGCAACTTCTTCCTTTGCTCCTCTGAACTTACCAAGATGACTGCTGCTGGCTTTTGCCTCTTCTGTCCTAAAGAGAGGTGTGTACAATATTACACTCAGGTTCTAATCTGATACAAACCTTTCTCTGGCCTTCTACCCATCCATGATCAAACTAGTCCTCCTCCCTTATCCTTCTTTTTCCAGAGGCTTTCCTGTCTGACTCCAACAGCTGTTTGTCCTTTACAGGCTCTGTCTTCCCACAGCTCACAGCTGCACTAACAGACTTTTCCAGCTATCTGCCCAGTGTCTGAGTCTTTCTTTTGGCTCTCCAGCAAATCCAGATGCTCCACCTGCATCTCTGGGTTATCCCCAACACTCAGAGTGGGATCTTGTTTTAATTTTACTGGCACCAATTTTTAATAGCAATGCTCACTCTTTATTTTTTTTCATTGGAACAAAGGAAAAGCTACGACTAATATAAGAGGAAACAAGGATGTTTTACTACCAAGCACATGATGAACATAAGTCATAGAATCCCAGAAACTGAAGCTGGAAAAGACTGGCTATTTGGTCATCTTGTCTGTTCCTGCCAGTGTAGGACTGTTCCCCACGGTACTTTTATGGGCAATAAAGCATGCAGAATTAACAATTATTTGACCTTTTACTGTGGTTCACAATGCCATTACTGTATTTCTTTCCAGTCTATTTTTCCTGTGTACACCAAATTAGCTTCAATACTTCCCTTTTCACTACCACCCAGAAATGTTGCCTCCCTCTGTAAAAAAACCTGATCTGTAACACACAAGCTCAGATCTTCTAGAGTGGGAAATTATTTTCTCTGACCTTGACTGAATCTGCCTACATCTGAAACATTTTTAAAGAACAGGTTAAATCATAAAAGAACTCCTTGTTCTACTCTTGCCGCTCTCATTGTCCTCTTAGAACCGAGGAGTCAGAAAACAGCCATGGCTGGAAAGGGGCTCTGTACATCAACTGATCCAAACTCCCATCCAAGGTAAGCCCAGGTCTAAACAGCATCAAGTTGTTCCAAGCTTTGTCCATTTGAGTTCCAAGGATGGAAAGTCAATGAGCTGCTTTGGCAATCTGTTCCATCAAATCCCCACCCTCACAGAGGAGAGTTTCTCTCTGACTGTAGTTTCCTGCCTAGCAGCTGCAAGAGCAGGGCTGCTCCCCAAGAGGCAGAACAGTTTCAGACAAGATAGTGAGTCTCTTCCAGGGTCAACAGAAGAATCAAAAGAAGGGAAAACAGGAGAAAAATTTACCCACAGGGTAGGTCTGGAACCCATCCTGAAAAAGCAACATATAAAATGGGATAGCAGGAGACAGAGCAGTACCTGCAACATAGCTCAGGCATAGCCTGATGGTCTAGACCTGTCATTTCCCTTGCTTTTACTAATGTCCACTTGTTCTCTTCCTGTCATTATGAATACCTCAGAGAGCCTACCTTCATCTTCTCTACAAACAATCACTCACTAGGTAGGCAAGGGCACTCATTAGTCTTCTTTTCTTAGGAAAAATGCATTTCCCTCAGGATTTTATACAGCATGTTCTTCAGATTCAACCATTCTGGTGGCCCTCCACTGCTCTTTCTACTGTATGTCAGTATCTTGCTTAGCTTGTCTTTGTCAAATTCAAAACTAGACAGAGTACTTCAGGTGTGATCTTCCAACCACAATAGGAGAAGAACCCCAATCCTGATGGCTATCCTCCTGCTAATACAGTCCAGTATGCACCTGTCCTTCACTCCTGCAAACACATGTTCTGACTTGTCCTTCTCTGCCCAAACTTACTTCCCTTTGACATTTTCTGCAAAGCCATTTTCTACCCAATCAGAAGCCAGCCTTTTTTGCATGAGTTTATCATATTTCAGGACCTCGTTCTTTGATTTGTTGAACTTCAAAAGGTTTTAACACATTTAAACCTTCACACATTTATTGAGCCCCTCATGATCCATCTGAATGGCAGCCTTGCAATATATGGTTGCATATACAGCCTGCAGTATATTTGTTACAACACAGTGTTGTCAGCAAAGCTGATGAGGATGCATTTCATCCCAGCACCCAGATATTATTGAAAGTGATATATGTTAGAGATAATTCATGCTGTATAAGTGGATATGTGTATGTATAAAATATTGTAAAAGTTATGCCTTGAACCACTCTGGCTAAGAGCAGAGCTCTATTCAAATTGTAACCAGTTGAGATAATATCAGGTCTGTTAACGTATGAATGGGACCATCCTGGACAATCAGAGACAATTTCCCTGGCATCTACACCTGGGGGATAACATCCGGGGCCTTCCTGGCCCATGATTAATTGGAATGTCTCAGGAACTTCAGGAGACCCACACCCATCCTGATCACATCTGCGGTACTCAGGGACTGGTATCAATCTATTACATTTGAATACAGACTCTGCCTGAGCACTCAGACATTCGTCTGAATCTCTGGACCTGTCTTTGTCTATTCCAGCACATGTATATGTCTTGCTTAGCATTCGAAGAGATGTATAGAAAGATGTGGTCATCTTGGCCTTAGGCAGAATAAACTGTATATAAGCTGGATGCTGGAAGCTCTCGGTGTGAACTCCTGGGGACACGCTGTCCCTTTGTCAGTGTAACCCGGTTTCACCCAGCGCCTGTATCCAGGACTGACGCTGTCTTCGCTGTGGTGGTTGCTCAAAATTCTATTTTTTTGTAATTGACCCAATAAATCATTGTTAAATTTTTCATAAATGTGGCTATCGATTTGATCATTTATAACAGTGAAGACATTGATCAGTACTGACTCCAGTATTGCTCCTTGAAGAATGGCACTTATAACCAGTCCTCAACTTAATTTCCACTCTACTTTGGGGCCAGTGATCCTCTAGCCCCATAGTCCAAACTTTCATGTCCATATCTTCCCATTCTGGCTACAAAGATGCTATGAAAGTCAGCCATGAAGGATTCAGTGAAGTCAAGGAGAAAAATAACCTCTACTCTTCTTTCATTCTCCAAGTGAATCATCTCCTTATGAAAGGTCACCTTATTGGACTGGCATGAGTTGCTCCCGGTTAATCCATCGTGGCAGTTCCCAAACACCTCTTGTTCTCCTCAGGGCTGGAACTGGCATTGAGGAGACCGCAGCCCATAACCTTTCCAGGGACTGACTCTGAGCTGACAAGACCCTTCTTACCCTTCTGAAGGGTGTGAATGGCATTGCTGCTTTATAGTTTTCAGTAAACTTCCACAATTCCATGACTTTTCAAAGATGATACGTGAACTTCATTATTTCTGCAAGAAATCAAAATTTAGAACAAAGGGATATATGAGAAGTTTACTTAAACCAAAATTTTAAAGTCACAGAAGTACAATTTTAAGGGCATCTGTTGGAAGGGAAAACATACACAAGATAATATACATAAAATTCAAGGAAGTTTCTATGTGAAGACTACTAGTATAGTGAAAGTAAAAAATTTCCAAAAAGTAGTTTTTATTAACATGGAGGCTTTCCTCCAAAAAACTATGAGAATATATACTGGGAGCTATCATCCTGGTAAGCTATATGAACATCACAAAAATTAACCTTGGGATTCTTTGCTAGATTGGGTAAATACTGCTTTTATTATGTTAATTTTGAAAAACAATTCTGCTATCAAAAATAGATGGATTTGCTAACAAATCAAAATAATGAAACAAATAAACAAAAAACATAAACAAGAAAATACCAAAAAACCCCCCAATCTAAACTTTTCCAAATCTAAAGGATTTGATAGGCAGGTATGTACCTCAAGCCCTTTCAGGCAGCATTTTCACTCAGAAATTGCTGAGACATCATTTTTTTGACATTTTGTGTCTGTACAAACTAAATAGAAATTCAAGCGGGACCTTGAAATTGGGCTCTGCTGTTTTGGTTTTTCATGATCCTTTGGAAATATGACATTTTTCCACTGTTTTTGCCAGCAGTGGGAATTCTGTTTCAAGCTCAGAGTGAAAAACTCTTCCTATCCATATCCTAGGCACAGTGGGCCTCAACATTTCAACAAGTACATCAAAATTTCTCATTCTAATCCTGAAGTATTTTATAACTACTTGCGACCTTTGAAAGGTGCTTATTTTTTCCTTGCTAATCCTTTTTTTTTTATAGGTCATTATAAAGAGACATATAGTAGATTTTTATGATCTACATTTATGTGGGTAAAAAAGGCTGAGAAAATTAGTAATGCCAAATCAAAACACCCACTTTCAAAAATAAAGCAAAACAAGTAATTAAAAAAAAAATGCTGCTAATGCCAGACATAAATTCATTAGTGCTTCCAAACCATAGTTTTAAAGTCTTTCAATATGTCATTTGTTTGGTAATTTTTTCCTCGTGTTTTTACCTTTCATGTAAAAAAATTCTTGCCCCTTACACATTTTTTCTCCTTTGCTGTGTTGCTAAAATGCAGCCCATGGTACAGCTTCTTTTCATACTGAGACTTGAGTAGATCCCTTTTTTGCAGTTTTGTAAGAAATGCAAGAAATACCAGACAGGGTCTTCAGATGGTTCTAATAGTCATCACTCCAAAGAGTTCAAGAAACTGTATTAATGCAGACCAGCTGAGACTCTGCTCCCCCTTTATGTTAGAAGAGTAGGAAACCAACTTTTTTTGATCTTTCCTTGACACTTTAATATGTAAAAAAAGGATGATATTCACTCTGTGTGAAAATCACCCCCCCTCAAAAGCAGCTCCTTGCCAACGTATGCACCAATGAAGCATATCTTAAAGAATTTATATTCTTGTAGGCAAAGGTTGTTTCATTCTATATCCTAATGAATGCCTCCACAAGTATAGAAAGCTGATCTCAAAAGGAAAGCCAAAATTCCTATGAGTTTTGATGGAGAGTTACAAAAACAATGATAGGCCACTGACATTTCTAAATCCATTCTCTAACACTATACTACTAAATAATGTAGTCTAGAGGAAAGTACCCAAATTTAAGCTTTACAACTGAATGTAAAGCCACCACAGGAGATGTCAGTTAGCAGATTTTGTTTTGGGCAGGCACCTGCAAGCTTTGTCCTTGCTTGGAGCAGATCAATGATGTGATAGCAGTAGCATGTCCATGTACCTAAACCCCTCTGTAAGGTACGGTATATTCAGCATTACATTCATGGGAATCACCTTTTGTGGATCAGAGCAAGTTCACGTCACAACCCTTTGGAGATCAAGCAAAATAAAATTGCATTTGCCCAAAACATACAAAGACACCTACCCAGTTATCCATGATCCTACCATGTTTTCATGGAACAAGGATGTAAGGCCTCAGCCCAACGAAACATACAAGCCCTAACTTTCAGAATATGAGAAGTCAGTAACACGGTGCCTGCCTTCAGTGAAGTGCATAATTAATTACTTTTCTGGCCCATGGTCTCAAATCATTGTGCACTAGCCATATTCCAGACTGAATCGCAGCTATCACATTCTGCCTATTAAAAATTCTATTGCCCTTCCATATTTCCCTTCCTCTGAATAAGTTATGGGTTAAGTGATTGGGGCAGAGCAGTTCTGCACAGCTGACTCCATTCTGGTAATTGTAAAAGAATGTCTATGCATCTCAGCTGGAAAGCTTTGCATGCAAATGTTGCTATATTCAACTGGTAACGTAATGTAGTGAGCATATGTGTGAGGAAAGGGAAAGGACAAGTGGGTCTCACAGATGGTAGAACAGTTTTGTTTCTTTTTAAGGAACTCGAAGAAGGGTTGCCAAGTTCCAGCCACAGAGATAAAGTATCTTTGTTCATTGCAAGACCAAAAAAAATATATTGCACAGCTGAATGTACAGTGGCTGCTTTCTCTGTCCAATTCTGCCCATCCCTCCCTGTCCACAGCTGCTTTGTGACTTGTGCTGAATGAGGAGCTCTAACCAGGGAGTAACTCCTTTACAGCCTGCTACATGGGCAAGGCTGTTGTACATTGAACGTGGGCCCCTGATCCATGTTTTTTACTCTTCTCTACCCTGTCCTTGGGGTATCTCTTTCCCATTACTGTTCCTTTGACATATGTGCTGACAGCGAGAAAAAGATGACCACCTCCTTCTTCTGGTATTGAAATCTAGTTATGGTCTACAAATGGAAAAGATTAGGAAGGCTGGTGTAACTATTATTGCTGAAACAGGAACAAATTTGCCCAACACAGAGCAGAGCTGGCTGAGATTCTCACAAATCAGCCTTCCTGGTGGTAGCTGAGTACTAGTCCCAGCTGAAAAAAGTACTAAAGGGGCATATGAACAGGAAAAGAAACAAACCAAAAGTTTAACTAAACAACTTAGTACATCACGAAAAAAAAAAAGAAAAAGGAAGGAGAGAGAAAGATCTTGGTTTGAGTTCAGGGTAAAAGTTCATGTAATTCTTGCTGTAACTGAGCCATTTCACACAGAACATCTGCAACTGTTCTAATGATCCCCTTACACTTTGTCATTAAAATACCTCCAAGTGAAAAAAACTGTGATTTTTTTCCTCAGGTAAATTGCACTGTTTTGTACAAAAATCTCTTAAATCTTTTCCCACCCAATCATTCCCATTTTTCTATCCGAGAGACCAAAGCCCTTGGATGGATGTTCAATAGTTAGATTGACAAAGTAACCTAAGCACTGCTGAAGCACAATAATACAAATCCCCACTGGTGGGGAGGGTCATCAACCACAAGCTAAAAGTCTAAGCTTCTTACATAATGACTTGGGTCCTTCCAGATAGTAATGAACAGGCAGCACATGAAGGAAAATATCTCATGCAGCCAGCAATAAATGCCAGCATGGTATTGTAAATCAGGAAGAGAAAGGAAGTACATCTATGTCTTCCAGAGCCTAGAAAAGCATGCTAGCCACAGAGTATTGTATTAAAAAATGAAACAAAAGTTGGAAGCAATATTCACTGATTTATTACCACCACCACTGCCTATTTGATGAAGAACTCGATGTCATTTGGTTTGTTCACGCTGCACCCAACATTCTGGTTTTCTTAGGCTACACAGGCAGAAGAATGTCTGATCTGTGGATGCTCAAAACGCTTGACTATGAGACAGGCACCCCCACTACAGAGGACACTTAAAGTTAAGGCCTTGCTGAGTAGAGTTCATAAAAGAAACATAAATGTGTAAGAAATGGAAAAGTTGAATGCAGAGCTGTATGGAGACTTCAGCTGCCTACAAGCTGGAAACTGCTCAAGAGGAAGTTGAGGGTAAGTAATTTTCACTTGGACATCTACTGCTGAGGTTAGATGAGTTCAACTCCTGAATTTTGAGGGATTTAGGTCTGAGAGCTCTTTCCATAGGCTTTCAGTCAAGTAGATTACTCTTTCATATGCACACTATCACTTTCTTCTTCATCTTCTTCATTGTCTGCTTTCTCCATTGTCCTTCTCAGGAGATTGAACTATGCACAGCCATACCCAGAGGTATAAATTCTGTCAGATTCCACACAGAAGTTATGCCTGCTGGCACTGGCTGCACCAGAGCTGTTACATGGAAATGTTGTGTTTTCCGAAGCTGGAAACTGCTCTTGCATGCAGACTATTACCCCACAGTAACATTTCTGTGCAAGTGTCATCAGAAGAGAATTTATTTCATTGGTTTTATTGCTTGGAATCATCTGGAAAGTCCCGTGTCTAATCCCATTTAATCTGGTAATTAGTAAATTGGGCAGATAGTTTGGTATAAGAGAAACAATTTGATTCTGGATAGCCCAACATTGGAAACAATCCATTCCCCTTGAACTGAAGGCGTTCAGTCCCTACCAAAGCAGATTGTGAAGAATCAAGTCAAGTTTTCTCTTTCTTGGAGATATTCTTTGTTTTTCCACTTTTCTTCTAGTTGTGCATAGGTTCAGTAAGAAACTTCAGAGGACATTTTTGTAATGGCATATTGAAGGTAACACAGTGACTCAAGTGGAAAAAAAAATTGATAGAATATCAAAGGAAGTAAAGAGTAGCCAGTTAAGGAAAAGAGACAGAAAAGAAACCTAGACAATGGAAGCAAATGCAGACTCAACGTCTTGGTGTTGCCACGAGTACAAGATGATAGACAGGATGGACTAAATCTATGGGTAGCTCTAAAAGCCAGGGGCTGTTTCTTCTCTTTTTAAATCCCATCAACACTAATAAAGCCAGAGAGCTTTATTGATCTACACAGGCCTCAAACAAATGTGATGAAAAAAAAGATCAGCCGTCAGGAATTTAATTTACATTTTCATTTGATGATGGAAGATAAGCCAGTGAAAGTTACACAGGACAAAGTGATAAAATTCCTGAAGAAAAGAGCAGTCTAATGACACCATTCTGCATGTCCTGCACTTTAGATAACAGACATGTAAATTGAGAGATGAAAAAATAATCTGTAATAAGTCAAGAGCACAAGTGATTAAAGCTTCAATAAAAATTTCAGCTGAGGAACCTGGTACCTAGTCACAAGTTAGAAGCTTATAATGAGTACAATGTGGTAATGTGGCAGTCATTTCCTGCACTAAATGATGCTTTTAGTTCAATTATACTTTTCTTTGCACAATTTAGCACAGCAGATGAGCAGTTGCCTTCTGCTGGTGACCATGGCTACAGTTCCAATACAGCTCCTGCCTCTAGTAGGAGATTTGCTCATTTGCTCCTCCTTCTCCACTTCCCCTTCATGCTCCAAGGACCTTCTCACACCTCAAGCCAATCTGTACAGCATCTGTGGGAACTCCTCTGTCAGAGGTAACGTGCATGCTCACCCTGTGATCTGCTGTCCTGGGTCAGGACCAATGGAGAAAGGAAAAGCCATAGCTCTCATATGCATTTGCACTATACTACAGACCTGTGGTCCTGTCAGAAGACATGCTCAATTCAGCTCCAAACTTATGCTGTGGCTCATTCTACTTAGAGAAATCTTACCAAGTATTCAATCCTCCCTCTTATACTGAGTTTCCTGTAGTTCCATCTCTCAGATCATCTCCAATGATCTTCCAACTTGATCTTTATGTATCTGCATGTGACACAGCCTTAACTGCTGTCACTCTGATAGCTTCCTTTTTACACTCTTCTATTCTACTTCAACCTATTATTCTTGAAAGGCTGCAGAGCATACACGACACCCTGCAGCATGACATTGCAGAAGTTCCAGGATGAGATATCATGATATCACAACCAGATGAGTGACTTAGACCTTTCCTCTTTTCCTGCCATCATTGGTACCAGAATTCCAGTCCAATTAACCTATTTCTTTAATTGCCTATCACTATAAATTTTTTTTACTTTTCAAGGGCAGTGACCAAAGGAGCTCCAGAACTCTGCTAAGATCGATCGTCACTGCCACCATTATCTGCCACCAGCAGCAACATGCTGATGTGATGCATTTTGGAGGAAACTTTGTGGATGCTAGCAGTCATCATTCAGTGAAGAAAGATGTGAAGTTCTTACTGAAGTTCAGAACACCAAACTGTGGGAGCCACCACATAAACACAGCCCACTTGCAAGAACGATGACACAATAATCTAATGAATCATAGGATGTTTCAGTGGGTGTTTTTTAATGAAATACATTAAATACAGAAACAGATGGAAACCATTGTGAGAGAGCCCCACATAAAGGTCAAGCAAACAGCAAGAGAATTACTTTAAAAATTGGCCCTGGGAAAAAAGAGAAGTAGTGTGAGCACTTCTTGGGCAGGATACTCTCAGGAAAGGGTGTTTGAAATTGCACTGCAAGAATTTGTCTTCTATTGTTTAACTTAAACTATGTTCCAGCATCAAGGTGGTCATGTACTTATGCCCCTGAAGAACTAGAATAGCAACAAAACTTGATGAAGCGTAACTCTTCTCAGCCCTGAGAGTATTCACTTTTCTGTGGATTAAAGTACCACAGAAATCACCTTCACTTTTGCAAGCAGGAATTAAATATCCATTTTTTCATAATCCCTTCAAAATAACCCCATGTTTAAAGAGGGGCAATTTGAGTGGTTTTCTGAGTGACTTGTTTTCTTTCACTGAAAATCTTTCAGCAGGAAAGAAGATCTACCACAAATCTGACTTTTCCTGAGATATTTTGGATTTTGTCACTCTTCTAAAACAAAAAATACTATCTGTGCTTTTCAGCTACCAGAAATTAAGTATTGGAAGACAAAACTCTTTTCCTTAAGAAATTTAAAACGGTGAGACAAACCACATATACTTCTGACTGTAACCATTCCATTTGAAAGACAAAAGAAAAAATGGAGGTTGGCTCACCTATTGATATAATCTAAAATGCTGCCAGAATAGGCTGACTGTTTCCCACTAGCATGATTTTCCATTCCCTTTACCTATCCCTGTATTTAATAGAAAATTTGTTTAATCATAAACTCTATAAACAAGTCAAGTTCTTTTCTCTCCTAAGACCCAGTAAATCAGGAATTAGTTCATTCAATTTATCACATATTCCAGATTTGAACCAGTAAAAATCTGAGCAGAATTTGGCTACATGTCTCAGGTGTGGTGATTATGATCGGTAACATGTTAATAAAGAAAAAAGCCCACTGACGAATTTCTAGATATGAATTGTGCTGCCCTGACAGAAAGGGACAAAATGACCATTTTTTTTCTCATATTTAGAAGTGATAGAATTTGTGGGAATGACAAAATATGTTCTTGACTGGAGCAGGTTCGGCTGGGAAAGATTAGCACAATGCCAGTTGGAGCAAGGCAGAGGATACCAGTGGCATGGAGGGGCTGGGAGATATCTGCAAGGAGCTAGAGGTCGAGGCTCTCCCTCTGCACCATTCGCTTCTCCAGCCCCCACTGCTTTCACTCCATTTCTGCACTCTGTTGAGGTCCCTATAAATGTCAGCCTGATGCTCTGGCATATCAGCTACTCCTCTCAGACCATCTACAATCTTGTGGAAGTGCACCCTGGTCCATCATCTAGATGAAGTCATTAACCGGTCTTGGACCCAGTCTTGGATAAACTGCTATTTCATGGCCATTGGTTGGGCATACTACTATTAACCCATTTTTTAGAGAGCCTCCCAATCACAGCAACATGAAAGAAAATAAAGTAATATGGAGAGAGTATGTATATGCACCTCCTGTCCCACCTACGCCCTGTTCTCAGCATCAGCAGGAGGGAAGGGAAGTGAAAACCATGCCAACAGAAGAGCCAAAACTGATAGAGTTGGTGATGCCTTGTGAAGGCTGACCTAGAACAGGCACCAGATGGAGTTAAAGAATAAAGTAGGTATTTATTAAATGCCTCGATGGGTACACCTTGGGCAGTACAAGAGCCCAGCCAGGGCTATACCCAAGATGAACCCAAAATGGTCACAAAATGGACGACTGGCCACAGAGTCTCACATTTTTATAAGCTCTGCTCCATTAGCATATTGGAGTTAATTGTCCAGTTATAGCTTTAGCTTATGAAGTCCCATCCTTATTGATTTTCTCTCTTCAATCCATGTTATTTATGCTCTTGGGCATGAGATTTGGATCATTTGTCCCTGTTCCCCAGCTAGAGAAAGAATTGTTTTGTCTAGCTACTCTGTGAAGAGAGCTTATCATCCTTTAATATGAAGCTCAGAAGTACACAGCAAAGCAGTCCAGAATTTGAAAAATATAAGAGCTAAAACCTGAGGCATCATGGTCTCAGCTCTAAATGAAGCCTGAACTACTATTAGGCAATTATTCCTATTGGTTTTTGCTAATGTTTTACCCCAGTGTCACATTATGCAGTGACGTGAGTAAGGATTATCTAGCGCACTAAACCACGACTGCACTCAGCAACATGCAACTTCATTACATAATCTCTGAGAAATCACCATGTTCTCTGCAGCTGTTCTCACACTACTCAAAAATATAACCCCTTGACTGCTGCTGAATGTACTCATATTCCCATGTCAAGCCAAGATGACACATACTAAACACCGCAGTGACGCATGGAAAGGTCTGGTACAGTGCTCCAGGCCTTTATGGCCATAACAGAGGATTACCAAATGGATTGTGTCTATTCCACTCCAAAACACTGACCTCCAGTGGCCAAAACAGATGGGAAATACATCCTCTGCTCTAGGACTGATGTGTAACCCATACAGGGGTTTCTTTTTCTAGTACTCCGAGTTGTGTGATGCAAGTTTTTTTGTAAATGGGTTGAGGACGGCAAATTTCTTCACGGAAATCTTACCTTACACCCCAGGGCTGCCTCAAAGCACAGTCCTGGCTGGAGCACATCCTAAAAAATGGCCTGGAGGATTCTTTTGTTTACACAGTGAATGCTCATAACCAACAGCTGCGCAGAACTGTTCACAGATCTTGCAGAACAGGCTGAAGCTGAAAGGGGTAGATTTTCAAAGGCACTAATGGTCTAAATTCACAGTAGCATTTCTTTTTCTGTCCTGAAAGCACTATACATGAGTTTGAATTGCTTTGTCTCTAGAGCCTTTGATGTTTACCAGTAAAATACCACTGGGACAGCACTGATTTTCAGTGATTTGTCCTTCTGGCCCAGTAACAAACTAGACACCCTTCAGAGCAGCAAGATTCCAGAAGAAACTGTGATGTTTTTCTCTGGGTACATGACAATATTTTACAAATAATTCTTAAGGGGTAGGAATTGAACAAAACCCCAGAAGCATGCCTGTGTCTTTAAACAAACCCAGCTTTGGTTCACTGTGCTCTTCCATGATAATTCCACATCAATATTATGATGTGCCAGCTCAGGTGAGCCAGCACAGGGAAAATCTAGGGGGTTTCTCCCATCACTTCATGAGCCAACAAAAGAACTCACACTCAGCCTTTCAAAAAGACATGCAATGAATAAAGTCCCCTTTGCATTCCTGCATTCCTAGTGCTTCCAGGGCTCAAGTTGGGACAACTTGCAGTGACTTGGTGTGTGTTTCCTACAGACATGTGGCAAACCAAGGGCTAGAGTTCTAGTCTAGAAAGTAATTATGCAATTTAAATGTCTAACCCCAAACTCCTTTATTTAACTGAAAAACAATGAACTTTAGGCTTCTCTGTTATTCTGAGTGTTCAACAATGCAGTCTAGACACATTGAAATTGTAGAAATGTTAGTATTTTCTGGATTTTAATCAGAAGTTGTCAACTGGAGGAGAAATGGCAAAAAACCCTGGAGGCTGTATCACTGTTAACTCTTTCTAGATACTTTTCATTTAAACATCATAGGCTAGATGGGAAGTTATGGCTCTCAAAAAAATAAAGAATATGGTTTTACTTCACCCTAAACTTAACAATTCTGTTCTTCATGCTGAAGAATAGTTCCAAGACACAAAAGTCTCCATTTATTCTGAGGTACACGTACACAGAGACGTTGCACCCAGTGCACACACCTGAGCTAACCAGCCCTCTGTAAAGAGAGGCATTGTGTCAGAAGTAGGACAGTAGTACTGGTACTGGTACTGGTAGTACTGGTACTGGTACTGGTACTCAGCATCCCCAAAAGCACCAACCTTGTTTCCAGTTCATGGAAGGCTCGGCAACCACGCTATCCTGAGATGAACTCCACGACAAAGTCAAGGTGTGCTGGACGGCCCATTTCCCTGCAGGGCTGTGTTTGGGCATAGCAGGAGAAGCCAAAATACTGAGCTAGATGGGTAAAAGTGCAGTTGAAACACCCTCATCCACACATGCAAACCCCAGGCATGAGAGACTAAGTGTATCCTCAGTGATAGGATAGATGTCTGTGTGTACATGTGTGCAATTATGGGCAAGAATCCCACTTTGGACATTGCTACTTCTTCACCTAAAGCCTTTGCATGATGGTGGCAGGGTTGTTGATGCATTTGTAGTTGCAGAGGGCAGGTATGGCAGCAGTATTGCAGGAGGCTGCCTTGAAAATCTCATTCTGGAATGAGGGATAACTGGTTACTTCAGAATAGTAATGTCAGCTTTTGAAAGGGAACATGGCAGAGGCAGATGTATCTTAATCATCCTGCTCTTTCTCCTTCTGTATGGATACATAGATGAGGTAGTCACTAAATTTAGTAGTTGCTATAGTAGAAAGGGTATTATTGTTTTAAAATCAGGAAGTAACACATTCTCTCTATTTTTTAGGATTTACTTTATGCATTCTAATGTACATTTAAAAACCAGGTTTCAGACATGAGCATTTTCAATGATTACAGGGTTTTTTCCCTTTTTCCTAGAATTGTCTTTTATGTAATGCCTTCCAGACCAGTTCAGCTTTTCATAAACAGTGTAGTGAAACTATAATGGCATTGCTGCAGGTCTGTTGAGAGTAAAGCCATATTAACTCTGATTGGCTGTTGGCTTTACAAAATTTGCCAGCAGTATGATGCAAGGTTACTTTCTTTCTTTCTTTCTTTTCCCTTACTTTCTTTTTTTTTTTTTTTCTTTTTCCCCCCAGCACCTTCCAAATTTCTTTCTCTTTTCCAGAGTATTATATCATTTGCCAATGTTTTTTTCCAGTGCACTTAGCATAATGTATCCCTTAAGCAGAGAAACAGCTGTATTTTGACATTTGGCGAAGACGGAGCACAGAGAATAATGACTCAAAAGCAATGTAAGACAATCAGACTTGTCTTCTGAAAGGTGCACAAATAATGTATACTTATGACTGCAGGCCAAGCTTTTCGGATCTGGAGACCTAAAATTAAGCACTGAATGAAGAATGGGCCTGGTCTGCATCACCATATAGAATGTTCTTAAAGTAAGACCACATTCATGGGGAAGAAATAGAAAAGAGGCATTCAGCTTTACTGTGGGTTTTGTGTTTTTAAATAATTCAGTCTAAAGTAAATGGTCTCCTTAGAGGAGGGAATGGATTGCTAGCTGAAGTGTTATTCTTCAAATGTCATATACAATCTCACAAGAAAACAAACCCCTTGGTATTCATGGTTTCTTAATGCGTTCCAAGTGCCACCATAGCCAACAGTAAGGAAAGGTAGAAAGAATCACCAATAGGTTCTGGAAAAAAAACCAGAAGGACAATGCTAAAGCACCGACCTCCAATGTAATTAAAGGCTAGGAAGTCTTTTGTTGGTAGATGAGCACTTGAATTAATGAGTTCATAAACAGAGCTGGCCAGAGACATGAATTTCCATTCTGTGACAATTTCCAAATTACCAGAATACTTTTCATCCTGCTTTGGGAGGAAAAGCCAAACACTGGAAATTTTTCACAGAACTGAAGTCCAGCCATATTTAGTTTCAGAAACTCTTAAACACAAGGTGTTTCCAAAATGAAATTTGTTTCCTAAAATTGCTGGCAGTCACCAACTGGATTGAACGCAATTATCGTTACTAGTAACAGTAACAGCTGTGCATTATTGAATGCTTGCCTGAAATGTGTTGGTGTAGGGCTTCCTATTGGACATGGCATAACCACCGTGATATTCTGGGCTAATTGCAGTCTGCACTGGCCAGAGCTCCTCCAACACCAGCTCCAGAGCAGCTCAAACAGAGCTGAGGAACTTAAAGGGCCTGCAACCTTCAACCTGAGGTCATCAGTGCAGTAGAAATGGGTCAGAGACCTGACACTTGGAAACTCACCACAGACTTCCCATCCTGAAGCATGGAGATCTCTGCATCCAGGGTGGACAGATTCTCCAGCTAATTGGAACCCTTGGAGCTCCCCAGTCCTCAATTCATTCTTTAGATGCCTCCCAAGGAGGCGGGAAAGGGACTGACCAGGAAAGCTGGCAAGTTTCTAACTGAAGCCTGCCCAGCATTTAAAGTTCAGCTCCTACCTGTCATCCACCAGCGTGTAAAAAAGGTCTGTTCAGCTGCTTCTCCACACTCTTTGCCACCCTCCCTGCATAGGAAGCACTGCACTAAGGCTGTGTACAGTTCATTTGCTCTGGCAGCCTTCTCTGGCTGTGTTGGACAGGATACTTCCTTGGAGCACCCGCCTGTGCAACCCTGCTCTACAGAAATAAAACCTTACGTGACCCAAACACTTTGAAATCTACAACATGAAACCAGACACGTCATACATCTTACTTTACAAATAAGCAGCAGCAAATTCTGTTCTCACAAAAAAGCCTATTCTGTTTCCTTTATTTTAAACTTACCCTACCAATGGGTCAGCTGAAATCTACACCAATAGATTCTTCATTCTCTGCCAAGATGATAGTGTCACTGCTGCCTGTAAAATCTCATAAAGAAATAAAAACCAAAACCACCCAATTGCTTATGTATCCTTTATCACCCATTTGATACCTATGGCTCAATCTACTCGTCCAGCCTGCTTGGTTTTTCTCATTGTGAAAAGGACAGGCTCTCTGCTGAATCTAAGCAACTGGTAATTTCAAACAAGCTCAGTTTCTGTGAAAGACAGAGGCGATAATGTGTCAGCTCCATCACAATCTGTGAGGATAAGAGAGATGTTTCTTAGGCAGACTCACACAGGATAATTAGAAGGGCTTTCCATATTGGAAGCCTTGAGTTACCCCAAAACACCTCTGTCTGTTTCTTTGTAATGGATTGACCCTGTCTGGCTGCCAGGTGCCCACTGAAGCTCTTCTATCAGTCCCCTCAGTGGAGGGGACAGGGCAGAGAAAATAAAACAAAAATCTCACAGGTCAAGATAAGGACAGACATCACTCACCAATTACAGTCTTGGGCAGAGCAGACACCACTTGGGAAATTCTTTAATCAGTTTAGCAAACAACTTGGAGTAGGATAATGAAAAAAAAAAAAAACATAAAAACACATCCCTTCCTGCTTTCTGGGCCTGATTTTTGTCATGATCTAACCCCAGTTGCTAAATAACCACCACAGCCACTCTCTCACTCCCTTTTGGGGAATGGGGAAGGGAATTGGAAAAGTAAAAGTGAGAAAACTTGAGGGTTGAAATAAAGACAGTTTAATGGGAAATCAAAAACTGTGCACACAGGCAAAACAAAGAAAGGAATTCATTCACCATTTCCCACATGCAGGCAGGTGTTCAGACCTCTCCAGGAAAGCAGGGCTCTATCACACATAATGGTTATTTGGAAAGACAAATGGCACCACCCCAATGTGCTCCACCATGCACTTCCATGGGCTGCAGAGGGGCAGCTGTCTCCCCATGCTCCTCACCACAGGCTGCAGAGGAATCTCAGCTTTGGTGCCTGGAGCTTGTCTTCCTTCACCTTCCTCACTGACTGGGGAGTCTGCAGACTTGTTTCTGACAGAAGCCATCCCTATAGCCCCCCACTACCTAAACCTTGCCATGCAAAATCAATCCATGCTCTCTTTTTTTCCTGTAGAGGCACACGGCCTCTCTACCAAAGTGCTGCTTTCCTGGCTTCCTCAAAACGTCTGCATCCTCTTTCAGGCAGAAATTCCATTTCCTTAGTGTTTCTTGTGTAGCTCTCAGTGGGTTGTGCTTGACTTTTGGCTAAGTTGTTTCTTACTGTCTCTTCTATCCAAACCACAAACAGTTTAAATACTCCTCCTAGAGACTCCTCCAACATCACAAAGTTGCAAAAAGATGGCAGAAAGCTCCCTCTCCAGCTATCTTTAAGAATTAATTAAGTGTACAACTCTGACTGTGGACCACCCTGACAAGGCATTGTTGCCAGAAGAACCACACAGTAAGTTAGGCATGACTTAGGAGCTTAGGACAAAAGACTGGGAGGAGCATCAAATCCAGTTTCCTTTTACTTAAGGAAACAATTTACTATAATTCCAGTCCTGCAATTATCATATAATTCAATTTCTCCTCAGACTTTATTTTGGTAGGCTAAACAAACAAAACTATCTTGGAGTTTGTCTACATCTGAGTCACAGTGCCAGCCTGGGCAGCCACAAGGCAGGTCTGACCCAGGAAAAAGCCGTCACATGCACTGTGCTGGAGTTAATGTGGCCTGCTGAGAGGCTGGGCAGGTTGTCTTGGGCAAAACTCTGGGCTAATGCTGCTCTATGGCTCTGATGAACGTTCCCTGGGAGATTTTTAGTGAGACTACCCCATGAGATGATGCCCTGCCAGGAGCTTCAGGTCTGCTAAACACATAGCCAGTGCTGGGCAGGAGAGGAGCAGGCACATCCTAGCGAGATGGGAGACGGCTTCTGCCTCCACTGGAAAACCATGCAATGCCTGTCCAGCATGTGCCAGACTCTTGTTGGGAAAGGAGTCCCACAAGTCCTGGGTGCAAGCCAGACTGGTTCTCCTGAAAGGCAGTGTGTGACCCTCAAGCACGGAGAATTCCAGTTCATCAACAGGTGCTCTTAAAACAATGTTATCTTTCTCAGTTAATGATTTCTACTGAAAATATTACGTAAGATTGGCCCAAAAGAGACCCTTTATGACTGCCTCCAGTAACTTCCTCTTAGCCTCAGTGTTCCCTGTTAAGCAAAACACATGAAGTTTTCCTTTTAGCCAGCTCCTTACTCACCTTGCAATTTTTCTTCTAATTCCCATTTATTTCAGTTTAACCAGTAATTTCCTATGTGGCAGCATTTCAAACACTTTACTGAAATCCAGATAGATCTACTGTATTTCTCTAGTCTAAAAATCCATTTTTATTAAAGAAAAATATTGGGCTGAACTTCAAGATCAGTCTCTGGTAACCTAATATTGCATTTTATCCTATTTTCCTTTTACCTCCATGTGCTTAATTATTTTTTCTTTAAAATAATTCCTCCATCTTTTAATATACTTCAGTCTATGCTAATATGTTTAAAATTACCCAGAACTTTTTTCCCCTCTTTTTTCTTCTCCATTTGCACAATACTACCTATTAGCTCAAGTTATTAAATATCATTGTTAATTGATTTTGAAATGCCAGTGCCTTCACAGTTTAGGCTAAAATTTAAGCTCAATTAATTGCTTCCAATTCAAGTGCCTTAATTTTTGCTTGAGCCCTTACAGATATTAGCTGTGCTGTGTTTCAACCCTTGTGCTGCATCACTCTATTAAAAGCTGAGGCTCCTTGTTTTACAAATTGTGCTGGGGTCTGGCCCAGTCCCAGCTAGCCCCAGGTCTCTGCAACCACAAAATCACCTTATAATGTCCCTAGTTCAGAGTGATTGTGTTCTGTGAGGTGACACAGCTTGCTACATGAACCTGCGGTCAGTACGTGTGTTACTGGGATTGTTTCAGAGCACTCTACGCCTCTGCTGTGTAACGTGTAATGGGGTGGTTGAGAGCATTATGCCTCTCACTGTTTTAAAATCACAAATCATTTAGAGTTGTCTGCACTCATAGAAGTACATAGTACTTAGGATAAGTTGACATCCTCTGCAGTTGTGTGTAGATCTTGGAATACTCTGCAACAACATGGCACTCAACATGAAGTTTTAGATATGAAACTGATAACAGAGCTCTTAAGAAAGCATAGAACCACAACTTTATGGCAGCTATATGACTAAATCACATGTGAACTTGTTGTTCTTGAAAAGGCCAAAGAGCTCTTGAATTCTGGATTTCTTTCAGATTAAGGAATAAAAATCAAAACAACTGTTCTTGTTCTTAGTTTCTTATTGACTAGATAATAGGAGGTTACTTTGAATTACTTTGTGCAGTTATTATTATTGGAAGGCTGTTTTCTACAGCACAGACTTCAGAGTTTGCAAAACAGTCTAGCAGTCTTCAATCTTTTATACTGAAAATAGGTTTCCTTGAAAAAGAAACCAAAATGCAGGCCAAGATCAAAGAAGCCTTCAGTAACCTTTTGGCCCATATCTTTCTAAAGCACCTGCAGTGATACAGGAAGAAAAAACATAAAAATCAACTCCTTCACAGCATTCTCAATACAGGCTGTTAGTGAGCCTTTGTCAAAAAGTGTAGACAAACACACACAAACCCCTGCACAGACACACACAGCAAGCAAGAGGGGCCAAAGGAGCAGGTTACCCTGACAATAAAGTGATGCTAGCCAAATGTGACCTAATTTCTCCACAGAACTATCCAGGCAGAATTGCTTCCAAGGGATTTGCTTACACAGAGAAAAATCCTCTTTTTGGTATCTTCATGCTGGTTTTTTCCAGGGGGAGAGGAGGTGTTTGCTTATTTCAGTTTTTTGAAATTAGCACCCCAAATGTTAACCCTTTCTTCAGTAAGTTGTAATGTAGTTGTATACTCACTTTTCGGAAGTACGTTAGTTTGATCATAAAAGTCCATATTTAGTCAGCAAAAATACCCTAAGTCTGTACTCACATTTTAAGTTCTGCTGTTCTATGAACCATGCAAGCGTATGTGAAGGCATGGACTTTCCCCTAAATCACTTGCAATACGTAAAGAGTGCAGTCAGGATAAATCCAGATTCAAGCATGCAAAGAAATAGTAGAGAACAGGACGTAATCT
Organism: Ammospiza caudacuta; assembly: GCF_027887145.1. NCBI lineage: Eukaryota > Metazoa > Chordata > Aves > Passeriformes > Passerellidae > Ammospiza > Ammospiza caudacuta. The sequence goes on along the minus strand of NC_080593.1, from coordinate 123,383,040 downwards.
TAGACACATCTGTGTACATTAGAATGATTTATTGGCCTGTTTTTCATACTAAAATGTAGAAATAAATTAAATATGCAGGACATAGCTAGGAATATGTATGGCAAGTTGACAGTCTCCTCAAGCTGTCATTTTATTAGCTTGGCAAATTATGGAAGGTAAAATTCTGGGGAAAATTCTTAACTTGCGAGAGGTTGTTTGGACTATTCTAGAAATGGCAATTACCCAGTAATATCTATTTTTTCAATAAAATAACTGCTGCACTACACTAATGAAATGGTGCCCTTTGGGTATAATATTAAAAACATGAATTTTTTTTTTCCATAAGATGATTTTAAAAGTGAGGGGAAGCTAGGAAAGATCTGGGACACTGTTTTCCACTCCTCAGAGTGACCTTCCCTTACCACTTGACATATTTAAAGATTTTTTGGTAAGCTTCCTCTCCCATCTTAAATTCACTTTGAAATATTAAATAATTCCATGACAAATATAGCTATTACCCTATCCTGTGTGAATTTTGTCCAGCACAGAGCAAATGCATTAATGTCCTGATTCTGTGCTATCCAGAAATGATAGCAAATGCTAAAAAATGCAAGCTGTAATCATAAGCTAAAGAAAAGATTCAGACATTACAGGGATAATGTACATGCATGACTTATTTCTGTAAGTATCTGTAAGTATTTCTGTAAGTATTTTCTGTATCTTCTTAGAAACTGAGAGAATGGCCGTACTAAAGAGGTACAATTATTACATGTTGCTTTTTGGGTTAAAATTTAATTTTGGGTTAAAATCTGTACTAATGACTGACAAGGTATTAAGGCACTTTTCAATAAAAATGTATTATAAAATAAAATCCATTCTAGTGCAGATATGTATATATATGTATGTATGTGTGTATGTATATATATATATATATATGTGTGTGTGTGTGTCTGTAGACAAAGTGGTGTAATTCTCTTCAGGGAAAATTCAAATATGTAGTCTTTAAAACTCTGAAAAAAAATCTAATCTCTGGAGTTTTTTAAAGTATGTACATGCATGATTTGACATCATCCTTCACTGCTGATAAGGGACATTCCATAATCTCCTAAAAGTTGCTCTACGTCTTGAGAGCCCATTTAACAGCATGGTTTGTTGAGCAGTGTCCAAACCCATACAATTACCACACATGGCTTGTTTCAGGAGGGAGTACAAACAGGGTGCCAAAAACCACTTCAGCATCGTGCTGGGTTTAGGAACTGGTTACTTAGGGACACCTTCACCTGTGGGCTCTGTGGAAGAAGCACATTTGTGGTCGGACATTGATGATGAACATGCTGATCTCTATAAAGTGAGAGGATTTCCAAATGCAGCAGAATATAAAAAAGCAACATTAAAAGAAGAAGAAAAAACCCCACATTTTGAAGAAAGACATCTAGGAATGTACTATAAGATTGAGAGGTGGGAGAAATGAGATCTGAAATTCAGGCGCAGTTCCTAAACCATGGCAACATGGTGGAGAATGCCACAGAGAGACCAAAATGGGTGTAAAAGAGGAACAGTTCAATTACTTTGCCTAAATAGTTATTCACAACTATTTGTGAACCCCTAAACTGTCTGGGACATCTTCACAAAATGGGCAAATTATAACACATAGAAGAAACAGGAGATCTAAACCAACATCTGAGTGCCAGCAAACATACTCCATTAGCAGTAGATGATTCTGATTGGACAACAAACTCAGCCCAATTTTTTCCTAGACTGGGAATGGAATATGGTTTTGAAGAGCTACAAGGGTCTTGAAAATTTAACTTTGCCTTACTGAGCCTTCTTACTGAGCAAAGTTAGAGTTGATAAAACTAAGGATACATAAAGCTGCTCTGAAATACTTACATTCGCTAATCCTGGGGATGAACAGTTTCTCTTCCCAAGGCTATCCACAAATGAGCAAAAATGCTCATTGGTGGAACTGCTCTGTGATGTTGTCATTCAACATTACTCTTCATATTTTCCATGCCTTTCTCTCACTCCCTTAGCCCTAGTTCCTCACTAGTAGTGATCCAATCCAGCCTTACCTTGCTTTACACTTCAGCATTTTGTCCTTTCCTTTCAGAATAAATTGCTTCTATGTATTACAAATCATCTTGTTAATGAAACTATTTTATTTCATCCTTTGATAGGTTTTCTTGGCAGTTGATGTCTATTTCACATTTTTTCACACATTCTATCATCTATTGCAAAGGTGGGGTTTCAAAAAAACGCTTAAACCTGTTTTAGACACTGCTTGTTGTGAGGCTTTCCTTCTCCAGGTTAAGGATTGCCTGTTTGCTGTTTGGCTTTTAGGATCATGGAGAATGTTCAAGATGCTAAACCTTCCTCAAATAGTCCTCCATCATTCAGCGCTTGCTTGCATCTCCAGCCTTCATCTTTTTTCCCAAGTCCAGCCAAGCTGTTCAGTTTGACATCCAAGACATGCAGGTGCACATCCATGCCATGGACCTCTGCAGCACTTGACCTCGGTTACATGTCAGGAGCTGAATGTGATCCCAGTCATGTGAGAAGAGGTTTAGGACTGATCCAAACTCTGTCTCTGCTACTTTGAAATCCAAACAAAAAATTAGCAACAGAACAAGTGTAGTCATGGAGATATTTCCTTCCTTTTTCCATGCTGACAGCAGGAAATCTGCAAGTCAAAGCTCAGTAGCACTGAGAGATTTTGTCTGTACTGATAAAACTAACAGGAGTACAATGGATCACAGTGAAGTCCCATTGATTTCAGTACATTCTGATATTGGGCCAGATCACCTACCATGTTAAAGGCAAAAGACAACACTTTAAATGTTAGACTGATCCATTTTTTCTTGTGATTCTTGATCCATTTTTTCCTGTGATTTTCTCAGGCTTGATGCCTTCTCCACCCATTTTATGTTCCAGCAAATGACCTACCACACAGGATGAATTTTATGTAATATAAGCCTTTAGTGTATCAGACATTTTCCCATAAACATTCAGTATTCCAATCTAGAATTTCTTAAGGGAAATGTTTGCTACAAAGTAGAAAGACATTGAAATTATTATGGGCCCCACATTTCACAATGGCTAAGCATTTACTTGTAAATATTTTAGTTTTACAGAATGAAACTGAGCCTCTTTTGTTTGCCTGTCCTCATTTGTTTGAAATGAGATCTCCCTTTCACACTGTGCCTCAAAAAATTATAATTAAATGTTTCATGCATCTTGCTTCATTTTGGAATACTGGAACCCACCTCTGGTTTATGTTGAGAATTTCTGTCTATTTTTGGCATCCATAAAGCAGCATATTGCATCCAACAGCAGATGGCCTAGCTCCAATACATTTTAAGAGTTGCTGCCTTATTTTCAGGTATTTCTATTAAAGTCCCCTTAGCACCCTTCTAACACAGGAAGTATTTTAATATGGAGACAGGTATTTTTACTTCATAAGAATTCTAATCACTGGAAGACAAGGGAGGAAGAAACTGGCAAGCAGCTGTCTTCCTAAAAATTAATGCGAGATTCAACTGAACATCACCTATATTTCAGCATGATGCTTTCAAATGTTGTATTTTGTCCCTGTTTCCAAATCTACAATCTGTCATCTTCCTTATGTGGCTGTTTCTAATGTTTTGACCAGACGCAACTGAAATTTAGAAGAATCCAGTAATTAACTGACTTTTCATTAGGAATTATTAGAAAGCTGGCAGCTTTAGCCAAGACCAAGAGCAGTATTTAGGAGTCTCAGGAGGCTTTGAAGACCTGCTTTGTCTGGGAAAAACAGTTATCTGGCCACAGATCAGAAATGGATAGATGAGAAGAAAAGCTCAAAGCTACTGCTACTTAAATATTAATTTATAGCATTCTCACGGCATTTGTCAAAGAGCAGAAAGTGCTTAGCCCTCCATTTAGCAAATGCCATTAAACCATCTGCTCTAAGCATTCCCTCAAGCAGGGCTATCACACAGACACCTTGGCTGAACTGCCTCGCCTTGAATGCTGTAACAGACACAGTAGGCTGCAGGGAAGTGCTCTGAGGGGATATTCTATCACACCCATTAGCAATTTTTCTTAAATTGAAAACCTCGTTCAATCCTTGCTGGTCATGGTCAATCTAGGTTGACAGGGCTGGTTTGTTTGAAGTTATTTAATATGCTAAACAAGAAGGATCAGCTTTATGGATAAGATCAGGCAGTTGCATGGGCTTGGGAAGAATTCTCACCACCTCGCTGACCTTTTGCTCAGAAGCTATGGTTACATTTCAAATATCTCACTCCAAATTATTTCCAGTTTTCTGAATTTATTTATTGAAGTATTGCATTCCAGAAATTCTAGTTCATTGGCATTTAAGCCATGGGATAACTGGTTTAAAGTGCCTTAATTTGCTGTAGAGAAAATGTTCCTATAGATTGTATACACCTTTGTCTGCAGAATCTCACATTAAAATCAGGGTGGGTGGAAAGAAGCAAAAATATTTTTTCGGATTTAAAGAGTTGACAAAGCTCTTTCATTTCCCAGTTCTGTGGAAATTCCTTTTGTGCTCAAGGAAGGATTTATGTCATAGTGTTTTCTGTAGTAAGTAACAAGTGACAATTACAGGCTCAGGGGAGTCCTTGGTATAATCTTCATTACTGTGAGTCCCTAGTTCTATACTTCTTAGCCCAAAAAGAGTGGGACAGTTTCAGATATGGAAGGGCTTCTTGCTCAGCTCTGCTAAGGCTCCTTCTTACTTCCAGCTTTTGACTTGTTCCCTCCTGCACAACTGTGCATGAATAATACGTGCATTGTGAGGTTGTGTTTCAAGGGAAATGCCCTACTTGGCAATCAAAAAGGAAACACACACTGTGCTTAATGATTAGCTGGCACTTCACCACACATAAATCTATTATGGGATTAAAAATCTATCACAACATAAATCCATTATGGGAATAAAAATCGATCACAGTGCCAGCTGCAGGAAATGAAATGTGCAGCTGCAGGGACTACTTGGTGAGCATTCACACAGCCCCATCCACCCGTGTTGCGATTGTAGGTATGTGATCCATTTCCTGAGGTGTTCTCTGGGAAAATGAGGTACAAATGTTTAATTTTGGATTATATCTTAAAACAGAGATTCAGGAAATCCCAAAAGTAAAACTTTAGAATAAGTAACAATAAACAGCTTTGTCAATATGCAGACTGAGGCATTAAAACTATCACTCTTTGCATCTGACACACACAGAGAAGTGGCTGATTGTTTGTTAGTCTGAGTCACCAAACCACCCCCACTGACTATGTCTTATATCCCCATTTAAATGTCTTCCTTAGCTTTTTATTTTCATTTACAAGTTTTCTTTTTTGGATAACTTCTTTTTAAATCGGACATCTAGGTCACTCTGGAAAGAGTCAGTATTATACTTTCTTTTTGGAGTTGTTGGTTAGAAGTGGGGGATGTTTTATGATATAACAGGTTTTCTCCTGTTCACAAATAATTTCCTGAAGTAAATCTGATCAGCATGTATGCATCTGTTTGATTAATTTTTTGTCACATACATATAGATGTGTAAGTTTGCTATTGTTTGCATCTGTGCTAAAAGGTGTATGAAGTATATAAAGTTATCTGTTGCAGATGGTCTGGATGAATCACAGGATCATTGAGGTTGGCAGGGTTGTTGGTTTTCTTTGCTGCAGAGACACTTGCAGTATGAGGTGCAAATGTCCCTTGTGCCACTACTTTCCTTCCTGCCAAAGAAAATAGTAGCTTCCAGCATCTTTTCTCCAGTCCTTGCTGACTGAGCACTAGAGACATCAACTGTAGTGCCTGGAATATCATCCCAAGGTGTTCGGTACACGTCATTATCTTGGGAATTCCATTACCACCATCAATACTCTGGGGAAAAAATGCATCAAAACAAAACAAAACAAAACAAAACAAAAATCAACATCAGTTATTAATCAATTGTCATTGACATATAATAACATCTTGATGAAAAACAAACTGTATACATATGTTTTACAAGAAGTTTTTCCCATTCTTCCACAACATTTTAAACTATGTAAGCATCAAGACTGACAAGGTCAGAAAAAGAAGCAAAAAAAGCAGAAAGTCCAATTTTACATGCTTAAGTTTAAGAAATCAATGGATTCTCATGTTCCAGGTCCTGCTCAATATAACATTTGTAAGCAAGGCTGGGAGCATGAATGGGAAGCAAAACTATTCCAAAGAAGCAAAATTTAAGTATCTTCTTTAAATTCTGAGTAATAGGACAGAAAATATACAGTGCACAACAATGAAAAGTTTTCCTTAAACAAATGTCACTATACAATCTGCATTCCACTATTTAAAAATGCAAACTACCTTTAGAGAAATGGGGATGAGATGAAGACATACAACTAAAATAGTGATGTAGAGCCTAAAATAAAATATTTTTTCAGATAAAAACCTCAGCCAAAGTTGAATTTAGCAAGCCCTAAAAAGTTTCAGCATGCATTTTTATTGCTAATTTGAACATTATACAAAAGTTTATATTATTTAATGTAAATTTCAGCAAAGTGCAAAGGCTCTAAGCATCTGGAAGTGCCAGCATGCTCATCTTACCCTAAAAGAAAGATCTGAAATAGGTCAGTGGACTCATCGACCAAAAACAATGTCTTCTCCCCATGGTGTGAAAAGCAAATGGGAAATCTTACAGATAACAGGGAGGAGAACAAACTTTAGCAGAACAAGTTTGAAAAGTTGCAAGATAAGGTAGCATATTCTGTGGCAGATAATGCCATTAATTTCTTGAAACATAACCACTTTCTTGCCACCACATCCAATAAAGCTAGTCCAAATTCAATTCTAATGCTAACTTTCCACCAACATCTGCTTAAGTCAAAGGACTTTCTTTTCAAAAGAGCTTGAAACAAAAACATTTAACAGCCAAGAAAGAATGCAGTAGGCCTCAAATGAAAGAACTATTCAATTATTTTCTTAAAATTTCTCACAATGAACTTTATCACGTCTCAGCTTTTGCTTTACAGATACAGAAAATCTAAAACACAGTTCAGGACAAAAAAAAAAAAAAAGACAATTTTTGCTTGTGTGTGGTCAGCATAAAACCTAAAATATGAGAAAAAAACCTAAAAAAACCCGCCAAAACCTAAAATATGAGAAAAGTATTTCATGAATATAACTTTACTGAATGTAATTCAAATGTCAGCTTGAAAAGTTACTAAGTCAGACTTGCCTGAATTAGCAATTTGTATTGCAGCAACTTTGCAACCTAACTGTGAAACAGAAATCTGTTGAGGATGTCACAAGTAAAAAATCCTGCATATAAAGAAAATGACTGGCCAGTTCATGGATGCATTTGCAGTCTGATAATTCTCAAATACTGCATCTGTGTTCTGCACTTTACAGGATAAAACTGCTATTCTGCCAGGAGCAAAACATTTATTTCTCAAGTCCAAGCTCAGACTCCTCAGAAACATCCAACTTCAGCCTCAACCCCAACTTCCATGCCTCCCTCCCAGAGCAGATTTATACCCCCTCCAGCAGCAGATTTATACCCCCTCCAGGGCTCAAGATTCTGCCAGTTTTCATTCCACGGCATACTACTTTTTATCCTCTCTGGTAGGAACAGTTTTTCCTCTGTGGTAGGAATTGTTTCAGGTGAAGGTTTAGGTGTTTGGGGGATCTAATTTTGTTTGTGTGCTTTCTAACACCTGGGTTATTCTGTGACTTTCCTGTTCAGCTGGAAAGAGAGGAAAACAGAAGTCCTCTTCCAGCCAGAAACTGAAGCCTACAAGTAAAGGTCCTGTTGTGGCTCTGATAAAAGATTGTAAATTGTCTTCTCAGTGAGTTACAAGCCTCTCTGAGGGGGTAAGCAGATTTATGTCTCAGCAATGCAGACCAGACAAAATGACTGCAAAAACAAAGGGTTTTGTCCTTCTCACAGCCATTCTGATAGAATAGAACCAGCATGGGAGGCATAACACAAAAGTTACCCTGTCTGTTGTGAGAAATTCAGTATAGTGGCTTGGCTCATGCCAATATATAGTAGGAAAAATTTTATATGGGTACTTTGTTACAATTCAGAGTTATCAAAAATGTATTAGTTTCTCATTAATAATGTGACTTACAGCAAGACTTTCTCCTGTGTACTTAATATTACAGTGATGACTTGTAAAGGGTGATCTAGAACAAAGTCTAGACAGAGCTAAAGAATAAAGAAGATATTTATTAGAAGGCCTCAATGGATCCACCTTGGGCAGTACAAGAGCCCAGCCAGGGCTATACCCAAGATGAACCCAAAATGGTCACAAAATGGTTGACTGGTCACAGGGTCTCATACTTTTATAAGTTTTGGTCCATTAGCATATTGGAGTTAATTGTCCAATTATAGCTTTGGCTTATGACGTCCCATTCTTCCTGTTTTTCTCTCTTGAGTCCACATTGTTTATGGTCTTGGGCCTGAAATTTGGGTGACTGTCCTTGGTCCCCCAGCTAGAGAAGGAATTGTTTTGTCTAGCTACTCCGTGAAGAGAGCTTACCATCCTTTAATATGAAGCTCAGAACTATACACTAAAGCAATACCGAATCTGAAAAATATAAAAGTTAATACCTAAGGCATCAATAGGACAAGATTGACTTGCAAATACAATAGAGTTACACTGCATTTGGCTTAGTATTAATAATAAATCATGTTGCAGACAGTTATCTCTCAAGAGACCATTGCTTATTAAACTGAAATTTTGCAGGTGGGATCCATACATATGGTTGGCACTCTGAAAGCTGTTGTTGAAGTCCAGAGGACTTGACAGGCTGAATGGGGTGCCCAGATGGGCACACTGACAGAAATATCTACAGGTTCAAGCTGACAAGAGAAAAATGAAATACAAGCTGAATTGCCAAAAGCATCATTCTCACTCTTTCTTTCTATTTTTTTTCCCTTCTGCATGCAGGTTTCACTGTTCTTCCCAAAGAATTCTGGAATGATAGCAGAAAGAATTTGCTGGTTCAGATTCTTGGACAGAAATTCACTTCGATGAAAACTATTTACCTTGGCAAGAAGTTTTCAATTTTCCAACTATCACTAACACGTGTAGCCAGCATCTAAACCAACAAATACTTCATGTTTTAATGGTGCCAAAAAAAAAAAAAATAAAAACAAACCCAAAAATGTGCAAATTAATTTTGCCACAAGTGTCAATTCATGATCCCATTGATTTTCATCAACAGATACCAACATGTTTCCTATAAGAAGACGCAAAATTCTCTTTTCATCCATCAAATGGAAGCATATTTGACTGTAATTATTGCAAATTATTTCTCTTAATTTAACATCCCACAGGAGAAACCAGACAGTTTCAGAAAGACAAAAAGCAAAGAGTAAGCAAGCTGCTGCAGTCTTCATAGAAGCCCATCTTGTCTGTTAACGAAGCCAAATGATTTGCAACATTGATTAAATGAATGAAAAATATGCTTCATGAAGAGAAATCAAAGACATCTTAATTGCTTGCTGAAGATCGATAGAGCCCAGATTAGTGCAGTAAAAAATATCTTTGTTAGTCTACTTGGACTTTCTAAAATGTGTTCTACTTACAGAAGACAGTTTTGCACTCACTCCATAGCCATTAACATCAAAAAAGGGCCTTTTCATGTTCAGCAGCTTTGTGAAATCAGTGAAGTGCAAAAAGAGTACAAAGAGAAGAAACCATGAAATTAGAGTAAAGCAACTCCAGTAATTTATTTTAAATATTTCTTATATTAATCAGAGAATTGTTTAGGTTGGAAAAACCTCTGAGATCATCAGGTCCAACTGTACATCTGGTACTGCTGAATGCCTACTAAAGCCTGTCCCTAAGTGCCACATCTATGGTTCTTTTAAATGCCTTTCAGGGCAGTGACTCAATCCCCTCACTGGACAGCCTGTTCCAATACTTGACCAACATTTCCACAGAGAAGTATTTCCTAATATCCAATCTAAAACACCCCTGGCAGAACCTGAGACCTTTCCTCTTGTCTTATCACTTGTTACTTGGTAAAAGAGACCAATCCCACCTCACTACAGCCTCCATTCAGGCAGTTGTAGAGAGCAATAAGGTCCTCCCTAAGCGTCCTTTTCTCCAGGCTAAACAACTCAGGATCCATCAGCAGCTCCTCAAAAGAGTTCTGCTCCAGACTCTTCACCAGTTTCATTGACCTTCTCTAGATATGCTCCAGCACTTCAAAGTCTTTCTTGTCTTGAGGGGCCCAAAATTAAACATAGATGAAAAGATGAACATGTATCTTCAGTACCATAATTGTGGGGTATTAGTTTATTGCAACTTCAGTTATGAATACTACATTTTGAGATGAAAATGTTTCAATATTTTTACCTGAAAATAACAGATGGTTGTTAAGGAAATTTTTTAAAAGAATTTTTTTTTTAATTTTTAATGCTTTTTAATGTAAGAAGTCATAGAATCACAGAATCTTAGAATAGTTTGTGTTGGAAGGAACCTTAAAATGTCATTTAGCCCTGCAATGAGCAGGGGCATCTTCAACTCGATCATGTTGCTCAAGAGCATCATCCAGTTTTAACCTGAAGATTTCCAGGGTGGGGCATCCACCATCTCCCTGGGCAATCTCTCTGGGTTTCAGTATTACACCAGATTCAATGTAAAAACTACTTTTGTGTATCTAATCTAAATCCACCCTCCTTCAGGTAAAATAATTTAAATCAGACGATACAAAGACTTTTTGTTGTAGTTACTCTGTTTAATCAGACTCACTCTGAAACAGCTCTTTCTTGTAGACAGCTCTCATGACTTTAATTCTTCTTTGCACTGGAGCAGTGAAGCACCAGAGGGAGCTCCAAGCCAGGCTCAAAGCCAGTGCTCCCCAAAAAGGGGATGCTCGGGTGGGACATGACTGTGAGTTGCGAGGGTTGTATATGCCCTCAGCGCTGTATTTCATTGTTATCACTGGTGTCATCTTCTGATGTTGATAACACTGCAATTTGCAATAGCCAGGAGATTTCCTGGTGATGATACAACTGCGTTGTGCTGCCTCTCCAGGACTTTATCAGAAGAGTGCTAAAAGCTGCTGTAGAATCAGGATAGGGCTTCCTGGTTGGGAGTTCAGAAAATTGAATGACTAAAGATTATTTTGTGCATATGGACAAGAGCAAATAAAGACTGATCAAAGTGTTTTAATTCATTGCTGGGGGTTTTTAGTTTGTTTGCATGTTTGTTTTTTTTTTTTGCTTCAAAGGGCTTGACTGTAATATTAATGCCATCATACCCAAAAGAGTGTAAGAGATGTATTTCATTTTTAGGAAAAAAGCAGACATTTTGTAGGCCAAAACTGAATGCCCAGAAGAGATACTGCAAAACTTTAGTGACAACTGGACTGCTTCAGTAACATATCACCTGAAGAATGTAAGCAGATCAACACGAAGGTTTGGTTGTTCTGAAAATTATGAGGTGTAATGCATGAGTGTAAAGTCCCAGCCTTGGAATTCAGTCTCTTTAGAGATGGTCCCAGGACATTTCAGGATAAAGAACCAGGATTCTTTCTTTTTTTTGAGAGGTTCTTTGTACAAAGACTCTGTCTCATTTGTACTGCAAATAAAAATGTAACAGCAGTTAAAGCCCACGGGGAGATGCTCTACAGCAAAGTGAAGGAAATAATTCATCTGCAGATGTAATATCTGCAGAAATGTATCCTTAGAGACTACTGCATCAAGGGATATGATTTTGCAGGAAAGTAGCAACTGGCAAACTTTTTAGGCAAAGAGAACTACCACAAGTAGTCTTGAAAACCTTGGGGTGAGATTGACATAGCTCACAGAAGGAACTGCGTTACTCCAGGTTATTTCTGTTGGTGGTCAGTGCTACCCACTGCAATGTAAAGGCTCCCAAAAGGTATTCATGACATGGAACCTCCTTTAGAGAATTTTTTTCCACAGGTTAACAATTGCTTCCCTACACCATGAGAATTTGTAGCAGCTAGCCTATAGAATTTTAGCTCTGCACTAAACATGGAAGCTGGCATCGGCAAATCCTGAGTTCTTTTCAGATCTTTTATGTAAATAGAATTTTATCAGTAACATCGGGGGGAGTGGAGAGAGGCATTTATCATTATTTTCAAATTTCAACCAATCATTTTTCAATTCTGTTAGACCATATTAGGGAAGAAGATCTTAACAAAAAGACTACAGGAGAAGAAACTCAGCAGTTTGCCATTCTGCCTTCTAATAGTTCCTCCCTGTAAATTTAACAGTTCCAAATTTACTCTTGCAGCCTTCAAACACAAATATATGAAAAAGATTGTAATAATGCATGTCTCTCTCATCTTTGTCCAGGTTTTTAGACCCATCCTCAGAAAAGAAACTTCCCTTTCAAATTTCCTTCTGATCTTTTCACTATAAGTTTTGCCTGAGAAGTTCCTCTTCACCTAAGCTTCTGTGTCCAAGTTTGTTGCTCTGTAACAGCCATCCATTGGATAATGACACCCTCCCAGTTTCATGAATAACACTTTCTACCAAGCCCTCAGCACTAAATCAACACTCCACATTCAAAGTTTCCATTTGAAATCAAATCTTTAAAATAAAATGAGATTCACATCCAGACAGACCTCCAAGACAAACAAGCAGTTTTCCCATTCTTATAATCTCTCCCAGGTGGCTTCACTGTTTTTCCTGCTCTCTACCCCTTTGCAGGCATAACATTCTCCTACACTGCTTCATCTTATTTGGCATTCTCTGTAGGCAGTGCAGTGTGATCCTATCAGCCCTGTCTCCATGCCAGGGGATGACTGCTCCTCTACAGGGATGTATAGGCATTCCTAACACAGTGAATTCATAATGTGATTTCCAACAGCCTCTTCCTCATGAAATCCACATTAAACTCATTAAAGCATTGATTTCCATAGACACTAGAATACTAGCATAATAACAATAAATCTAATATCTCTATTCTCAGATTGGCTATCTCAGAGCTTTAATTATGTTTGAAAGCATCACCTTGTTCCTTCAGACAAAGTCAATGCTCAAAAAATAAGTTATCATCTGCATTTAATTTGGGGTCTTTTCCAAGTGCCATTTTAAGGTTCCTACTCCCAAATGACTGCTGCTGCTACTGCATGCTATTGGAATATTACTAGTCCTTGCTTGCTATTACTAAGAATATAAATTAAATATTTCGCATAACAAAAGTGTTCTCAGTAGTAAGACCCAGAATTTCATTACCTACAAAATTAAAAATAATAAAAAGAAATATTTCAGGATGAGCTAGAACTTTGAAACAAGTCTGGTCAGTTGATTTCCCAGGCACACATCAAAAATAGAGCAATCAAGGAATAAAACACTCCAGACAGTGCATACCGGTATGATTACTGCGTGCCTCATGTGGTACTCTAAAACTTAAGTTTTGAACTTGAACCACCCAAGAAGAATTACTCCATCAGCATTGCCTGGGAAGTCAGCATGCTGTTGGGGAGAAACTAAACCATACCTATTGTATGCATGCAGTTATAAGCAGCTTATGAAACATTACTTTCTGTTTTATTTTTTCTTTTTTTTTTTTTTGAAGAGATGTAATAAAACCATAAAACACACATTTTATGTGTGTAAAACTAGACATTGATAAGGGCACAGTGGTTTGAAATTACCTGTTTAAAGAAATAAAGAACCGATCAGGAAGACATTGAATGTCGAGGATGGGACTCCAATGTGAGAGATCACTCTAATGTACTCCAACTGTGAGCTAATTGCAATCTCCGACAGAACAAGTCAGAGTTGGACTCAGTTCAGGAAAGGAGAGCTCTCTCAGGACTGTACCTGAACTCCTGCTTGGTCTCAAGTAGAAAATCAGGTCTCCAATCTTTCCAAGAATAACATTTAAAGCTCTGTTACATGACAGGACTTCAAATGGCAACAAACATTTGTGTTTGTGGTATGAGGCCATACTTGCTTTCAGAGCCTTTACTCTGAGTGCTTTGACTTTTAGATTAGAGGAGAAAGGAATGTTGATAGGATAGAAAGAAGGAGAGACACAACAAAGCTCAGAAAACCCCTGCTGACCTCCAGGATCATCTCCAGATTGCTCTGGGCACTTCCAGCTGCTCTTGTCTGATCTTAGTTCTCAACAGCTGTAGGGAGTAGAACACAAGATACTTTGTGTGCAAGTACAGGTGCAAATATGAAAGTAAAGATTCACTTGGGAAAATTGAGTAAAAGTCATTTGTCTCAGAGTCAAATAGTTCTTGATAACATTTTTGGTACAACTGCATTAAATCAGAAGCAGTGCAACAAATGCAACAGCAAAAATACCAGGCACTTCTTATTCACCAGAACCTATCAATTTAAAAAATAATAGAAAAATGGCAATGGCCCCTGCAAATCTCTTTTCATAGTGGGTTGACAAAAGTTGAATAAAGACTTTGCTGAATTAAACTCAGCCATCAAGTGACAAAAGCTATGCTGGCCTGTCCAGGATTATCAGCATTACTTGGTTTTCTATTCTCTTTGGTGCCAATTACAGACTACCTTAATCTGCAATTATTTTCCACATGATGAGCATCAAAAAAAACCAAACCAAAGTGATATAAATCAATTAGATATCGGCATAAAAAGAAATCTTCAGCATCTTAATAATTATTAAATTTGCACTCTAAGCAGGAAATTGGAGCCATATGATAAAGAAAGTGAGAGTCGGGGAAGCTAAGAACCTTATTCAGCCTTCACATCCCTAGACAACTTGTTCCAATGTTTGACAACCATTTTGGTTAATAACTAATACCCTATCTAAACCTCCCCTGGTACAACTCTGCAGTATTTGTTCGTATCTTCTCACTTGTTACCTGGGATTCCCACCCGGCTACAACCTCCTGTCAGGCAGTTGTAGAGAGTGAGGTCTCTCCCGAGCTTCCTTTTCTCCAGACTAAATAATCACAGCTCCCTCAACCACCCCTTGTAAGACTTGTGCTCCAGACCCTCCACCAGTTCTGTCTCCCTTCTCTGGACATGCTCCAGCACCTAAAAGTTTTTTTTTTGTAGTGAGGGGCCCAGAGCTGAACACAGTTCTTGAGGTGTGGCCTCACCAGTGCTGAGCACAGGAATGGCCATTGCCTGTTCCTGCTGGCCACACCATTGCTGACACAGGCCAGGATACTATTGGCCTTCTCGGCCACCTGGGCACAGCTGGACCATGTTCAGCTGCTATTGACCAGCACCCTCAGGTCCTTTTCACTGGGCAGCTTTTCAGCCACTCTGTCCTCAGCCTGTAGCACTGCCTTGGCTTGCTGTGACCCAAGTGCAGGACACAGCACTTAACCTTGTTGAACCTCTTACAACTGGCCTTGGCCCATTGATCAGCCCATCTAGACCCTTCTAGTCCTCCAGCAGATGTCCACTCCCACCAAAATTTAAGTGGATATTAACTCCATTCACCACCACCCTCTGGACCCATACATCCAGTTGGTTTTTTATCTAGCAAACTGCACCTTTCCAAGCCACGAGCAGCCATTTTCTCAAGGAGAATGCTCTGAACAATGATGTTTTCCTTAAGTCCAGGTGAACAACACCCACAGCCTTTCCTTCTCTCACTTGTCATAGAAGCAGATCAGGTTGGTCAGGTAGGACATGACCTCCATAAACACAGGCCGACTAGTCCCAATCCCCTTGTCCTGTATGTGCCAGGTGATGACACTCAAGACAATTTGCTCTGTTATCTTCCTTGGCATTAAGGTCACCCTGACAGTGCCCTGGATCTTCATTCTTGTAGATGAGGATTACATTTGCTTTCTGCCACCTGGGATCTCACCAGTTAGCCAGGTCTGATGACAAATTATTGCCTTTTTTAAAATTTTACCTTAGTAGAGGAATTTTAGACAAATCAGTTTGCAGCAGACTGATTTGGAGGAAAGGATTAAAAATTTTCATCATTTTTTAACTTTTTTAAACATACTGTCTAAGCAAGCCAAGACATCTCACAACAAAATAGCTAAATGACAGATTTCAGGCTATTTGTATCTCACCTGAACCATGCTAACCTTGAACTGCCTGCTCAGGACCACAGCCAAGGATGTGGGATAAGGATTAAAGGATGTGTACAGGGCCAAAAAAAGGGTTTTATTTTTATAGTTGTATTGCTCACAACATTACAAATGTGGGTCCTATGTAGATTCTCATGCTTTCATGTAACTCTGGATAGAAAGAGAGTGGCATATTTGTATTTCCCTTCCTTCTTCATCAAATTAAAATTCTAGCCTCTACAGCTCCATGCAGTCATTTTTTTAAATTTTTCAGACAATGAAACTGTGCATCATATTAATTATATCCACATTCATCTTTCCTTTGATCTTAGGGTACAAAATTAACAGGTATATCAGAGAATGGACAACAACTTGAATTAACCAGCAACATACAAAAGAATGAAATTCAAGTCTGTTTCAAATAAGCCAATTACTATAAATTATCACACAAGTTAACATGATGTACAAATAAATAAGGAACCTCATTCAACTGTCCACTGGCATGATCATCAGAAAATGGATAAGCCATGTTATGGCTCTTGTGAGTTATGGCTCTTATGAGTTCAAATGAATGTTGGTATATGTCCCGTTAAACCATTTTCTTTGGTAGCATTCACATGCATGAACCACAGAAAGACTGATGTAAGTGCAGTGATGGCACATCCAAATTGCATTTCCTCCTAGGAGACTGCAATCTGTTACTGATAATCTGTTGAGAAAATCTGCCATGGCCAGCATGGTAGTTTCATCAGAGGACAGGACACAAAGGGACATGCAGTTCTGCAGAACATTTCATTAAATGAGGGGAGAATAACAGAAGTTTCAAGGTGTTCTGAAAAGGATAAATTAATGGGAATTCTGATGCAAACACTGTGTGGATTGACAAATGTACTAGTCAAAAATGTCCTCAGCTCACCCCTGATCATATTAGGTACTCTGGTTTCACAAGTAAGAAAGCCTGTTGGAGAAACAGCTGGACTGTTCTTACTCTGTCTGACTCTCACATTTTTATCATAAGACTCCACCACCAGGTTCAGTTACCACATTTCAGTGAAATTAAGTGCCTCAGATGAGCTGCCAGAACAGGCCAGGAGCAACTTTCAAACTCTATCTTGCAGCAGTTAATTGTGTTCACTGGAACATCTTGATTACAGAATCACAGAACATTCTGAGTTGGAAGGGACCCACAAGGACCATCTCCTAAATGAATGGCCCGTACAGGAATCGAGCCCACAACCTTGGCACGATTAGCACCATGCTCTGACCAACTGAGCAGATCTTCATCACAGTTTGAGGCCATTTTTTAGCTTGCATTTACGATGGGCTGGGAACACTCTCCAAAATGGGGAGCTGCCATTCAGCTGATGGGATATGCAAGCACTGTAACTTCATCCAGTTTGAGTCTTGGAAGCTCTAGGACACAATCATCACTTGGTTGCAAAAACCCCAGCAAATAGTGATTGCCGAGCTCAAAGGTTATAGGAAAAGAAGATTATAAATGGAAAGCAAAACCAGAGGAAATCTCAATATGTATGTGAAGCAAGAGTACTACGAGCAAAAAACAAAAACAGTGTATTCAGACAATTTATTTTTTGTACAGCAGCATCCCAAGGAGATTCCCACTTCCACATCTCAGATGAAGGATGCTGAACTAGTTGCAACATCAGCAAAATAGAGAATAAAAAGAAAAGTACTTTTCTCAGGGGTAAAGTAAGCCTTCTGTGCAGTAGATACATATTTTAAATGAAACGAACAATGAGGCCTCAGACAGGATTACAGTGGCCTAGGTGTAAAAAAGGCTGAGTTACACATTGGTCCTGCTATGGAGAGATCTTAGGAAACTGTAAACTCCAGCACACAATCCCTTAGTCAGTGTGTATGGAGGTACAGACTGTAAACATGTCAACAATGAATTAAGAAATTGACTGAGAAAATCCAGTTGTTTCTTTATTCTTCACAATTGTTTCCTTAGATGCTACAAGATTATAAAATTGCAAGTCTTTTGCTGTAAAGAATTTAATTAAAATTCTGGTTTGAAATCATTTAGCTTCTCTATCATCATCTTGCAATTACTCTGTTTAATCTGTACTATGTTAACTAACCACAGATGTTTCCCTTGGCTCATCAGTGATTCTTTCTGAACTTATGTTCCTCTTCAGAGGAGCTGAACCCTTCCTGGAAAGCAGAGCACAATTTCCATTTATCATGTTTCTCTCCAAGAAAGTGTTGCTGTTGATAAGTATCAGAGAACTTTACTGTTCAAATGCCACATGTTCCTGCTCTTTGCTCTGAAATTATGTGTTTTTCTAAACCAAAGCTTGGTTTCATTGACGATAACTTCAATTCAAAAAGATGATCTAAACTGTCAAAGATTGCATGACAAAGATAAATACTTTATAGCTTCTTGTGGCATCTTCCAGGATCTTAGACCATAAAGCATTTATGCTTACTTAAACTTTACCCTTCTGTGAGGGAGCAAACATCTTAAAGATGAATAAGTGAAGACAAAAAACATTTACTGTCCATAGGATATGTGCAGCTTGAAAAGAAAACCAGTGAGATTGTGACAATTTGAGGAAAAATATCTCTTTTTAAATGTGTAAGCCTGACCTTGAAGCATTTAGCAAGACCATTTAATTCCTAACATATTTTACTTTAATCACACACTGGTTTCAACCCATAAATAGTCAACATCCAGCTTGAGAAAAGGATTTCTTAAAAAGTATTCTTAAAATAAATGCACCAACTTGCAGTCTCACTTGTTTGCCTCAATCTTTGGTTGATCAGAGGAAGACAAAGGATTCTTCAGAGTAAAAAAGAAAACATGGAATAAGAAAAGTTGAAGAATTTTTTGCAGTCACCCTTATCAATTCCAAACTGACTTTTCCTCATGTCATCTTATATTTTTGATATATTGATATATTTCTTATAGATTTACATATCCTCACAAAAGATACAGAAAGTAGGAGTGAAATAATTTTTCAATTTAACAGCAAGAGCTGATCATTAATGAGCCTTACCCTTATGAGCAGTCAAGTCTATCATTAACTATCTCTAAGGAAATAGAAGTACTCAGTTTGTTTCCAGCTCTTGGTGTTACTTGCTATCAAGTTGACTAATGAGAATCAAGTGCAAATAAATTCACTCCAGTATTGGAAAAGAACAAGAGTGATATCTTTCTTTTCCTTTAAATAAGATATGTCAATGAGAAAAAGAAGGGAAAAAAAAGGAAAGGAAGATTTGAAAAAGGGAGAAAAGTTTGAAATACAAACTAACATTTGAAAAAGGGAGAAAAGTTTCAAATACAAACTAAGGTTATTCTCACATATCATGGCAGAAATAATTAGTACAGCACTACAATTGTATTTTCTTACACCAGAATACAGTGGGAGAGCATGTTGGCAATTTGTGATAGGGTATGCATTCTTAAATTTCTACTTAAAATCCAAATGTCATTCCATTCTTGAACACTGGCAGAAAATAGGATAAAGGCAATACATGCTGACAAAACAAGGTCATGCCACACTAGTGTATTTTCCAAAGGAAGAAGGAAGTTGCACCTTATAAAAAAGCATATCTTGGCTTTTGTTAGTTATTTGTTAGTTATAATGTTAACATTCAGGCATGAAGAAATACAATACAGTGAAATTATTATAGGTTACATTAACTTGTTCAAGCTGTCATGGGAAAATAGAACATGTATGGGATGTTTGCAAGGAC
Source organism: Ammospiza caudacuta (assembly GCF_027887145.1). Taxonomy (NCBI): domain Eukaryota; kingdom Metazoa; phylum Chordata; class Aves; order Passeriformes; family Passerellidae; genus Ammospiza; species Ammospiza caudacuta. The sequence goes on along the minus strand of NC_080593.1, from coordinate 123,363,350 downwards.
TTAAGGTATCACCCACAAAATAAAGAAGAAACCATTTCCTTATAAACAACATAGGAACTGATTGCTTCAGCTGGCAGCTGCAGGTGGGATTAGAAAGAATTTAGTCTCAAACTAGTGTAAAGGGATGTCAGCTCTCTACTGAGAACAGAACTTGTAGCTACTGTCTGAAAACCTGATTAATCAGCCTGTTAAATGATACTATAGTTTGCAAAGAGTTCTTAGAAAATCCTCTCTGTGAAAGAGTAAGATGAGGTGATGCCTTGACACTAGATTAAAATAAAGTGAGTGAATTCAACTGGCCATATAAATTCAGTTTTCCTAGTGAAAATCTGGGTTAACTTCACTGAGTTTTGGAAAGTTACACTCACATAACCAAAAGCTGCTGGCTGCCTACCTATGACTTAGGAGGCATGTCATAAGGAGGAAAGCAATCCATTATTTTTATCTGTCACTGACATCATAAATCATAGACGTCAACTCCTAGCAGAGACTAGTTTAAAATTTCACTTTGTTAGTAGAAACAAATAACAAATACTCTATGGCCAATATTAATGTGGATTTTTTTATCTACAAGTGATTATCTCACAATAGGGGTTCATTAAAGAACCCATTTTCAGCTTTCTCCAGTCCAAGTGCTTCTTAGAAGAAGGGTCCTCAAAGCTTCTGTCTCTTCAGGGTCTATCAAGGAATATATCTTTATGTATCAGGTTTTTACTGCTCCTGAAAAAGGAATTTGCAGTTTTATGATTAGTAGCCCAACTTTTCATTCTTATATAATATATCAATTAAGGCACTTGATATAAAACTTGCAGCTATGTCTTTTGGCTGAGTAACTGCTTAGAGACCAAAGGCCCTCTAAAGGGCAGAAATACTTCTTTGAAGTAACTTTCAGTATTTGAAGTTGCTGTCAACACATGTTGAAGGTTTTTTTCCACTGCTTTTCCTCTAGCAAGTGTGATGGGCCTTAAAGCCATCAAGTGGAAGACTCAAAACAAACAAAAATAGAGAGTTCATACACTAAATGTGTAAGTTACAAAACTGCTTAACACAGGATAGTGACGGCCAGAAGTGTACATAGGGATAAAAAGACACTGATGTACATGCACAAGAATTTTACAAGGGGTATTAAGTGCACAGAAACTATTTCTGCCTCAGGAAATCCCTGTGCCACAAGACATTGTCAGCTGGGACCTTTCTCAGCGCAATTTTCATTGTATCATTTCTCTAATCTTATCCTTTTTTTCTCTCTGTGCTTGAGACCATTGCTCAAGACAAGACAGTGACCAAATACAGCCTCAGTTCTCTGATGCCCATTGGCTTGTTTTCATATAAAAAGCATAAAATGGGATTTAAAAAACAAATACTAGAACAGATGCTTAAGTCATGGCCTGCTTCTCCTCTCTTCCCAAGACTTACTGTTCTGTACATCAAGTGAGATACCTTCTAAGCCCAGACTCCTCAGTTTCTGGGCTTTCTTAACTCCTTAGAAGGAGTTAAGAGGGAGGTCAAGCCCTCTTCTCTCTTGGTTATGTAACTGTCTTTAAATGTTTACCAAGATATGGCTTATCTCTGGCAGTTTTTTCTTCATTTGCTCTTCTTACAGCCCAGTGTTTAACTAAACAAAGAGCCCAACCGTCATGCCAACGGTCGTGTCAACACAGTGTATTCTTTAACTCTTTCTGCAGCTCCTCATCCATCACTGTGGATCTTAGGGCTTGACCTGGACATGGAAGTCATTGCCTTTAAGGACAAGCATCTGTGCAGTTTCATGCTCATTCAGCTGAGTGGGTTTGAAGTGATGATAAGCACAGCTGGGCTTATTTAAATGTGGAAGATTCTAATCTAAAACACACTTCAAATATGCAGGTCCAGATCTTCATTTTTAAGAAGTGCAATTAACTACTGAAAATGGGCTAGCAAAGGAAGTAAGGGACTGTCTGTTTCCTAGGAACTTTATGGCTAGTTAGATGGGAATGGTTCAGTCAAACATTTGAGATGCAAATGTTACTTGTGTCACTGGAGGAAAGGGATGAAGGGGGTAAGATGACTGATGCATTATGCTTTACCACAGGGGACGTTGAAATTATACATTCTGGCCTAAATAAAATATTTTGATTTTAAAATCATGTTCTAGTGTAGCAACCATCCCTCTAGTGTTTCCTTTTTAAGCCTGATGACTTGGATCATTCATAACCTTGTTAAATCTTCCATCAGATTACATAATTGGTAAAACCAAATATGAAATAAGAGAGAAGGTAGGGTAGTCTTTCCATTTTGTTTTTACTTATCTCTTTCATAATTTCATTTATCTCCTGTTAAATCCCTGACCTGATAGTAAATTTATCATTTAAAAAGTAGTGTCTGGTCTACCTTTTATACACGAGTCCAAAGATTTTTCTTTTTGACCTGCCACAATAACTTTTTAAAATCTTTTCTAGTGATTTGTTACTTACTTGCCTTACAGTTCTTCATTCAAACACTGCAGTGTTCATGAATTTTCAAGCAGCAGCTATAACCATACTTAATATCAGAAGCAATACATGTAATTATAGATGTATTTTTACCAATAAAATCCCTCTTCACTACCTGTCAAGTTCAATAAAATAACTGCAATTCCGCAGCTGATTCAACGTGTTGTGAGATTTTTAAGTGTATTTTTCTTGCACTGGGGAGTTGTATATGATGAAACAGAATGAAAAAACTTTTTTTTTTTTTTCATTTTACTGTAAGTGGAAACAGCATTTGCACCTGCAACACTGCTCAATACTTGCTCTTTGAACTTTCACATGAAGCAGGAGATCATCCTTGCTCAGCTCAGGGAGTGCTCCAGTATAACCCAGCTAGAAGTAACTGCTCTGGAGTGGGCAGCAGCAGGGACACAGCTCCCTATCCCAGTCACTGGTGTCTTCCAGGCACCTAGGACTGGACTGGACTGGGAAAGGGACAAGTCATGTTCCAATTAGCAGAAAAATTGACGAGAAAGAGTTAGAAATCCACAGGGAGTAAAAAACTGAAAATGCACCGTTTACATAATAAATAGAGCATAATGGAAAGAGAGGCATAAGTTGGGTTTTAATAGTAGGTTATGAGATTTATTTAGATGTCACTAAAATGAAATATGATTTTTTCCTTTTGAGGAGAAGGATTATGTGTGTTTGTTCTACAAACCAAAAAGAAAATAAAATTTACACACTTATCAAAGCATAGTATCCAAAGGAATCCCAACCTAAAGACTATTTTCTTACTTTCTACCGTTAAATATATTCACAATGTCCACAGTGGAAAATACTTAATATGAATAGGTCCTTGAAGTGCAATCTAGTTCAATGGCAGGTATTCCAAAACAGTTATATATTGAAAAATATATTTATACCCACTCTGTAATGATGTACAGATAATAAATGCACTTTTCTTCTGTATTTTATTAAATCTTAAGTATTTATAGATGAAGCCATGCTGTGCAGATTTCTCATTACAAAAATACCTTTTAGGGAAAAGCATTTTCCTTTGTACAGCCAAGAGGGAACATCTTGGCACAACAAAAGAACTTGAGAAGCATTAATTTTCTATTCTTCCATCCACTTAACAGTGATAACTGTTTTCTGACAACGAGCTCCTTGCCAGACATGCTTCTTCTTGTGAGTCTGACCTGCGCTTTTTGACCCATTGCACTAAATTCACTCCTGAGCAAAGCTCACAGGCCTGAGCATTGAGGTGTTGGGGTTTGATTTGCTTGCTCTAAGGGCAGAATTTCTGATCCATTGGCCCAAACAGTGCTCTCCACCGAAGTGAGAAACTCAGCCTGGTGCACTCTGGCCAGTTCCAGGTCAGCATGCATGACACCAGGGCAGTGGAGACTGGGACAAGGGGATTGACCCTCAGCAGGTGTGTCACAGCATCTGTTGTGCCACTGGCTGCAGGGATTCAGCGCACGAGTCACCAGGCACCATGTCTGCAAGGCTGTAGAAAGCCCTGGCCCGCAACACATCTACAGCCTCCTCCTGCAGAGCTCTGCTGTGCTGATGACAGTCACTCAGGAGTGTCCCTGCCCCAGCCTTGGTGGCCTGCTGCCACAGTTCCCTCAGGGGTGTCCGTATCCTCCCCCACAGCAGCACTCCATTCTGATTCCAAAAGACACCTGCTGAGGGGCCCATGGGCTCCTCCAGCTGCCCTAAGTTGTGGCACACACCAGGGCATTCATGCCAGTCCCAGAACCATCTGTGGCTGGCACAGGGCAGCTCACAGCCCCCACAGCCTCCCACTGCCCACACCCTGCCAATCATGGCCAGAAAAATCCTCTGTAAAATGGCCAAACTGAAGAGCAAAAGAAAAGTGACCCTTTCTTAATGGTGGGATCAAGCAAAGGAGCGTGGTTGTGCCATGATCACCCAGCTCAGGGACATGGATCTCCCATGGTCACACAGCTCAGGGACATGGATCTCCCATGATCACCCAGCTCAGGGACATGGATCTCCCATGGTCACCCAGCTCAGGGACATGGATGTCCCATGGTCACCCAGCTCAGGGACATGGATCTCCCATGATCACACAGCTCAGGGACATGGATCTCCCATGGTCACACAGCTCAGGGACATGGATGCCCCATGGTCACCCAGCTCAGGGACATGGATCTCCCATGGTCACCCAGCTCAGGGACATGGATCTCCCATGATCACACAGCTCAGGGACATGGATCTCCCATGGTCACACAGCTCAGGGACATGGATGTCCCATGGTCACACAGCTCAGGGACATGGATCTCCCATGGTCACACAGCTCAGGGACATGGTTTTCCCATGGTCACCCAGCTTCAGTGTTTATGGAGGGACTCTCCTCAGCCTGTTCTTCAAGGCTCCTGGGCAGTTCAGGCTTATTCAGTGGTCCCAGCTGATGCCCCATGGCCTCAGGAGGGATTACTGAGAAGAAGTATTAATGGGTTTTGATAATCTGGAAATCAATTACAGTGTAATATAATTTATTGCTAAACTAAGAGTGAAACTCTGTTGTCGTGGCTGGTGTACTCTGAGGCTGCCAATGTCACTGACACATGATATCATCTTCTGGGCCAGAGGGAAGCTTTCAAAAGTAGACTCAGAAATTACAATTTTTATTTTAATAATTCATCACAGTTTTCTTCATGGTCAAGAACGCCTTGTGTGAATGATCACATTGTGGGGATAATTAGAACAATATGAAATAAATGGGATGAGTAAATGTGTTTTTCTAACAAAAATCAGAATTGAACAAGGAATACTCTTTTTTGACTGGGTTTCTACATACAGCAAGGGTGTTTATAGCAGTACAAATGGCTTGTGATTCAACCTTAATTTAAGTTTCTGGCTGGATCATACTTTGTATCAACAGGAATTATAGTTTTAATACCAGTCCTGTATTTAATTCCAAAACCAGTGGAGTTGTGTGTTTGTTTACATATTTTGATCCAAGATAAAATCTCAATGACAGTAAATAAACAGTGTCATGAAGTCACTATTTATTTATGACTGCTAAGAGAATTCATTTGTGTTGAACTGTTTTTCTAAAAGGGTTTTTAAGGGTTTTGTGGGTTGGTTTTATTTTGTTTTCTGTTGGTTTCTTTTTTTTTTCTTTTACAAGTATTTTAACTTTATTACCATGTTACTGAAAATGCTGGCTTTGCAGTGAATACTGCTCTTACTTGTGTACTCCTGTGTAACAGACTTTTAGTTAGTAAACACATTTTGAAAAAAAGGGTTCCAAGTACTGGTATTTGCTTACAATCTCACCTTTGGAGAAAATATTTATTGGGGTAGGGCATCCTGTGGAAATTTTCTTTTCTCCTTCTGCAAAATATACCATTTTAATAGTTCTAGTCTACTATTTTGTTCTGCTATTTTTATAGGGCAATTATTGTATATAGATACATAATGGGAATATACACCAGGAAGAAAGAAAACTTGCTTAAACTGTAACAACATTAGTGATACCCAAGAGCAACTAACTATGACTGAGCTATGAAATTTGGAAATAACCTTAGTTTCAAAATATTAACCATCAGAAAACCAAGGTTATGCTTATTTTTGCAATTAATGATAGAGGACAAAAAGCCAAATTTATTTTAAGACACAAACTGGCAGAAAATTTTGACAACAGACGAGTTTTCTTGGAGGAGGAGGAGATGATTTTACATGATAAATGAAATAGGTTTCTTCCATGGTAGCAGTTTCCACACTAACCTGTGCAAAGAGCCAAGACTTTTCTGAGTATGAACTGGGAGGCCATGTTCTCAAACCCTTATATCTTCAATCTCCACAACTGAGTATGGCCTTGACATAGACTTTTACAAAGGCTTGTAAAAAGGAGGGCAGAAGACATAGGTTTCACAATGACACAAAGATGGGAATTTAAGGAAGCACATTTCAGTACTTTCATAGTCTATGCTATGTTTTCCCTGGATATGAATGTAGGAAAAAGAGGAGTTCAACAGAGCTAAGAATGCCTTAAGCAGCCTGTGCTGATATCAACTACTGTGTTGAGGAAGAAGAAAAAAATGCACCAAGATCACTCCAGGCAGAATAAAAGCTCTCTAGTGTCTTCAAAATACAAGGAAGCACCCAAATTAGGCCAAACTGCAACAAGTATTAACTAATAGTGTAAGGATTTATGCCCAATTCATGGAATAAAATATCTCTTGCTCTTGTTAGTTATGTCACAGGTTATCAGAAGATAGTTTTAGTTGAAATTATGAAGCAGAGGCTATTCATTCATTCTTCTTGGTTCTGCTTTTTCTGTTAAAAGTTGCAAAGAGAAGTTTTAAGGAACCATACCTTCTATTCCTCTGTATACACCAAATCATTCAGACTCCAGAGATTAAAGGAAAAATAGTGTATCATATGTAAAAACTCTTTGTTTTAAACATGACTTTTAAGGTCCATATTCTAACAGAGGGACTACAATTTGGAAAATCATCTAGTGTTTTCTTAAAGATACTTAGGCAAACAGTGTGGAGTCACTGACACTTGAGAAAATTATGCAAATGTCTTACCTAAACACTGTTGACCATAAGCCATGTATTTGTACTGAGCTCCTTTCAATGAAACACAGTGACCACACTTCATCAGCAGAAATTCAAGTGTAGGCAAGTAAACTCCCTAAACATTTGGCATGTCTGAGCTAGAAAGGAAAATTCCACTAGTTGCACTCATCTGAAATTTAGATGTCTCACATGTTATACAAAGTAAAATAAATAGCACCTGTAGGAGCTTACTGACCTTTCCTCCAGCTTGAGGAAGGAGTTGATTTATGTTCCCAAACAGCTAACTATCTCTTCTGGTGCTTGGGATTTTTTTAATCTATCCTGTGTTCAATATTTCTTTGCAAATGTAGAAGTGAAAACTTTTAAAGTACAAACTAGAGAAGTAAACATTTGCACTGCTGTAGAATCTTCCAGCAAGTGATGATCTGGGACAATGGTGGAATGATTGAAATACTATTGCTAAGTGTTTTAAAATACTTCCTAATCAGACCACTTAAATGAGTTGAGTAAGATCCACGGATAAAAAAAAAATTACAATTGTTATCCAGTGAATCACCTGGCAAAGGTTTAATATTAAGATTTTCTGAATATGAGAGTCAAAAGATAAACCACAAAAAATGTTAGTGCAACTATAAAAGAAATAAAATTTTCCATAAATCTGTGTAAAGTGAAACACCTCCTTTTGGGTAAAGCAGCCATCTACCGATCCCTGCCTTACTGTGCTCTCTCAGATATGCCCATATAAGCAATTGGTTTAAGGAATTTTACATTTGTAAATACCCTGATTCTAAACCTTATCTGTCTACATGGACCACATTAGATATCATAATGTGGACATCAACTGTGCACCTGATTCAAAGGTCCTAACTTCCCACAGTCTTACTGAGTCAGGTGAGAGCTGTACATTCTCACAGGTTTTAAGACATAAATTCATTAATTCTAACAGGCAGTCTCAAACAGACCATTGTATTACAGATGAAGTATTCATGATACTAAACATATCTGTGCCATTTAATGTCTGAAAAATTGCCATTTTCTTTTGCAGATTACCTCACAAAACTTATTAAATATAAGTGGTGGAATTGGACACCACAGTGTTGAAATAGGTCAAAAATATGCATATGTTTTCCTCATGGAAAGCTAGTCAGTACCAAAAGTATCTGTTGCATCAATTATAGCTGATGCCGAGCAGCTACTATTACCAAAACCGTGCTTCAGAGCAGATAAAGCTTGATCAATTCTTTGCTTTCTTGAGCTCAGCAAGCAAAGTGGCCAAGAAGGCCAATGGCACCCTGGCCTGTGTCAAAAATAGTGATGCCAGCAGGACCATGGCAGTCATCATCCCCCTGTATTTGGAACTGGTGAGGCCATACCTTAAATACGGTGTGCAGTCTGGGGTCCCTCACTACAAGAAAGGCATTGAGGTGCTGGAGCGCGTCCAGAGAAGGGCAATGAAGCTGCTGGAAGGTCTGGAGGACAAGTCTTACAAGGAGCGGCTGCAGTTGTTTAGCCTGGAGTCTCAGGGAGGACCTACAACTACCTGAAAGGCAGTTTTAACAAACAAGGTGGGGGTCAGTCTCTTCTCTCAAGTAATAAGTGATAGAACAAGAGAAAATGGCCTCAAGTTGCTCTAGGAGAGCTTCTTGAGCTATTGGGAAAAACTTCTTCATGGAAGGAGTAGTCAAGCACTGGAGCAGACCGCCCAGGGAAGGCTGAGTCACCATCCCTGGGAGTATTTAAATATGTATAGGTGTTAAACTCAGGGACATGGCCTAGTGGTGGACTTGGCAGTGCTGGTTTAACAGTTGGACTCGATGATCTTAAAGGTCTTTTCCAACCTAAACGATTCTATGATTTTAGGATGAAACATTACACAAAGTGCCCACAGCCAGCAGGAGCCTGGGGAGTTGCAGGTTATACAGCAAACAGCCCAGATTAGAGCCAGTCCTGTACAAACAAACATGAGATGAAGGACTGCAGTGTAGGAGAACAAAACTACTTTTGAGGCAAGGTCGTGTGGTGAGATTAATTATAATACACGAAAAAACATAAAATTTGGTAATACCTAATAAATTGTTAATGGAGGCAAACGGAGAAATTACTGCTATCTTGAATTAGTGCTTTCAGCTGTAACTGAAGTACAGAATCTCTCATTAAACAGAATCATTATTGAATGAGTCAATGAACCATGTAATAATAATGCTTGTCTCCTCACATATTTCATCCCCAGAAGAGGTGTTCAGATAAACTGTCATGCACAGAAAGCAAAGTCTCTACTCCTTCATCAAGAGACAACATCTTGTGATTGCATTTCCTTCTCGACACCAATGTACACATTGCAGTTTAGCACTTTATCATGCTTGGGCTTATTTTTTAATTAAAAGCCAAACTAACTAAACTAAATTAAGCACAAACCTTAGGATATCAGTATATTTTAATATAATATCCCATTTATATTTCTATATAAAATTGTATTTATATATAGAATATATATATAAATATCTTTATGTAATTATATAAATATTCCCTCCTCCCACCAAGAGGTCCTTTCTGAGTCTCCATTACTACCTTCCCTGTCCCTTTTCTCTCCCATAACATCGTGGTGCTGAAGCACGTCAGTGTGAAGTGTGAGGCTAAAGACCACATTTCAGAATTAATTCTTGATGAGAGCAGAGTATGAATATGATTTTCTTCACAAATACATCTTCATTTTCTATAAAAATTTAAGAAAAACTTTTTCCTGATTCCAGAATTCCCTGTGTAAGTTTTCTCCAACACATTATCCCTGGACTAATAACTGGTACAGTCATTGATAATGTGTCAACACCAAGGTATTCTCTCATTCCAAGTTAGACAGAGATGCTAGGAACACATTTGGCATCTATCTGCAACCAGCTTGAGGGACTTCTGACTTCAAGCACAGCCACTTCTTGCACTGGGTTTGAAGCTTTGTTTGCTTCTCCTCCCACTTGTCACAGAAGGCTGTTGGATTGCAATGAGCCTCTTTCAGCTTCTGCTGGACTTCCACTTCTGTGGGGTGCTGTGGGTGTGGAACTGCAGCCTCAGCCAATGTTGCCAATGTTGGTGTTCTGCCAGCCACTTTGGGAGTATTTCCATATCTTACTTTGCATGAAAAAGACGCTGTTCATTTCTTATAACACACAAGAGGCAGAACTCTTATCCAATATGCTTTTCCTAAGAAAATTAAATAAGCACAGTTGTTTTTTTTTTTTTTGTATATATATATATATATATATATATATATATATATATATATGCATAAAAGAGAAATATGTTATCTTTTTATTTGCTGGAACTTCCTTGTATCACAGTTACAATTGGAAGTTAACAACTGAAAAATTAGGTCAGCTATAGATTTTTGGTTTTTGGTTCTCTTTCAAATCCAAAGAATAAAAAATTTATGATGCTGTTCTGGAATCAGTCCTAAACATACATTCTTGGACTTGTTTTAAAAGAATTCTTTATTCCAAAAATAACTCCATATTCCAAAAATTTTGACTCAGTATATACTGCACATATTCAAAGCTTACACAGCTTTTAAAATATTAAGGTATGCATATTTCCTTTGTTTCAGAAAGATACCATACAGCTTTCACTGTCTCTGTAACAAATAGGTTGATTAAAACAAAACTTGTCAAGGCAAAGTTGTAAAACGTGATTCATGGCATAATGACTTTAAAATCAAATTCAGATCCCATGTAAGTAGATGCACCACCACATTTTTCATAGCAATGACTCATTCCAGTTCTGAATTTGGCTCTCTGTTAGAAACTGAAATCTTGATACCTCCATTACTGCAACATCAGCCAATTTTGTTTCCTCTGTAAATTTTAGTAGATTCTGTGTTTTAGAGCTGTCTTTAATTCAGAACAATAGAAAGGTGCACAAATTCTTAAGGCGCAAAATTTGGACAAAGAATATCTGGCACAGACTTCCTGTGAGATCTTTGTCTCTGGAAGTATTTCTGTTTGAAGACGTAAAAATTCAAACAATAGGTCTTTCTATTTTTACTGCCTCTGACTCTGGGGTGCAATCCAGACCTCTAATTTGAATTTTTCTAGTTTGGTGTCTAGGCTTGTGTAAAGGTGTTTGAGGAGAGTTACATAGTTCAAAACCTATGCTTTCACAGTACCTGTCTGAACAGTGATCCAACTTAAATATCTGTATCAGGAAGCTGGCTTCACAATGTATTCAACAGAGACAGATATTTCTTCTTCTTTTCATTAATTTCAGTTAAATAGTTGAAGTGAGTTACAACAATATGTCCTCAGAAGCAGCAATCCAAAAGCCTCTCTCCACCTGCAGAAAAGCCACCCAGAGCTTAGACCACAAGTCACACTGATGGAACTTCTCTGGACAGTTTTTCCTTGGCTTCATTTAGGCTCCAGAGTCTACAGTTCCTTCCTTTCCCCAAACCTGTGTTATGTACCTAAAGACATCCTTTCCAAGACCTTTATATTTGCCAACTCCTTCTGGCATTTAAACGTAACTGGCAGAGGAAGCTGTGTGGCAGGCCCTGCTCTCCATCTGACAGTCTCAGCCTCCACATGTCCAAACTACCCTTTGTCAAAGGAATGGCCTCTGATTTCTGTGCAGATGTGATTTATGCTGAGAAAGAGGGAGCCTGACCCTGCAACCTGCTGCACAGGGCCTGTATCTATGAGGGAGGAATTTTTGTCTCTACCACCAAGTTTTACCTATTTCCAATACCGAGTGAGGGAAAAGGACTCCACTTTCTGTAAGGTGAATGCCTCAGCCAGCAGGTGACAGAAGCAGTGGTCCCCCACATCTGGTCTGGTCCTATGAATGCTCTGTTTTCTGCTGCTTACAGAAACACAGGCATCATCTGCTTAAACAAGTTAGGCAACCTTTCTGAAACAGGCCTTAAATAAGCAATTTTCAGGATGGCAATTGTTTCTCAACAGCTAAAGCTTTCTATTCAGTCCAAATGCAGTGGTATTCATATTCTGATCTGGATGATCAGCTAACATGAAGTAACAAATATGTTTGTGTGTATTCTCAAGTCTCTACAGTCATCATGTAACCAATGTTTTCAAATACCCTCGTAATGCTATCAGAGTAAATAAGGAAAAGGGAACACATCTCCTCATGGCAGGGGAGTTGGAACTAGATACTCTTTAAAGTTCCTTGCAACCCAAAATTTTGCATGATTCTACAATTACATGACTTTTTCATAATTTTACCTTTACAAATGCAAATTCATTTTATAAAGGCAAGTAATACCGCAAAATACATAATTCTCAATTAGCCACTTTTAGCAAATGAAATATGAAAGGGATAAATAGGGATAATATAGTGTATATGTATATACAATAATAATATTTATTAGTATATATCAAGTAGATTCATACTGATTTTTGTTATTTTGTGTTAGTTTACACAATACACTTTTATATAATTTTTTATGAGTGTTTAAAACTGTAGTAAATACTAATGCTGATGTAAAGCACAGAAAGAGTTAGACCTGCAGCTCTGCAAATTCCAACAGATTCTTCCCACAACACAGCTTATCCACAGCCTAACTATTTTATGGTGCAACATTTTTAACTTCACATTAAATTAAGCACCATGATTGTAACTTAGAAAGGAAAACAGAAATAAAAAGGCTATTGAAGCATTGTATGAGTGAGTTAACAGTATTTTAAGAACTCTGGCTTCTGGAATTTCCTGCGTTTTGAGTGCCTGACTTTATGACTTGGTACTGCACCAAAACTGAAACTTTCTTTATAAAGAAAAGAGGCAACAAAACCCAGCATATTTTCTTTGGGATTTTTCTACGTGCTTTTGACTTCCTCAGTACATCTTATAAATTGCCTAAGCACAACCTTACACCTCTGTCTAACATTGGCTAAACAGAGAGATAAGAAGGAGGCCTCAGCAAACAATAATCTGCCACACACCATATTGCAGAGCACAGTGTGCTCCAGCTAGATAGACCCACTACTTTTCACCTACTTTCCATCTGCTGCTCTCTCTAATCCTCATGCATTAGGGCATGCCAGTCTGCTCTCTAAATCTTAGCAGCACCTTGCTCCTATAAAATTCAGACTTGAGTAAAAAATGCCTTTAAAAATGTGACATGCAAAAGTGGATGTATGGCTTTGTGAATCTGGACAAGGAATTTATACTTACTGTACTTACCTTTGTATTCACTCTTGCCTCTTGTCTGTTTAGACATAAGGTTTCCACTGCAAGAGCTCTGTGCAAGAGCTCTGTGCTCTTCTGATTAATGCTAAAGCATAAGGCCACTTCAAAGTTGGTGCACAGACTACAGTGTCATAATCTCCTGACTCTCAAACCCTACCAGCTGTCTACTTATCCTAGCAGCTTCCCTGACTTTAAGGCTACTGAGAGGCAATGCACACAAGCCTCACGTACTGGTATTTATTCCTCTGCTTAACAAGGAAGGAGGCTCAATACAGACTCCTACAGTGCAAGAAAAAAAGGGGGGGTCCTTAGTTCATGGCCAGACTAATACACATTTAATCTCACCAAGGACAATGTCAGTGTGAACACAGCTTATGTGCTTGCCATGCACCTTACAGAAAGGAGTCCCAGCTGCTGTAGCTCAACAATGAATCAGGAACACACCCAGAAGTCAGGTGAGGTTGGATTTTTTTTTTAATGGATTAATAAAAAGTAAAAAACCTGCTTGCCCTCCTTATATTTTTACTTTTTTTTTTTTTACTTTATCAAATAGCTTCTGTTGGACCTCATAGATATATACAGTTCAGACAGACAACCAAAGAAAATGTCATTGTTACTGCTGTTTCCATATATATCCAAGTCAATCTTTAAACTGGTTTAAAAAGTGTTCAAGGGCTTCTCTCCTTGAATAGCATGAGTCCTTACAGCAATACTGTGTAATTCTCAAATGCGCTTTGTTTTATAGCCACAGAAGATAAAAACCAGACTAGAATGTGGCCTTAGAATCCATGTTTATTGTGTGGGTCCTACATAAAGATATGAAATATATCTGATGCATGATATGAGAGCAAATAGTAAATGAAAACTAGAAGATTGCTTCAGTACCCAATCAAAATAGTATCCAGAACTACCAGAAAGAAAAAAAGCAAAGTTGAAAAGAAATTTTGCAAGCACAAAAGCTATCTTGCACAAAGAGCCAAATGCAGCATGGTGCTTCTAAATCTCATCCTATTTTGAGGAATTTAATCATGGATAAGCCTTTTGCTGCCACCTGTACAGAAATCAATGCACAGAGTACTTCAGGGCAGTGAAAATAAGTAGGATACCAAACAGTTGAACTCACAGAAATGAATCAAACCAGGGATCCAAACTTTTCCACAATAAAACTTTCATTCAAGCTCATTCTTGCAGATGGCAAGTTTAATTGCTGTTTAGTAACATTCATTTTCAGGTGAAATGTTATTTCAACTTTGGCCTCTCATTTACCCAGTATAGAAACTACACAAGCATAAGTGGCAGGTGTCAGGAACAAACCTGTGGTAGAACCACACAGTTATTTCCAGAGGTCTGGAGAGACTGCTAGTGCACTGAGGGTGCTCACAACCCTCTTATGTTGAGATCACAAATTTTTTGTCTGTGAAAAGTAGTTTTCCTGCCTCAGAGGCATGCCAGAGCAGAGTCCTGGAGGACCACTGACATCTGGTGGCCACTTCACTCTAAAGAAGACTAAGTCATATATATTTAATTTTACTGTGACTTGATCAAATTACATTTTACAGGTGGTCTGACAAAAATACATGCCAGGGAAGCATTAAGTTACAGGTCTTACTCTGTGTTTATTAACTTAGTGGAATTTGATAGCTACAAGTAAATGCAGATGAACTGCAACACATAAACAGCAAACTCAGTTAAAGCTGCCAGTACATTAATAGTATTGTTGGATTAAACCCACTCTAGAGATAATAAATCTTTTCCAAATAGAGCACATTTAATTCAAAAAGTTCTTGAGGACCACTGGATCATGAAATACAATTATATAAAACTGTCTTTTTTACAAATGAAAAAGCACATTGTTTCCTAGGTAAGATGTTTCTTATTACTGAAAAGGAGTAATGAGATTTAGGTCTACTTTTGCTAGACAACTAGCACAATATTAAATAATAAGCAGGAGTATCCAATAAATTTATCTGTATTGATACCTACTAGATGGTAAGCTTGCCCAGGCAGAAACTGCCTCAGTTCTCTCCAGCAAACTGAGAGGATTTTCTTGACACCTAAATGCAATTGTGCAGAGAGACCACACCCACCAGCACTGGACCTAAAATGTACTTAGGCCTGTTAGCACTGATTGTTGATAGGCAAACACTTAAAGCTATGCTTTGTTTGTTGCATCCATGTACAACTTGTAAACAAAATTCTGAGGCTTTCAAACATTCATCAAGCATACAAAAGTCTTACTAAACTGTCATGAGAATTTTCAGCCCTTCCCAAATGCTTTTTTGATGCAAAAGGATTCAAAGTCCACTTTCAGGTAAATGTACCTCTCTTGTTGAAATGGGAGCTCAGTTCAAAATTAAAACTCACAGCATCTATTGAGTAATAGGAAGTAATCAAACTGTTTTTCTGCACCTTTCCTCCATGCAACAAGAGGGCAGTTTTGCAAAAAATTAGCAGTACAAATCGTCTCCGAACTTTCTGTATTTTTCACTTAGCATCAACATGACCCTATCCATAATTAAACAGATTGCTAAATTACACCTTTACCTTCAATCTAGGCTACCTAACCAGACTGATAGATAGTGAACTATTTTTAATTACTTATACAAAAAGGTGTTGCTCTGCTTATGTTTTATAGTTGGTTGTGGCACGTTGTGGGCAAGCATTTTATACAGACACGTACAATTGCTAATGTTGCCAAGAAGTGTGCAAAAAATAGCCAGTGCTCAGAGTGAAACAGTACAAGGGACACTCATATGGAGGCAACCGTATTAAGCCACTCCAAAGAAAGCAGCAAATGTGCACCAAGACAGTTTGCTTTGATTCTGCCAGAGTTTGAGGCTGAGCGCAAAAGGCTTTCAAAAGACAAGTGTCAGGTGTTTCGCTTCCATTTGTATTTCAGCAAAATTGTAGTATCTGTTGTCCAGTGATGACTCTGGAGAATTTCTCTTGCGTGGTAGACAAATCACTGATGCTCTTACCTGCTTCAGGTCTTTTCCTGAACTGCTGCATGAACATACACTGACAAAAGTGGCTTTACAAGATTATTTTTAACACATTCCTAGAGATCCAACTGCAAATTAGCAGACAATAATCAGTACAGAGAAACTTGGTCCTGTACACAACAGGCACAATGTTCCAATTAAATCTTACTCTGAGCATTTAAAGTAAGAGCTATTTTCAGTATTTTAACAATGCTGGTTTCTTCACAATAATGCATTTCATCTACAGTGAAAAGCTGTCACATTGCTGCATATCTATTAAATAAAAGCATATTAATTAGGTCAGCTACTGGGTATAGGAGACAATAAGCACTTTAATAAAGCACTGTCAGAGTTATAGTCCCTTGGATGAAAAGTATGTCTCTTCTTTCCTTTGTTGTCCTCCCAACAAATATTTTTGAAAAATATCTCAGCATTGCCAACCCAATTAAACAGCAGCAGGAGATGATTACTCTGTGGCAAAGTTCTAATTCGCAGACATAATCGTTCTTCTACGTTTATATTTTATTGAAGATATTTTCCTGAGGGCAGAGATGCCCTCCACTCACCACCAGGGACAGACAATGTCTAAAAATAATTTTGCCTGGTTCTAATCGATAGCACCATGTTGGCAAATCTCTTCCGAAGACAGAGGAAAGCAAGGTAACCCACCCCTGCCAGCATGCTGACCAGCAGGGTGGTGCCCAGAACCCTGGGAGCCCTTTTCTTGGCCACACGGAACGCTGTTGGCAGGACAGCCGAGATTAATATATTGTTGACGTGTCCCAAAACTTTGTAAAATGCTTTTCTCTTCACGACACGCTCATAATAAGCTTCCAAGTTGGGCCGCTTTCCATTTCCCCAGTTTCTTCTTGCTAATCCCAGAAACTTCAGGCGATGTAATGTGACAGCAAGTGACACATCTGCCAGACTGAAGAAATCACCACAGAGCCAAGGCTGATTGCCATCTTCTAAGCAGAGATAAAACATAAAGCATTAGGAACTAATGGAATATAAGCACATTTAGTTTAGTGATACTTGAAAGTAGCATCTATAAAGAGCAACAACACTTCAGCTAAAACATTACTTTAATTAATAAATATTTTACTAATTCCTGTCCACTCTTTGCACAATCTTGTAAAGTCTTAGGCTCGGCAGCCTGACCTACATTTGTTAAGGAAAAAAAAAAATATCTACATTCCAGGTTCATAAATTAAAACCCACAGTAAACACTTATTTTCCTCAACTAGATTTCTCAAATCTGGATTAAATTAAACAGGATTGGAAAGGAGGAAGGCAGTTTAGCTTTTACTGAAAAGCTACCACTTGTCTGAAGAATTTATCTTGCCTGTGTCACTCAGCTCAATGGCATTCACTCAAGAACTAACTCCAGCCAGATTGTTGGAGGCTTTCAAGTCAAAAAGAAATGGATCAGATGACTGACTTGCACCAAACATATCAGCCCATTGAGATGACAGAATCTGTCTACCTGTCCCTCTTTTGTGTCTCTTTAACCCCAAATCATCGGGGTTTTACACTGAGATGTTTGAGAAATTACTAATATTCACACTGCTCATCACTAGTCCGGAACACAGATGGAGACCCCAGGTACCCTCTCCAGTCAAAGGAAGGAGGTGAATCTTCTTGGGATGGCTCAGAGCAGGCACTGCCAGGCAGCATCACACTTCACTGTCAGTGATCTGAACCACCACCACCTGAAAGGGCTGACATGTACTGACTATACCAGGAGCTTTTGAAACCCAGGATATGAAACTTGATAGCCAGCACAGCTATCATAGCTGCCAGCAAAGTACTCTGCTCTAGCCTAGATCTCAGATAGAGAGGACTATGCTGTTCCCGTCTCATTTGTAATTTTGCAGTTCATCCCACACAGCAGACATGGAAAAATGCTGGCACGAACACTCAGCAGCACCTCTCTGGAAACAGAGAAATTTTGCAATCTCCTTTCCAACACATTTTCCACTAGAGAAAAGCAACAGCTTGACACAAAGTTGATACCAGTCCATTTTGACTGGTTACACAGGTCTGGAAGAAAGGCCTCTGTAGAAAAGGACTGTATCCTAGGTTGCTGAAAGGATACCTGGGAATTCATCCAGTGCATTAAACAGGATGATGGAAAAGACCAAAGAATCTATCCTGTGTTAAAGAAAGATGCCTGCAGTGGCAGCAGTAGCAGTTGAGGGATTCAAGCAACTGCAAGAGAAGCAGGAACTCTGTGTTTTACTAGAACCTGGAGAAATACAGATCACAAACCTCCAAAGTGGGACTACCTCAGACAAAATTCCAAGAGGCAATAGTCCCATGTTTCACAAAATCCAGCGACCCCAGAAGCTTTCATAGGTTCATCAATCCTGCACCAGTTGACTCCTTGGAAAGGCTACTTAGCAGAGAAAGGAAAAGGGTTGCTGGAAATGGTGACAGACATAGTTTGCTGAACAAAATCCTTCCATCTTTTATGAGTTAAAATATTTTCTATGACTTTCACTGTTGAGTCAGTAGAAAATTTAATCTGGATTTTCAACTGCTGGTTCAAACCTACAGTTGTGATAGTAATCTTTAGTTATTACAATAGCTATTTATAGAGCTAAATGCAAAAAGTTATTGATTTGAGCAGATGCAGTTAATATTGACTGATGCTTCATGCAGTTTCCAGTGAAGTCAGGGAAAGGACTCCTATTAGCACCACTAGGAGCTGAACCACACTGTGAAAAAGCAGAAGGCTAATCCCATTTAAACAGAATTTAGGATGCTGACATGGTTAAGTGCCTGTGGGTACAGATCAGGGGGAAGGTCAGCATTGCAGATGTCCTTGCAGGAGTGTGTTACAGACCTGCTAGCCACCATGAAGAGGCAGATGACACACTCTACAGGAGGCTGGCAGAAGTCTCTCAATTTCCAGCCCTTGTACTTGTGGGGGACTTCAGCCTGCCAGATGCCTGCTGAAAATACAACACAGTGGAGAGGGGGCAGCGTAGGAGATTCCTGGAGTGTGTGGTAGAAAACTCAGTCTCAACTGGAGAAGAACTCATGGGTGATGTGGTGGTCAGTGGCCATCTTGGGCACAGCAACCATGAAATGATGGCGTTTTCAGTTCTGGGTGAAGTAAGGAAAGGCACCAGCAGAACTGCCACCTTGGATCTCTGCCAGGCAGAGTTTGGACTGCTTAGGAGTTTGATTGACAGAGTTCCTTGGGAGTCAGTCCTGAAAGGCAAAATAGTACAGGAAGGACAGGCAAGATTTAAGGAGGAATTCTTAAAGGTACAGCAACAGATTGTTCCCATATGCTATCAGGGACAAAGACCAGCCTGGGTAAACAGAGAACTTAGGCTGGAACTCAGGGTAAAAAGGACTGTGTCTCACCTCTGGAAGGAGAAGTGTAACTACAAGGATGTCTGAGGTTATGAAGGAGAAAGTCAGAAAGAAAGCCAAATGAACTTAATTTGGCACTGCAGTTAAAGACAACAAAAACAGTTTCAGTAAATACACTGGCAGCAAAAGGAGGGCTAAGGATTCTCAACCCTTTGCTGGATGAAAGGGAAAACATAGTGGGGATGAGGAAAAGGCTGAAGTTCTTAATGCCTTCTTTGCCACAGTCTTTAACATTAAAACCCATGGTCCTCAGGCTTTCCAGCTCCCAGAGCTGGAAGTTGTTGATTGTGACCTGAGTGAAGCACCTACAACC
The DNA here is from genome assembly GCF_027887145.1 of Ammospiza caudacuta. NCBI lineage: Eukaryota > Metazoa > Chordata > Aves > Passeriformes > Passerellidae > Ammospiza > Ammospiza caudacuta. The sequence goes on along the minus strand of NC_080593.1, from coordinate 123,343,468 downwards.
CAGGAGAAAATGGTAAGTGACCTGTCATGCCAGTTAGACACTCAGAAGTATATCGGTCAAGATGGGATATGCCCAAGAGTAAGAAGGGAGATGCCAAAAACTTGCCAATTATTTCAATCATTTACCAGCAATTCTGGTTAACCACAGAAGTCTCTGTTGCCCAGAAATTAGCAAATGTAATACCCATCTACAAAAAGGGTCAGAAGGAGGACCCAGAAAATTACAGACCTATCATCCTGACCTTGGTACTGGGAAACATCATGGAGCAGATTGTCCTGAGTGTCACTACATGACATGTGCAGGACGACCAGGGGAACAGGCCCAGCCAGCATAAGTTTACAAAGGTAAGTCTTGTTTGGCCAACCTGATCTCCTTCCATGACCAATGACATGTTTACTGGATGAGGGAAAGGCTGTGCATATTTTCTAAATACCTGTAAAGATTTTGACCTGTCTCCCAGACCATTCTCCTGGGCAAACTGGCTTGGGTGGGCTTCATTCTTTCATTCTTCTTCATTCTTCATTGACTGAAAAACGGGCTGGATGTCCAGGCCCAGGGAGTGCTGGTAAATGCAGTTACATCCAGTTGGTGGCTGGTCACTAGTGGGGTTCCCCAGGACTCTGTATTTGGGCCAGGACTTTCTAACAGGATGAGAGGAAATGGCCCTAAGTTGAGCCAGAAGAGGTTCAGATTAGATATTAGAAATGTTTTTCACTGAGATTGGTCAGGCATTGGAATATGTTGCCCAGGGCAGCCGACAGCAGGATATGGTTAGGTGTGGTTATGATGGTGCTGGGTGGACAGTCAGACTAGATCATCTTGAAAGTCTCTTGCAACATTGATGATTCTGTGATTGTGTGAATAATTTGACTTTCATTTTGGTGGAAGCAAGTAAACAGGGCTGCTTTCCAAGAGGGTGAAAGAAGAAGGTTGACTAATGACTAGAGCAATTATTCAGATTGCTTATTCTGCATATACCAAAATATCAGCAGAGTATCTGCACAAGATTGTAATAAACCTGTGTTAGACATTAAGGTTGTGATCATTATAGTGAACTGAAGACTATACCTATAACATCAACATTCTGTAGGTAATTTTTTTCTGATTTTGTTGATAAAAATACTAAAAAATTATGCAGATAATTATACTTCTTTTCCTGAAAATGTGATCAAGAATTCTCATGAGACAGTGAGAACTCACTGAGTGAAACAGTAAAGTAAGGTAGTATTTAAAACAGTATTGATCCCTTCTGTGATGTATGGATCAATATATATTAAAAGTATCAAATCTGACACATTAAAAATTGCTTTATAATGGTGCTGTCAACAAGTTTACTCAGTATCCTCAAACAGAAATATTTATAGGATTTAGCAAGAAAAATTCCTTACCTGGTGTTTCCTCATTTCGCCGCTGCAATTCAGTCTCAACCTGATCCAAAACTTTTTCCAGTTCATCCAGTATTTTCTTTAGATATTTTATATTATCATGATCCAGCAGTTTAGACTAAATAAACATACAGGTTAGTGTTTAATCATTGTATAGAATTTATATTTTTATCACAGAAGCTTAGAATAATACAGTGTTTGTTCATAAAATATGATTATTTTCTCCACATAGTCAGATGGATACTACATGGATACTGGTGACAATTCAGAAAACAGAAGAAAACTTTAGAGATGCCAGATATTAAGGTTTGCCTACCCTTGCAGGCTGCCCAACAGCCCAACAGCAGCACTGATATGTACTTACCTTTGAAGTCACGGGGACCAGTCCAGTACTTCAGCACACACTTGAAGTGTGTAGCTGATCTGAGGACAGACTGTTTCATGCCTTGAAGGGTTAAACCACTGCATGACATTACTGGTAATGACAAGTGAAACAAATGTTCATATTGTGACCAAAACATCTAGCACTAACAAGCTCATAATAAAGGGGCCCATACAAAGGGGTTTCTTACCTTAAGGCGCTTCTGTTTTGCTATATAGGCATCTTGAAGGTCTGGATTTTCTTCTGCAAGTTTCTTCAATTCTGATTCTGTGTTACTTATTTGGCCTAATTTAAAAATATTTTAAAAAAGAAGAAAAAAAAAAAAAACACAAAGGCGGACAAAAAAAGGAATGACAAATATTAGATATCCAAACATACTCATAATGCAATCCACAGGAACTGACCAATAGCCTGTGTACAAATACCATACCAAGGAAATTGGAATTGCTGCTTCAATACAGCAACCACACTAGGTTAGGATTTAAATACATCACATTTTGGAAAACTTGAATGCTTTTTAAACTGACCCACCACACCTTCAGCTCATCAGTTGTGACAGAGCTGTTAGGCCCACACTGAGATTTCTGGTCACTGTAGGCCATAAGCATAATTTCACAGCAAAAGCCTAAATGCCACTGAATATGGAGCCAAGGTGTTTTCATTTAGCTAAAATCTGATGCCAGAGTCTGTGATCCTTCTGGAAATGTTCTTCAAGAGCTGTGTGTATGTCCTAGAAAAACATTATTACATTATTTAAAGAAGGAATGATGTGAAAAGTTAATTTTACTGATTTCTACTATGCATGTATAGCCTTTTCCTTAAAATGGGGCTTTGCTTGAAAATGCCATACTCATAAACCTAAAATACCAAAAGACAGTGATTTATAAACCTTCTAAAAATAAGTATTTCTAATCACAAACCGAGAACAAAAGAATAATTATAGAGCATGAATCACCTCTCACTTTTACTTGATAATAAAGTTTAGTTACAATTAAGTCTGATAAATTAAACTGATAAAAACTCTTTCTAGAGAATAACAAACTCACTTTTTTATATATTCATTTCAACATGACTGTGAAAGCCATACTTCAATACAGTGTATGAAGAAATGGAAGGATGTACTCATACAACCAAAATTTTACATATGCAATGTATTACTTACTTGGATTTGGTATGCATGAACATAATACACAACTGGCTCATGCCTTATTATATCCAGTAGTCTGAAAATAAAGGTGTTTCAAGCTGAAATGAAACCATCTCCGACCAGGAGAAGTTTGAACATGCAAAGGAATTGTTAAGAAACATCCACAGGCTTTTCAAAAAAATGCTTCAAATCAAAAAATGTAGGCTATGCTTTAAGCATAAAAAGATAAGAAAACAACCCAAGTTAGATAAGCAATAATGTTAGCTCTGCCAGTACGAACATGTGCAAACTGAGAACAATTCATATCAACTAGAAGTTTGACTGGAAGAATACATACAGCAAGAAAAGCAGAGGACAATGTTGTAAAGTGAGCTATAATAAAAGCACTGATTATTACCATGCGAAAACAGAAAAACTACCCATAATGCCTATGAGTAAAGCACAATTGTTCAATAAACAGTTAGCATCCACATTTGGAAAAAAAAAAAAAAAAAAAAAAAAAAAAAAAAAAAAAAATCAAAACCACCAAACCGGACAATGCACTGATTAAGGGGATAATTCATGTTCTTGGACAAGGGGATGTGGCTTTAAACTGAAGGAAGTAGATTTAGATTAGATATGAAGATGAAATTCTTTCCTGTGAGGGTGGTGAGGCACTGGAACAGATTGCCCAGAGAAGCTGTGGACTCCCTATCCCTGGAAGTGGGAAGTGTCCAAGGCCAGACTGCATGGGGCTTGGAACAGCCTGATCTAGTGGAAGATGTTGAAACTGGACGATCTTTAAGGTCCCTTCCAACCTAGGCCATTCTATGATTCTATGATTTCATGATCCTATGATTCTATGTTACTATGTACTATGTTACATCAACCATGCAACAATATGGAAAAGTAACTGCCTGCCTTCACTTGTGACAACATAAGAGTGTTACCAGAAATTTTAAGGAGGAGGATAAGACATTTTGTTGGAAATATGATTTCTCAAGCTAACAAAATATCATTGTTTATGATATCATGGACTTACTAATAGTATAGATGTATTACATTTCAAAGACTCTGCAGTATTTGACTTTGTTCTACAGAGCATTCTAAAACATCATACAAAAAAAAATCAACACCATATAAACCAAAATGTTGACAAAGAAAAACAATCAGAGATCTCAGAATGTAATAGTAAACAGGGAATCATCATCCAGCCATGCTGTCAGGAGTTGATATTTGTCCTAGAACTACTTAGTTCTTTTGTAATACATTGAAGGAAACATAAAGGCATCAATTAAAAGGTAGCCGTGGTACAAAAAAATTATCTCCATAGACACCTCAAAAACAACATTTCCTCTTTCCCATTTCCAAATCCCAACAGAATACACAATCAATAAAAAGTATATGCACAAATCATCAAGGACTACAACTAAAATTCATAAATTGTGCTCAGTATTTTGTATTTAAGGTGGACTTAAGAAAGAATAAAAATGTAATGCAGCAACCTACTAAGTCAGAGACATTTAGAGCTACACCAGTACATACTACGGATTCTGCTGGTAGCATAGGCTGGAATCATGGAGTCCACTGTTAACTCGGGGTGCAGGATGCAGCCATGTGTGTAGGCATCCATAGGCAAGGAGTCTAAAAGCTCTCTGTAGTGCTGCACCCTTGGATAATACATGCTCCCCTCTTCTGGCATTAATCTTGGTACTTCCTCTGCAAAACAAAGTTAAAAATAAAGTTAAGAAAAGAAGAATCATCTAATTGACCAAAGTTCACTCAGTCATGTCCAGCTGGGACAGGCGACACAGCCACAGGTAAGAAAGCTTTACTTGTTCCCCAGCATAACTCAATGGTGTGATTGCAGCTCAGAAAAATGTATGTTTGTAGCTCATTTTAAAATGTTTTATAATTCCAATTATAAATGGATGCAAATTCAGCAACTCACACAAACACATATTTAAGAGGCTTTCAAATCAGAAAACCACACTCAGGTCTGTTATGTACATCTAGGAATGCGTGACCATACATTCAACCCTATAATGCTCTCACAGCTGGGGACAGCTGAGATTCCAGGAAATTGTTACGGCTGAAATGTTACTGTTCCTGCAATGGTGTAAAAATTACAGTACAGGAATCCTACACAAAGTGTGGCGGGAAGTATTCCTACACATCAATGAGTTTTACCCTATCCTTGATCTACCTGGGCCCCAACTCCTTTTTTGACTAAAAGACAAAATTATGTTTGTTCAAAGCACAAATTATGTTCACTCAACAATGAAGTTTTCTTCATGCCTCAAAAATTGCAGTGCTAAATCCCTGAAATACAAAATGCTGCCATCTTCACACCTATACAAAATACAGCTCTGCATTTCCTTCAAAAATTGAGGCAGGTTTTTTTGTTGGTGCTTGGTTTTTTGGGTTTTTTTAACAGTACAGGCACAAAGAACTTCAAAACCCTGCACATGCCCACTTCCAAGAATTCTCTTCCTGCTCTTTTACCTCTTCATTCCATTTTGTCTCCAAAAAAATTTGCTCATTCTACTTCCACTGTTCTAGAGAAGATTATTCTGAAATTAGGCATGTTTCCTCTTATCTCAAAGAGAATCTGGACCTGCTTGACAAAGGCAGTCAGGCAGCTCTGTTCAGTATGTTACTTTTCGTGGCAGTGTCGCACCAGTGCAGCATGGTGCTGCTGCCTGAAGGGCTAAGGAGGACAGTGGTAGGTTTCACTTATAAAGGTTCACTCATGAAGGTGCTGGAAAGCTTTCAGCTCATTTTAGAGGAACATGTTTTCAACCCAAACTGCTAGCTATTAAGAGAGCCTGTTTACTTGTGACACTATAAACATATTCTGCCCTGAACGAGAGTCCTGAAGTGACACAGAGCTGCCCCAGCATTGCTGCAGCCTACGGGGTGAGGGGAAGAACCACACACTGAAATGTCTGTGGGATTACCATCTACAAACGTTGCTTCAAGGTAATCAATAATCTGCGTTGCCTCACAAATGACGTTTTCCCCATGGATGAGGACGGGTACTTCTCCAGAGGAGCTCAAGCGCATGAACCACGGCTCGTTGTGCTCGCTCAGGGGCAGGTTCACATCGCGCTCCTCGCATTTCAGCGCCTTCTCGGCTATTGCCAGCCGCACCTGGAACGGCACCGCCAGGGTCACCCGGGCAGCATCCCCGCCCGGACAGCATCCCCACCCGGGCGGCATCCCTGTCCGAACCACATCCCCGCCCGGCCCGCATCCCTGCCCGAGCAGCATCCCCGCCCGGCCCGCATCCCTGCCCGAGCAGCATCCCCGCCCGGCCCGCATCCCTGCCCGAGCAGCATCCCTGCCCGAGCAGCATCCCCGCCCGGACAGCATCCCTGCCCGAGCAGCATCCCCGCCCGGACAGCATCCCCGCCCGGCCGCTCTCCCAGCCCCGCCTCGGCGCACCCACGGCCGCCCCCCCTCCATCCTCCATCCTCCATCCTCCATCCTCCATCTCCATCCCCCATCCCTCCATCCTCCACCCCTCCCTGCCCGGTGCCACCGCGGGCGCGCAGGGGTTGCGGGCGCGGCGGGAGGCGGCGATCCAGGGCCCCGCTCCCCCGCCCAGCCCTCACCTTCTGCGAGGAGAAGGACTGCGTCCAGTGGTACAGCACCAGCGGCGCCATGCCCGGCTCGGCTCGGCCCGGCTCGGCTCGGCCTGGCTGGGTCCGGCTCGGCTCGGCTCGGCTCGGCTCGGCCCGGCTCGGCTCGGCCTGGCTGGGTCCGGTTCGGCTCGGCCCGGCTCGGCTCGGCTGGGCCCGGCTCGGCTCGGCTGGGCCCGGCTCGGCCCGCGGCGCCGGGCGGGGCAGGAGGCAGCGGGGAGTGGAGGCCGTGCCCGCCCCGCGCCGATCCGCTCTCGGAAATTACCCGAAGGGGATGCCCGGGGGATGCGGGGGACAGCACTCACTGCTCGGAGGACAGCCCTTCCGAAGGGGAAACCGTCTGCAGCATCCCCTAAGGAAGCGCAGGAAGATGGATGCGCAAGTAGGAAGGTCACATGGCAGGATTTAGCCTTTTATATTTATTTGGGTTTGGTTTGTTTTGTTTTTCTTTTGGCTTTGGTTTTTTTTTTTTTTTAACCAGTGCTTCCAGTATGAATTTCAGCGTTTCAACATCGGCAACACACGCCCGAGGGAAAAAAAAAAAAAAAAAAAAAAAAAAAAAAAAAAAAAAAAAAAAAAATACCGTAAATCATCCTGAATTGGACCCTGCAGGCAAAATCAGTCTCTTGCAAAATGACTCATAGCAAGAAGGAACAAAGCTTTTGAATAACTTCTTTTGCCTCCAGATGTGTTCTTTCAATCTCAAGAGAGAAAGTTTCTTAATTATTTTTTTTTTCTAGACAAAATTAGAAAATCCAACCGTTTTGCAGGGCTTTTTAAATTTTCCCTGTGTGAAACAAGGTCCTTTCTGAAAAGCATTTGATAACGAACAATGGCTTACATCATCAGGAAATGCCTCCTCTGTATCTTACATAGGTTTAGATTTGAGATAGTTTAGAAATGCAATTGCTGATAGTACCATTAGACACTATCAGCAAAAGCAGGCAGAATTTAGCAAAGTAAAAAAGCACAGTGAGATTACAGAGTGCAGAGTATTGTTCTCCTAATTATGACTGCTCAGTTCCCAGTAAAGATGACTATAAGGTAAGTCTGATAACTCAGTCCCACGTGCCATTTCTATATAACAGATGAACCTCATGATCAGTATCTTAGAGACCTAACGTAGTATGTTGAGAGCTGTAACCCAATAGCAAGAACATCAAGGGAATTTTTTACTAATGTTAAGCAAGGGAATGGATTTAAGTCACTGAGACAAGGTAATGGACAAATCTTATACATAAAAAGAAAAGAAACAAAAAGCCAGCTTCCAGCCCTGTACTGATCATGGGAGTGGGCACAAGGGCTAGCCCATGCCTTCCTCAGAGACCACTCCCTACTCCCTGCTCACAAGCCAAAATAATCTCTTCAGAAGGTCATGCATGGTGAGAGGCTTCTCACAAATCCCAGCTGATAGCAATCAGTGGTAAATCCCACATTTAGGGGAATTTAATTTGTTATTCTTCAAAAAGTTGGAGAATGTGCTTAGAACTAACACCAAGAATGTAGTCAATGTCATTATGGCTGGATTAACTTCTCTTTAAGATACATATCTAAGGTAAGAGTGATGGAATATCCTCTCGTCCACAAGGGCTTTAATCTGTGACTCACCAATATATGGATATTCTCACAGATCCCTGCCTAGGCTACTGTACAGCTGTTCCTCTCTGCAGATTTTACAGTAACTCAAGGGAAAGAACTGGGAACTGTTTTGTTTTTTTTTTTAATTTACATGAACTAGGCTTTGCTTTTTTTTCTCCTTCATTTTGCCTTTAAATCAAAATGTTGCGTTGTCATTTCGTCAATTACCATATAGACCACTACCCTGCTTCTCTTAGTACAGCCAATTAATTTAATATCACACATGGACTACTGTGTTTGAGTAATATTTTCTTACCTGGTTTAAATGTCTAGAAGGGCAAGGAAATGTATCTATCTTATAACACAATAAAGAAAGAAGGACAGAGCAGCTGCAATCATATACAGGTGATCCTTCTTCCTAACCTAGTCACCCATGTTGCTATGAAATACAGGAAGGATACTGACCAGCTGGAGCAGGTCCAGAAGACCAGACGATTAGGGGGATGGAGCATCTCTCCTGTGAGGAAAGCTAGGAGGATTAGGATCGTTCACCCTGGAAAAAAGAAGGCTTACAGCTTGAAAATTGTGGCCTTCAGTACCTGAAGGGAGCCTACAGGAAAGACTAAGAGGGACTTTTTGCAAGAGCATGTAGTGACAGGACAAGGGGGAATGGCTTCAAACTGAAAAGAGCATAGGTTTAGATTAGATATTAGGATGAGACTCTTTACTGTGAGGGTGGTGAGGCACTGGAACAGGCTGCCCAGAGAAGCTGTGAACTCTCCAGCCCAAGAAATGTTAAGGCCAGATTGAAAGCGGTTCTGAACAACCTGGTCCAGTGAAGGTGTCCCTGCCCACGGCAGGGGTCTTGGAAGTGGATAACCTTTAAGGTCCCTAAGCCATTTTATGATCCCCTGATAAATCCCACCCGATGTCCATGTTTACAGCCCTGGTTCCGCTGAAGGAGAGGGTGCCTGCGGCTGGGATCCCTCCAGCCCGACAGGGCTGTTCTCACAGCTGACCACACGAGGCCTCCCTTTTCCAAAACACGGGGCATAGAACCTTCCTTCCTCCAGAGATGAAGAATAAGGGACGAATTATTCCTTTCTCTTCAGAACCAGCACCTATCCGTCCACCTATGTTTGTCCCTCCACCTTCTCATACCCACAGAAAAGCAAGCAAAAGGGTCAGATCACGAAAAAGCTCACCACAACCTGGAACACCTTATTCCACCAGCATTTACACAAGGCTTTACACAACTGAAATAAAAGTCTCCTTAAAGGTGTGTTTAATTTGTGCCATAAATACACAAGCAGCACAAATGCAAATCTGACTGGCATCTTGGCAGCTTGTGACTTCAAGCAGACCCCTAGCTCTGTGTGATAAATAAATTTTCCTACCACACTGATGTTCTTGCCCTGTTTCTCTGCATGGCCTCTCTCGGGCTTTTTTTAGCATCCTATATATGTTTACAAAATATATGTATATATGCACGCCCTTCTACAAGTTTTTTTAATGTGCATATTTTTACATCATGGAAATAAACTAACATTTACAGCTAATGCTAAAAATAAAAATCATTTTGATAAAGAGTTATATAAACTGGGTGAAAGATCTGGAAATCAGTATTCTGGTAATCAGTTTTCTTCTTTACTTTACCTTTCACTCCATGTTATTAACAAGAAACACATAGGTCAGATGTGTCATTAAAGTAATATTGATGCAAGTTAAAAACAACTTTTTTTTTTTTTTTATCAGATCAATTCATCGTGCATATTGAAACCCAAATGTGTTAGACTACAGGGGGGAAATTTTTTTTTCCTTTTCTATGCAGCCAGAGCCATTATAGCTGCAAATGAGCTGGATTCTGTTTATGAATCATTAGCAGATGCATTGGTTCTGTTCCAAGTGCAGAACCAGCCTAATTGACAGTGTTGCAGGAGTTAATACTCGTTGGGAAAGTAAGGCAGGTTCTGTTCTGGACCTTCTGTCATCAGTGGTTATTGACTAAATTCCACTGGCAAATGCTGCTTTACTGGTGGTGATATGAATCAAAACAACATAGCACTGAACTCAGGTACACAGCTGAGACTTAATACTGACACAAGAATGCACAGGAACTTTCTTTAACATGACTGAAAAATTAGATATGCAACTATACAGAAAGAGTGAGAGCAGCATTATGTCTCGATAGTCACAGCTGAGACTATCTGTGCCCTAATTTAACTGCATATAAAACCACGGAGCGATGGCAATTGCAGATAGCTGATTCATGTTCTCAGGAAATATAATTTGTCAGTTACCATTTTACATCCAACAAAATCAACTTATAATAGAACTTATTTAGTCACTTTCAAAGTTACTTAACATATCATACTAGGGGTTTTTTAAGGGATTTCACCACAAAATTCTGCCAAATTTTCCCTAAATATATAGTATTCTTGTTCCATGCAGGAGTTTCATATGTAAATGCTTCAGAAATACTGTTTATATATTTTTATATAACATTTTTAAAATTTTTATAGTAAGCCTATTTCAAAATAGTTATTAGTGATTTTGATATAACAAATATATTAATTGTTCTAATGATATATAAATCTCAACAGTTTTGATGATTGGAATGAATTTTCCTGAAGTATTAGGCTTTTAATGCACACATAGAAGGAGATTTAATATATTTTCATAAGTTGAAAAAAATGCAGATTCTTAGCCATAAACCTTAAAATCTAGGTATTAACATAAAGCTGTATTGAGTCTATCCATTCTTGAGCTTTTATGTAAACAGCATCTTTGCTATAAAATCTAACAAATTAAAACAATTTAAAACTTTTTTTTATACATGCCCATGTTTGTTGTCTCTGCACATGTGTAATATGCTGGCTCACAAACTTGGATCATTACCAAGCTTTTAGGAACAATTCTGTGTAATCACTTCACATGTTTCTTCTTCCCTCACACTAATTTAGATGAGTAACCCAAAACAGTGAAAACTTTGTACCCCTGTGCATACCATCCAGGTGTTGATTTTTATTCTGGTTTTAATCTAACAGTGATGACATTTTGTTTGCACAGCATGGTCTGGCACAGTGGCTCTTGGTTGCCCATTAAAATTCAGATATTACTACAACACAAACAATAAATAAAAGAAATATTCCGGCTTCCAGCTATTATTGCCTGTGGCCAAAACCAGAGTGCACAACTTTGACCTTGTAAAATAGATTGGACAGACACTGAAGCAAAGTCCACTAAAGTTAGAGAGGTGATTTGTACTTGCTTCAGTGGGTCCTGTACCAGCTCTTAGAACAGTTCAAATTCTATTAAAATCACACTATAAAATATAAATATCCAGTAACTGGATGACATCCAAACACAAAGAGCCCTAAGAAAATCTAAGGAGTAAAATACAATTTTGTAAAATATATTTTGAAGTCTTGTGGTATTTTCCTTTTTTTGACTGAAAAACATTTTTAAAAATCTTTCCTGAAAAATTATAGAAATCAGTTTCTTGCCATGCCTGAAACAAATTAAAACTTTAATAATTTTCAAAATTTTCTAAAAACTTATTACACTTTCTATTGGAAATGTGAACACTTTGATAAACTAATTAGTAAGTAAGTTTAAACATTTAATATTTTTCCAGCAAACTGCTTAGAAAAATAGCTTTAGGATGCATTAAAGCATAATCACATACTTCCATACCTTGTGATTGACAAATAAAAAAATAGAGGCCACTAAGGAAGATCCATTTCTTTTAACAACATTAATCAGGGTGACAACATAGAAATATAACTCTTATTTAAACAAGGAAATTCTTGTTTCTTCAGCCTTAGTTCTTACTCTTTGCTCATTATGTTTGTGCAAGCTGGACTAAAACTTAAACAGTAATACACAAAATATTTCAATTAGACTCCTTGAAATCTCACTTCATGTCAGATATCTGTGTTAAACAGAAGTAAAAAAAAAGGTGTTTTGAAAAGCTTAGATCGTCATCTGTCCCAGAGCAGCCTGTACCAGCACAGCAGCAGGGATGGAGGCTGTTCTGTCCTGGGCCACCATGGGCTCCACACCACCACAGGAAAATTATGGTCACAAGTGCTCACGGTGGAGTGGGAGCCATAAGTGTGTGCAGAATATTTTCTCTTGGTAAGACTTTTTTCCCCTCCATCTAAATCACATAATTTATGCATCACTATTGCATTGTGTTTTCAAAGTGTTTTCTGTACAGCAGAAACAACAAGGAAATCGTGGTCAATTATGATACATCAATTTACGTTACATTTACTAAATTTTGAAAATCAATTAATTCTTATGTCTTGGAATAAAAGAACGGCAGACTATAAAACAGCTGATTAAACTCACTATCAAATAGCATGCAAACATAACATTCACCTAACTCCTCTCAATAAGCAAGACCCTCATTTGTGAAAGTAAAAATAGGACAAGATACAGTTTTGGGCAGCAATAGATCTGGGCACTGAATCACTGTCTATGTTCTTTTGGCACTGACTGAAACATGCTGGCATGGTTTTTTCTCAACTGCATAACGTCACTCACAAATAGAGAACAAATACCAGAGCTACTGCTCTGAAAACACACTTCCCCTATACATTTAAAGATATCCCAAATAGATTTTCTTAAGAAAAACTATTCTTAGGATATTAGTGCCAGCTGAAGGACAGGAATACTTGCAATTTAGCATTTATTGAGTTATCTGGAGAGAGAAAAAAAAAAAAAAGCACTATACAGAGAGGGATGAATTTAGATCCCGTGTGTGTAACTGATACAAATGAAAGTATGAAGTTGTCCCTGTGCAAGCTCAGGGGAGAAGTGAGGGCAGCAGGCGATGGTATGTGTCTGAAATAACAAACCCTCTCCACTAACACCCCGGCTATTGCACCGGTGCGGGGGCAAAGCCAGAGGAGAGAAGCTGCAGAAGCTGAAACAAGCTTTTCAAATTTTACAGAGACGTGCAAACTGGTGGGGGGCGGAGGAAGACATGGTGCCTTGGCTTAATTCCTGTAGTGTCCTCTCAAGTCCAAGGGGCAGAACACAAAGGCAAGAAGTTGACCTGCACATTACACTCCTCGGAGAAAAATACAAACATTATAAAAGCACAGCAGTTACATTAACCTGAGTCAATATGAACTGAGCTTTGGGACTAGGCAGTAAGAATATTCTTTTGGCCCAATGGGATAATCTATCTTTTCAAGATGAAGAAATTGATAGGGTTTAATTCTTGGCCTTGAATAAATAAAATTTTGCCTCTAACACGTTAGATAGGCCACTGCCACAGACCTTCAGGGCTATCTAACTTCATTTCAATATATTGCACAAAGTGAGAAATAACTGAAACTGGAAAAAATTTTTAATCTCGGCTTCTCTCTGATTTCACTTTACAATATATTTTAATTCCAGTTTTGACATTGTGTGTGACCCAAGACAGTTGGTACAAAGAGCTATTTTTCAGTTCACCTTTCCTCCACTACAAAAGCTTTAGCGGTTCTAAGTCACTGGGAAACAAGCTAACACGAAACAGGAGTTTTAACAAGTACAGGGTTCATATCTTAGAGCAGTGTTTTCATACTGTGATTAAATTTGTATTCCCCCTAAACTGCATTTTGTTTGAACTCCATGCCTTGTGATCCCGTTTCCTCCCATTTTCTTGATGTCAGCTACTTGAGTGCTGGCAGAAGATCCCTCTGAACTGCAGCTGCATTTGTAAATGTTTCATCAAAGGCCTGGAGGTCTGGTAAGCAGCAGAGCCGGTGGGTGCTATGAATGTGATCTGGGTCTATCTCGGGGAGGAACAGCATGACCGTATTTACTGCCGATGCTATTCTGGGGGCTGGATGACGCGCGTCTCCCCTCTGCCTGAGCAACACTTGCCCATTCGTCTTTCAACACTCACTCCCAGCATGACAGGATGAAATAAAACAAAATTTACTGGTGGCAAGGGTATTGCATATTGAAGACTTCCATTCTAACAACTTCGTGCACACACATGTAGTCTTATTGAAATAATCATGTTAATCATTTTGCGCTTTAGGTAGATACGATTTTAGGTTCCATTTAAAAAAATAAAACCATATGAAGATAAAGAAAAGTATTGCCTCATAAAATAATTCAAATTATTATGGGGGCACAAGCTTATTTGTCCCCATAAATGAACTCCTAACTCAGGACATGGCAACACAGTAGCTCCAGCTCTGCACAACACTTCCAAATGTGGACAGCAGCTGTGTCTCCCAAAAACTGTGAAAGTAGGGGGGAAAATACTGTATTTGTTAAAGCAATTGTGCACCTCTTCCAAAATCAGGCAAATAGTTCACAAACTGAAACTCACTTAATAGCCAGCAGAATGAGCCAGGCACTTCCAGTCATTGATTAAACTTGACCTATCTGTGCTAGGCTTTGTAAGAGAAAGGAAGAAAAATTTAAAAACAAAATTTCTCATTAAAATAACATGCACATTTTTCACACTTAAAGGGTTATCATTTTGCCAATATTTTTTTAATCTAGAAACATGACACTGACACCAAATGGCACAGAAAATATCACATTTTCTTTTTTTTTTTTGTTTTTGTATATTAAACCTATACAGATAATTTTCAGCAGTAGAACTGGAGAATCACAAAGCTGTATGATGCCAGACTCACTCCCTTTCGGGTTGCTAAAATTTAAGGTAAGAACATCCTGACATCATAAATTTTCAAATTAGGCTTAATTTTTTAAAATACTTCATTTGGCTCAATTTTGCAAATATGCAACCAGCTGGTAAAAATAAAATCTGGTTTAAAGTTTCATTAGATAGAAAGTGCAGTCTCAAACTTATATAAAACCAAAACTATATCCCTTTACAAGTGAAGACAAAACTGCAACCTTTAGCTTCTAATTTCAGCATGTTGTATCGCAGAAATAGTCCTCCAACTCTATTAAATTTTTGTTTTTAGGGCAGAACTTCTTATAAGCAAAAATAGTAGACAGATAACTGTGGGTGAATTAACATAATTTTTGCAATATTATCACATGAAATAAGGGCGTTTCAAAATCAATTTTACTTCTCAAATCAGCTGAAAAAAAACTTTGTACCTAACATAAACAAATACTTTGTACCTAACATAATGAAATACCATGCAGGTTAATGACAAATTTTTAAATTAACAACCTAAAACAGAAACTAAGGTGATGTCCACAATGGTGATTTTAGGCATACCTACAAGTGAACGATTTAGTGATGAATACATGCCCAACTAAACACAAATTATTATTCTGTAAGTCAATTACATTTATTATACATTCAGACATAAGAGAGCATCATATAATTGTTCTTCAAATACATTGTGTTATTAGGAAGACATACATTCCCTGACTAGAGCAGACACTGTCTGAGATATTTTTATATTCTGCAGAAATCTTAGACTAAATTCCACCATTACATACTTAATAGAAAGTATAAGTGATTTACAAAAACTCAAATAATGGATAATTTTTCATAAAGGACCTTTTGTACAAGATCATAAGCTTCTACATAGAAGGATTTTACTTACTATGACAACTGCAGTTTCTAAAGGATACTATTTTGATAAAAATCAAAGTACATACAAAAGTACATACAAAAAAATCTAAGTACATACAAAGATAAAAATCTGGTTTAGACTCCACCTAGAGAAAAAAAAAGAAGAAAATATTACCTTTAAACAAAACTTGAGGCTTAAAATTCTCCAAATCACACAGTTTGTTTTTAGGAAAAAAATACTGCAAACACTAATTTATCCAATGTCTATCTTGTACTTGCCAGAAACACACAACACAGATATACATAACTTATTCGCATGCAGAGCTGCAAACACAAATTCATGTGAATTCACCAAGAGCATAAAAACTGTTCTGCACCTGCACAACAGAGAGACAGACATTCAAAATTCTGCATTGTTCGTTGTGTCTTCCAAAGTGCAGAATCTAATCTTTAAGTGAAATTTCAGTGGACAAATAAAAAAACCATTTTGCAGCAATGTGGTATTACAGTAAGTGCACTTGCTAAGAAAACCAGTTTTCAGTATGCAGAGGGGGCTGATACTGTAATCCAACAGGAAAAGGGTTTCTTCATCATATAAAAACATCATGACATTATGTTTCAAACACTAAAATGGCCCACAGAAGAGAAGAAAATGAAGAATAAATGAAATCTCATACCAGCTGGGAGGTTTAATTCATTGGTTAGGCTGATTATGATGCACTCACCCTTGCTATATTCTTTTATATAAACTTAAATATCAAAATACATTAAGGTATTTGGCTTGAATGTTAGCTGTGATGAGAAAAATTTTCTTCCCTGGGACAAATATTCCTGAAGAAGCAGAAGAAACTTATCAATAGGGTGCAATTCTCAACTGAGGCATAACAAGCATCTGTTTGTCTTTTACTGTTTTATCAAAAATCAGTTAGAGTAAGCGGCATTATCCTCACCAAAGTTTAAGCAGATTGAGGGAGTGGCTTTCTATTAATGATCTTTGCAGCACAGCCTGCTTAGCCCCATGGTAATGTCCTCTAAAGCTCAATTCCTCTATTGCAGGCTTTGTTAATGGAAACATATCCCAAAAGTGACTACACTGTGCCCAAAATATCCATTTTACATTCAGTATCAAACAGCAAAAACCTCAGCTTTTGCACCTCTGGTAGCATTTGTCTTGTTTTCTCCATCTAAATTGAAAAAAAAAAAACAAACAAGAAAAAAAAAACCAAACCAAAACAACCACAAACAGACCCAAAATATTGTCATATTTAGAATGGCAATGACAATGATTTTCAATTAATTTCACAAATGGATTCACTCAGAAGAACCCATTATCTGAAGTATAAGAAGCAACAACACTTATTCATTGGTGAAATGCAACAGTTGTTTGTTCTGATCCAGTTCTGCAAAACAGGAGTGTGATATCAGCCAAAACGTTCAAAAGGTCTTTTAAAATTAGGAATATCATATCTAATTGCTATTTTAACATTAGTTTATCACCACTCAATTACAAAAAAAATCAATTTTTAAAAGAAAAAAACCCAAAGAAATTCATAGGACATCATGTGTTAAGACAAAATTAGGTATGAGTGCAGACAGACATACAGACTCATCCCTATGTCTGATAAAATCTGCCTGATAAAATCAAGGCAGATCATAAGGAACTGCAGGCTCCAGGGAACAGCTGAAGAACTGTGGTCCCTGTGGAAGCTGGGAAGATGGGTGCCTTCTTTGAGGTGCACTCACCATTGCAAAGGTCTCCTGGTGTGACCTGCAGAGCTCTGGCCTCCTTCACTGGAGTCACATGAGACAGAAACACTGCAGAGCTGTCTGTCTGGTGAAGGAATTCTCTTTACCAGAACTCTCTGAAGGTCTGTAATCACTGGTGATGAAAATGCTAACTAATAAAGGAGGATTTTCAATTAATAAGTGGCCTAAAACATGGCAAAAAGCCTAGATTTCTGGGAAGATATAAGTGGTATATAACTCTCAATAGAGGTATTCAGAAAAATAGCACCATGGTGAGCAGGAAGGCCACTGAACTTTTTTTTCCTAAGGTATTAAAGCAGCATGTATGAAAATTATTTAATTCACTAGCTAATTTACATGAAAATTACCAGAGAAATTAAAATCTCAAAAGAATGTTACTGCTACAACTTAAAAATAGCAAAGCCACAAAGTACACATCCAGGCAGAAGAGAGACACTTTGCACATCACTAACAAATACACATTAAACAACCCCAATTTTTACCTGATGTGAGAGTTAATATGAATCCTCCAAACAATTAGAAAAGCTTCAATCAGGTTCTGGTCCTCCTCAGGCACCTTGAAAATCTGTAGGACATGGCAATGCAGGACTCAAAAGTTTTGGGTGCTGCTGCTAGATCGTTAAAGCACAGAAAAGGGTGAACATGGGGGACTTCAACAACCAAGGGATCTGTTGGGAAGGTCCTACAGGATCATTACAGTACAGAATCATAGAATGGCTTGGATTGGAAGGTCCTTAAAAGACCACTCAGTTCCAATGTCCCTGCCATGGGCAGGGACACATTCCACTAGACCCGGTTGCTCAGAGCCAATTCCAGCCTGGCCTTGCACATTTCTCAGGATGGGGAGTCCACAGCTCCTCTGGGCAACCTGTTCCAGTGCCTCACCAACCTCACAGCAAAGAATTTCTTCCTATATCTAACTTAAAACCACTTTATTTCAGTTTGAAGCCATTTCCCTTTGTCCTGTCACTACATACTCTTTTGGATAGTCTCCATGTTTCTTGTAGCCTTCCCTCAGGCCCTGGAAGGCCGTTGTACATGGAAAAGTTTTGTTATTGAGCAGATAAGTGACTACATCAAATCTGGAATATCTCTTCTTTTTTAATCAACAGCAGGAAAACTGACTGGAAGTGCAAGACTGAGGGCAACTTGGGTGAAAGATTATGGGGAAAATGGTATTTGTAATTCCTAGAAAAAGAGAATGGAGTTACAAATAAACAAGGTGAACAGGCAGCTTTTCTGTATGCTTTCAATTGCATTAGGGCAATTGTTTGCATAGATGTTCTGCAAACAGAGCAAAGGATTCAGCTTTAAGAGCAAAATAAAAATAAATCTTTTTGATGGATTATTTTTAAGCTGGATTGGTTTCCTGATCCAAATCACAGCTCACTGAAGAAACAGTTGTGCTGGCAGCACAGAGGGTTGGGGGCATGAGAATATCTCAAGCCAGTGTCTGCCAAGACTGCCCTGTAAAAAAGAAAAGATTTGCACTCTACTAGGCTTTATTTTATTATAAAGTCCAAAGAGAAAAATCTGTAAGTTTAATGTGAATATTATGTGAAAATACTGTGAAGGACATAAACAGAAACTACGTCAATGAAAAGGGAAAATAAGATGAGTATCATAAGATAAACTTGACTAAATTGAGAGCTCTTCGAGGATCCTGAAACACTAGAAGGAGGTGTACACGAGTAAAAAGTAGGTCAGATTACTAAAGAATGAATTTTAGGGAAGAGTGCAAATATGTAGGGGCAAAATCAGAAAGGCCAAATCACAGAATGAGCCTTAGTTAGGAACAGAAAAGGAAACTGAGAGAGCCCTAGAGGAGGAGGAGAACGGCGAAAGGAAGGGCTGTGCCGCTGCTCGGTGGGGAGAAAAAGCTTTCAGCCTCACCAGTGATATAAACCAAAGTGCTAAAAGGCTTTCTGTTTTAGCCTTCACTAAAAAAGATATTATGTATTTTGACTTCAGCAAAGCTGCTGCTGTTTGTTAAACATGATCTAAGTAAAGCTGTAAGAGACTACATACTGTTTATAGTTATTAAGTAATGGTTATTAATTATTAAGTCCCAAGCCTGAAGGATGTATGAAATGCTAAATTTGTACCAAATGCTTTAATATCTAATACCTCCATGAATAACTTTGATCTTGGAAAAGTTCAGTTATTGCACATGCAAATGTGCAAACTGTTAAAAACCTGTGAGGAACTGCAATGTAGAATCAAAAGTGAAAAATAACTTAACTTAGGAATATAATTTCAAAGGGGAAAAAAAGAGTGTGCTGGTGAAAGCCTGCTAAGTGAAACTCAACTTCACTAATAGAAAGTGGGAAGCAACTAGTTAAACTGTATTCTATGGGAAAGGATTAGGACAACAGCAAATCACAAATTGTAGATGCATTTTTACACATCAGCTTGTTGTATGGAGGAGAACAGAACCACCATCCTGCTGATTCCTGGCACCAGTGTAAAAAGAATAATGTCTTTGGGGAGTCACACAGAATTATGCTATTTTAATATGACACAATATTAGGCAAATAGTGTGGTTTGTATTTGAAATCAGACTTCAGCAACTAATAACATAATATAATTAGATAAAGTCCAGACAACAGCAACTGTGACAATCATGAGGTCTAGAAGAAAATAAAGCATCACAGAGCCTCCTTAGGCTAAAGAAGAATACTCAAACAAGGGAGTTTGTTCCAAAGGGGAAATCCATAAACTTTCTCATCTTCCTCAAGGAAGCTGCACAATTCCTATCACCATTTAGGAAAAATGTACTTGGGATAAATCTGATTTTCTAGATATCTTCCTATAATAATAACCTATATAATGTGAATGCTAATTTAGGATTATCACTGATACAAAGTCTTATAAAGTAAAACACTTTTGGACATGGTTTGTTTTTTTTTATTTATAAATGGATTGAGGTATAGTGATCCACTCATTTTTGTTCTGTAGATATATATATATACATATAAAAAGACCCCAAACCAAATGGGTATCCAAATGACCCCAAACATTTGGGTATCCAAATGCTGACAAGATCCAGGAACACTGTATCATATTTTCCCACTATAATAAAATATTGTATTATCTTTATACTTAAAAAAATTCAACACATTGTACCTTATTTGCATAGACAGTTCTTTTACTGTTAAAATCACTTCAGAGACAAAGGTGTTCAACGTAAATGCTGCATTTGTTTAAAAAAAAAAAATTCGTTTTTATTTCAAATCTAATTCAGTTGCTTGGAACAATGCTGAAAATAGAAGTCTGGGTACAGAACATACTCATCCTGTTTTCAAGTTAGAAGAGGATCTGTATTTTTGTATTTTATAAGCTTTATCAGCACTCTTGCAATGAAAATAATAACTATATTCACTGAGTAAGCACAATATCTCTGGAATTAAATATACTGTCTTACTGGCTAGGTGCCAGCTTCAACTGAGAGGTAGAACTGACACTGATACACCTAGGAGAGCAGATTCATAACACAGCGTTGCTCAAACATTATGGCAGGGTTCTTGAAAAAAATTCCTCTAGAATTACTGCTTCAGTATCTACACTAACTTACATGGATTTACAGTGTATAAGGAAAAAGTATTATTTTCCTGTTCTAGAAGTCAGACAAAATTATTTTTGTTAAAGTTATACAGAACTATGTTTAAAAACTTTAACACAGACTCCAAACACAAAACTTGGGAAAAAATTGTGTCTGCTCCTACGGAGCCAGAAAAGACCTATTTGCCTTTGAAATTTCTACACTGTGAGTTTTGTACTACCTTTACTTCTGTATTTCTGCCTCCCACACACAGGTTACGTGTGTGAACTCCTCCAATACAACATGTGAGGCGTGGAGCTCATCAGTGAAACATCCTGCCTCCATTCTTGCAAAACACTTGAGAACAGACTTCAGAGCTTTGCTTTATTTGAGCACAGATATCTTGCAGATGTTTAATTTAAAGCTCATGTGTAGTCCCACTGAAGTAAATGGGATTACTAAAGTACTTAAAGTAATTCCCTGCTGAATCAGGCTTTTAAGAGTAAGAATAAATGTGCCTAATTTTTATTCGTGCATCAGATATCTATAGACTAATAGTTTAAACTCAGCAGTTTTGTATCCAATTAGTATTAGATGTCTGGAGTTAGTGTGTCTTCACCTGCTGCACCTACCATCCCTACAGGAAGGGCCTTTTTAAATACAACACTGCAGCACAGTTTTTGCATACATACTGTGTCATCAGGCACTCATGTTTTGCATACATATAGTGTCATCAGACCTAGTGCTGTGATGACTTTTTGTAAGTAATAAATTAACTGCACCTGGCCCTTGTATTTTTTGAGTGTTACATGCATGAAAGGTTTCAGAAAAGAACTCCTGTAATGTAGATTAAAAAAAGTAGTGGAATTAATTCCATTTAGTTTGGACAAAAGAGAAACTCATTCATACACCTGTAACTGCTTACTTCCTGCATCTATGGAGTTGTAGAATAATTTTTAGTTTAATTCTGAGAAGAAGGAAAGGAAACAAAATCTGTGGATCTAAGGTATTTAACATATACATGCTAAAGGTTGAATATGAGCATTACTTACACCATTGTCAGAAGCAAATATGATGTGGCCTGAACTAAAGTTGAGGTTTGTCAATGCAAAATCTGTCAGCAAAAAAATAAATCCCAACCAAAAAAACAAATAATAAATCTACAGCCTCATCAGCAATGAGACACCTGTGGCTTCTTACATTGTCAAACCTGGCTAAGTGATGCTGGGAGTTCTCTGCAAAGCACTTCTATTCTCACATCTATAAAAATGTATCCCCTGCTGAAAGTATAAGAGAAGGCTGGCAGTGATGAATTCATCTTGTCATCAAGCATCAAGTTCATTTAAACAGATCACTTCATTCAAATAAGCACACCTGGAAATATCAACCACATGCAAAATTACCACTGATTTTAGCATCATTTCCAGGTCACTGAAAAAGGACCCACTGACACACATGTGATAACAAAAGAAAATTAATATGATTCCTTCCTGAAATTTTCCCTGTTCATCTCTGGCCCACCTGATCTTGTTGGTTCAGCTCATCTAGGTTTAAAACCTGGAAAATTTAAATCAAGGGGGTTAAACAAAGGACTAATAGGCAGACACCTATTTAACTTTTGCAATGGTACAACATCTTCCACTGTACACATGTAAGAACTTAAAGCAGCCCCAATTAGCTATAGGTTTGGGATGCCCTAAGAGACAGAACATCAACAGCTTTAGGGATAAACAATTCCTCACTAAGTAACAGTACAGTAACACATCAGGGGTGCAATTATCGAAGTCTTTACAACAGCAAATCCAGTTATTCACCAATATTGAGCCCAAAGTGATACCCAGCTTAGCAAAGGACTTGCACAACTGTGATTATTGCCTAGGCCACCAGGCAAAGGGACACAGCTGGTCCTTCAAAGAGACAGCTCAGACCCACAGAGCAGCTGGGTGAGAATGTCCCATGTCCTCACCAGACCCACCTCTTCCACTGCTGAGGCGCAGCAGCACTGCCTGGATTTGCTAATCCATTTTCACACCCCACCTCTGCTCCACTCTGCGCTGGCTGTGTTCCAGCTGTGCACAGGGCACAGAATTGTTGTCCAAGCCAATTCTGGCTTTACACCTCATTTCTGCACACTGCACCCAGAAACACCATACAAAGCAACAGCAGCCCCATAACAGATATACCCAATGCCCAGCAGCTCCAGTTCAACCATGACAACTTCAAAAAAGTCTGCTCATATAACATGCACTAATGAACAGGCATCATCAATGCCTAGAAAATTTTACACCAGTATCCCCTATTAGGCATGCTGACCTCCAACAGGTGGTTCCCCAAACCATATAAAGAGTTTCAATCTTCTGTAATTCTGTTCAAACATTACAGGGCTTTATCTTCTGTTGGAAGAAGGAAAACAGGAAATAAATTATTACAATGAAAATAGTAAACTTCTCAAAGCACGTGTTGTCACCATTATTGTTTCGAATCTTTTTCTTGAGGAAGAAATGCAAGACATGTAGGGCATAAAACTCAGTAAGCTCAAGCAATACTCAGAGAATACTGCACTCTATCTTCTTCAGCAATCCCATTGCAACATCTTCAGACTTCCCCTCCATTCTCAACAACAGCTTTCCAAAAAGACCATGTTGCAGTGAAGCTCTCAGTCCTTAACTCCAGCACACTTCCTAGCTTTGTCCAATGATACATGGAAGACTGCATGTCTGTGTTAGAGAAACAACATTTTTGTCTGGTTTTCTACACTCCAAAACTATGGAACAAAATTTTCTGGGCTCAAAGGGGCATTGAAAGCTTCTCCATCTTCTTGTGAAAAGGCAGAAGTCTTTGACTGTGCCTTTTTCTCTTTGTATGTATGTGTCCAAATATGCGCGCTCTCTTCCACCTCCACATGTTCAAGCAGAACTAGAAATCCTCTTAGCACAGAAAGAAGGCTTTGAAGCTCACACTTATGATGACAGGAGACATCAGTATCAGTTATGGTGCCCAACTCTCCCCTAGAAAGAGGAAAAATACTTTGGCACTAAACTGTGTAAATATGGCATAAAAAAGTACACAGAAAAGTGTGTTATGAAGCACAAAGTTTGAAAATTTATTCAAGTATGTTTAGTATGTGCAATACTTTGATTTCACTTAGGTTTAAATCAAACCTCTTACATTTCAGCTGAATTTTGTAGATTTTTGAAGCTTAACTGCTTCAATTTCTAATGTCTTGAATTCAAATCTTCCACTTGCAATTATATTTCTGCTTTCATTCATCTCTACTAACATAGCCATTGTTATTTCTCTGCTTTTCCAAATAATCTGTGTCCAGATAGTACCATGACCCATGATTAACAAATATGATACATGCTTCTAACAAAATCCGCATTGAAGAGGAACGTTTTCTTTCATATTTCAGTCCTGGTCTGTAACTGTGAAAGAACAAAAAGCTAGGACACTGTGACAGCAGCTTTCAATCCCTTCCCTGCTATTCTCTCTGCACTTTCTACGCTTATGTGTTTCTCCTGTCGTTTGCCCTTACAATTTTTTATCTGATTATCAAATATCTGGCAAAGAAGTACTTGGCAGGATTTAGAGCTCTTTAGTCGCCTGATGACCGCGGAGCTGATGGCATAATGAGAGGCTCCTAATGAAGTTCTCAGCCGTGCTGTCCCTGAAAAGCCCCGATACCACCCACATTCTTTTTGCCCCGTATTTCTCCACCCGTGGAACTTGGTGGTCTCCACACATGATTTGGAAAAGGGACAAAACATAACTCAGTTATGCTCTTCATGCACAATTTCAGCTTAAACCTAGTCCTCAAGCTCAGGGCAAGTAAATAAAAAAGAAAAAACCAAAACCGAAACACAGAATCACAAGTATCACTCGGAAGCTCTCTGGTTTTGCCTACTTGTTGCAGGGGCTAGCAGGTGCAGCAGCAACCTGCCCGGGAGCCCCAGGGGCGGGCAGCGCCGAGGCGGGGCAGGGCACGGAGCCACCCCCGCCCCCCGGGCACCGCGGGCGCTCCGGCCCGGCCCGGCCTGCGCGCTCCCGGCTCGCCCCGCCCCGGCCCGCGCGCGCCCCCGACCAGCGGGGGCAGCTTTTCCCGGGAGCAGAAGGCACACGGAGACCCCGCGGGAGCGAGCGGGCGAAGGCGGCTGCTCCCGCGGCACACAGCCCCAGCCGCAGCCCGCCCCAGGGGCGCGCACCTGCCCCGCGGCAGCGGCGCGGCCACACCGGGGGCGGGCCCGGGCGGGAGCGGAGGGGCGGGCGGGGAGGAGCGGGGGGCGGGCGCCGCTCGCCGCCGCGGGGCTGCGGCTGGGCTGGGCGCGGGCGGCCGGCCGGCGGAGCGCTCGCAGTCGCGGGGAACGCCGGGGCTGTCGGTCGCGCGGCGGGCGGGAAGGGAAGGCAAGGCAAGGCAGGCGGAGCAGGGAAGGGAGCGGGAGGCGGCGGCGGCGCCGCGCTCGCCCCGCTGCCCTGGATGACGGGCGGCCGGTTCGACTTCGACGATGGCGGCACCTACTGCGGCGGCTGGGAGGACGGGAAAGCCCACGGGCACGGCATTTGCACCGGGCCCAAGGGGCAGGGCGAGTATGCCGGCTCCTGGTCCCACGGCTTCGAGGTGGCGGGCGGCTACACCTGGCCCAGCGGCAACACCTACCTGGGCTACTGGGCGCAGGGCAAGCGCCACGGGCTGGGCGTGGAGACGAAGGGCAGGTGGATGTACCGCGGCGAGTGGTCTCACGGTTTCAAGGGGCGCTACGGGGTGCGGCAGAGCCTCAGCACGCCGGCCCGCTACGAGGGCACCTGGAGCAACGGGCTGCAGGACGGATACGGCGTGGAGACCTACGGGGACGGAGGTGGGCGCCGGCGGGGGGCGCCCCGCGCGCGGCGGCGCCGGGGGGCGGGCGGCAATGGGGGTGGGTGGGGGGTGCGCGCCTGCGTGGGCGCGCCGCGGGAAGGGCCCCTCCTTCCAGCCCCGCGCTCTCACCGCCGCCCTCACGCCGGGGCGCTTCTCCTGCCCCTGCCCGCGGCCGTGCGCCTTTCCCGGCGCCCTTCGCTCGGCGCCCCCGAGGCCCCGCTGGCGGCCGGGGAGCGCCACAGGTGCCTGGCAGCCGCCCCGCCCCACTCTGTGAGGAGCCGCCTGGCCCCGGCTGCGCTCCGAGCGCGCTGAGCTGTCCGGGCTCAGCGCTTTCTCCCGGCCAGCTGGTAGAAATCCGCATTACGGCCGCCTGCGGACGGCTTTCCTTTCTCCCCGCCGAGGCGGCTCACGGGCTCCGTGCCCGAGGTGGCGATGGCCGGGTGGCCGCGCCTGGCTCGGGGAGCGAGCGAGGCGGGAGAACCCCTGGCACCTCGCCCCCTGAGCGCCGCGTTAGTGCGGGAACGGCAGGAACCTGTTCTAATAGAGCCCTTGTGTCCGCTCATGTGCGGGTGTTGTGCGCTCGATGCGCTCGGCTTGTAAACAGGAGGCTGGAGCTAATGGAGTGGGCACGCAGCTCGCGTAAAATCAATGAAACTTGGGTCCACCCTCATATAATAACTCCCGATATTACAAAAATACGGGGTGGTTTCAAGCATCCTGCTCAAGGCAGGAGGTGTACAGTGCACTCACACAGACCTGCCTCTCACACCTTTCCCCACGACAAAGGCAGTGTCCTAGGGCTGAGCCTCACCGCGGTGGGCGTGCGGAGCCGCGGCGATCCGCCCTCCGCTGGAGTCGGGAGCGGTCAAGTCAGGGTTCAGCGAGGTTAACGAGGGCTGGAGATCACTGGAGTGCTCACTTACAGTTCTTGTACCTCTGTACAATAAATAAGCCTGATACTCTTTAATTCAGCCTTTGCTGGTGTAATGTCACTGGCCTCGCTGAAAGTGCCACCTGCAACTTCTGCAGAGTTGCTCTTCAGCTAGGAACAAGGGAGCGGGTTTGGTCTGTTCTAACAGGAGGAAAACGGGTCTCAGTTTTAGGACTAGACAGTCGCTGGGATTTTTTGACAGAAATGCTGGTTGCTTCAGCATTCAGAAACGTGTTCAGTTTCTGAACAGGCGGGTAATAGAATTTACCAAAATCAGAGGTACTGTTCACGTGATGTGACTAAAGGACTAACCCATATATCAGCTCTCAACAGATGCTTTTGCTGGTTTCTTCAAGGAATTTTGTCGCATCATCTCTGGTGAAACTTTCAGGAGAATGGGTATTTTTGTATTAAGCAGAAAATTAGATATTTGCAGGTGGGCTTCTATTCTTTCTTTTCCAAAATAGAAAATGTAGCAAGTTGGTAAGATTCAGTTCCTTCAGACAAGGAAGTATGCAGTGGGTTTTGTACCTTTCTGTCCCCTTGTTTAGAGATATTTGTAGCTGTCCAAAAATTGTTTCCTGGTGTGGAAATTTGTGATAATCAAAGACAGCAATGTTTTTGGATTAATTAAAAAAAAAAAAACCAAAACCAACAACATAAAGGAAAGAACTCACCAAAATCAAAGTATGGAAGAGATCAGAATTTCAATTTCTCTTTCATTGCACAATGCACTTCTCAATTTTTATTATATTTGTATTGGCTATATACAAGCGGTGGCTTACCTTTTTTTCCTCCCTTGCCTTCTGGAAAAGTAAATTGCCATTCCATTAAATCTTCTAGAAGATATTTTCTTAAAATAAAGTTGTTTCTACCCTTTTTTCTTTAGGTTTCTTGTGGCTTTTAAAAAAAATCTTAATATAGTATTGGTTATTGGAGATAAATTCTCTCAATGTTTAGACTTGGAACAACATAGGAAGGATCCAGTTCACACTGTTAGCTGAAATCTGTTGTCATGACTCCAGTCTTGCATGTTGCAGCTCATACGAACAGAGGGTGTGAAGTCCCATTGATTTTAATGAAAGTACTCATGAATGAAGCAGAGCAGTACGTCATAGATGTTTGCAGATGTGCTTTTGTTTTCATGCTCTGGGAACAATAGATGTATTTGCACACCAGAACAACATCTGAAATGGGTTTATAAGGAAACCAGATTTACACATGTATCTTTAACATAATTTAAAACAGTTGCAGGAAAGCTCTCTCTTCATGAATACCAGTGTAGAGAAATAGCTCATTAGACTGTGCCAACTGCCAGTTTATTTTCAAACTCACTATAATGTAGATCTCTTTGCTGCTGGCTTTTTGGTTGTTTTTATTTTTTTTTAGTATATCCCCAGTACATTGCTTTAAAGTGTATTGGTGGTATTATGAGATGTCATTGAAGGAGGGAAACAGAAAATAAGCATTGACAGTGTTCCTCAGTTTTTGCACACAACGCTTTTCATGACATGAGTAATACATGTCATGCTGTGTTTAGATGCTTACAATTGTCACTCAGTCAAATCTCTGAGGAAAACACTATGAATTATAAATCATGATACTTCATTCATTGCATGTGATTACACTGGGCTTTCAAGTGGCCCATCTCTCTGTTCCCTGCAGCAATCTGGATTTTTGTGCCTCCTTTAAACTCCCTAGGTTTTGTTAATCTGTAACAAACCTAGGAGGAGTGACTGTGGCCTTATTTGAAACTTCAGTATGTCTAAATTGGTTATTTATGGTCATTCCAACAACAGCAAAAACCAATTGCATGTTGTCATTCCACAAAGGGAGATCAGGGGAAAAAGCACCCTGAAGCAAAGGTCACATATGCTCATTGATTTCTGAGAGGTCTTCTTTCTAGGTCTACGCTTATTTAACATCTGAGGGAGAAAAGCACAACTTTTTTAAACCACAGAATATCTGAGTAAAGGATAAGAGCAAGTAGAGTAGTTAAACTCTCAGGGTTTTTTACAGTGTAGTTTTAAATTTTAGCTGCAAGTGGGCAATGGCATTTACAGCTGTAAGATGCACCAAGGGTGTTTTAGAAGGGATGACACACTGTAACTAAGGAAACAGATTATGAAATTATATCTTAGAACAACTTGCCAACAAAAAGAAAAGGAAAAAAAATACACTTTCTAATAGCTCTCAGGCTTAAAATATGAACACCTTTCCAAGAGAACCAATTAAACACCAGATCGATGGTCAGCAGTTGTGGCTGAATGTTTCTTCAGTTGCAAAGGATAGCAAGCCCAGCTTTTGAAAAAATTAGTGTTAAACAATGTTACTATTTTATGGTCAAATATAGTTTAAATTATGTTGGTAATTACAGTGTTAATAAAAATTTCAATAATTTTTAGAGGAGCTGCTTTGAATAGTCAACTGTCATATAAGGTGAAACAGAATGTGGTGTGTGTGTTGATATATTGTTTCTGTTTATCTCTATGTAGAGAGATAGGTAAATACTGGATATGTTTTCATCTTCATATATGGGAAAAGCTTTTTCATCATGTGTTATATCATAAATAGTTGTATTTAGTTATATTTCAGTATTGACATATCTTGCTTGTTTAAAGATCTCTAAAATTTATTGAATAAGGTGATGCAATTAAAGTCTGATATAGTAAGTCATATTACTGTACAAGGTTCTTGTATCTACATTCTGGACACTGCTCTCCATATTTCATTAAAATACTTTTCCTTTAAAGTGTGAGTTGAAAAACCAAGGAAAATGAGTTAGCTTTTTAGCATTAGTATCAGAAGCGTTTCCATTGAGACATCTGTAATGACAGAAATTATAAGAGTTACTTGCTACACTGCATAAAATTCAGCCTAAATATCTCATACTTTTTAAGGATGAAATGAGTACGAATCTTCCATTTTCTTTTTTACTATTTTCTCTTTAGAAGAACATGCATTGATTTTATTTCCCCAGTAGAAAGGAAAATTGGACTAGTGGATAGCAGTACATTAATTGTTGTTGTTTTAATGCCTTTAAGGGCAGCTGCAAACACTTCCCTTCCTTCTAGAGTAGCAAAAAATACATGTCCTTAATTAAGTATTTTTAAGCTTTCCATTAAACACATGTTTATTAATTACAATATGAGTAAGAAAAAGAGGCTGACCTTTTACTCTTCTCTAAAATTCTGTACTGAAATACTAGATTATGCTTGAAGTCTGATGTTGTAAGCAGCATGGAGAGCCATAATTGAGATGCTACTCTAATGTAATATTGTGGTATAATCAAAATTAGACTTAGATTTATTATTTCAAAATTAAATTAACTAGTGCAGAACAATAAAGGGGTTATAATATGTAGTAATAAGTATATGTAGCCAGTTTCTTAGTTCCAGCATATCATTACAGATCCCAGAATAATTAGGGACAAAATGAAGTAATTTGTGCACGTAAAATATTAATGTATTTCCAGGAATTTTCTGTTTAATAAAACAACAACAAAAAAATATTGTGGCTGTATATTTGCAGTATTTACAGAATATGCCATACCATGCATTGTGCTCATGTTTCTATTTATTCTTCTCCATATGCTGAGTTTTTTAAAATAATCATGTTCCTAGATTCAGCACCCTTACAACCAATGCAGTAGTAGGTATCCAGGATACAGAGAATGAGAAAGAAACTAAGAAAGTTATTTGTTTGTGTCAGCAGCCATCTGTTAAAAACGTTCCACTTGGTAGAATTTTCTACCAACACAGAATAGTTACCTTTTAGAACCTATCTAGTATTATATAATAGTGAAAACAGACTTAGCAAATTTAATTGTGTGTTAACACTGAAATACACGTTAGCAGAAGAGGTAATGAGTAAGGCAGTACTTGGTAAATGGTGGACATGTACACAACCAAACCAGTATGTGTATATGGAAGAGATTTAATCTCAAAGCAAATGAATCTTGGATCTACATATTTAACTGCGATTACTGCATAAATATTTTCACAAAAATTTTATCAATCGCTAAATTTGTCTTGTGATATTTAGTTCTCTGAATAGTCAGTAGATGCTCCAATTGAAGTAGATCAAAATTTTAAAAAATAATTAAAGATTACTTATTCTCTGAAAAAATATTCAAAGTAGCTTAAAAAAACCCAAAAAAACCCACCAGCACTAGGTGGGTGAGCAACTTCATTTTGAGGAGCTTAAAGTAGTTTAATGGGAATTAGAGTGAAATTACATCACAAAAAAAGTTATCTTCTACTTGCTAGTTACGGTATCCATGCAACCTTCCTTTGGAGCCTCTGGTAGAAATGGCCTTCAGAGAGCAGACAATGGAAAGTGTCAAAATGAAAATGACTTTCTAGAATAAAAGAAGAAAAATTGCTGTAGTAATCTGATAAAGGTGGGGTTTGGCTCCAGTGCAGCTTTGCATGGCCATCCATGACTTGTCATATCGTGTACCATCTATCCTCCTTACATTGCTGTTTAAAAGTTTTTACAAGAGTAGTTATGATTAAATGTTTGCTAGAACGTTGTGCAGTACTGTGTTACTGCCTTGCCTTTCTTACATACTGCAGAACAAAAGAAAGGCAAAAAAAGGGCTACAGAATTCATGCTTTTGATCTCTGTCAGAACATAATTCAGAATGCAGCACATATTTATGTGCTGGGGATACTAGAAAGTGTTGGTATGAAGAGTTCATAAAGAGAAAGGGGTCCTAAGGTTTTGCTCTTTCATTCAAATCCACACAAAAATTTTAAAATATTTAATTTTACAATGGAGGTTTATGACAGTGTATCCAAAAGCCCATCGGCAGACAATCTGTCAAATAGCTCCTGACAAGGAGAGGTCTATAGTCACCTTAAACCCACAATAACAGAATGGTTACTTCTCCTACTTGCTCTTTCTGTGGGCAGCTGGGCACAAGAACTGTAAGTGTCCTGCTCTCTCCCTTCTCAGCTGACTACATATAGTGTGTCTCTGTTTCTGCTGGCCACCTTCCTATCAGTCCACCTTAAAAAAATGTTGAGGGAGTCCTGCATTAGAAATTTCTCTCAATTTTTTTCCCTGAACAGGTCCATTAAAAAAAATGGTTATGATTATAGGTACTGTGTCTTGATTACTAAAATAAATCAGCTGTGAAAGTGAAGGATTTTCTTCAAAATAATTTATAAGAAAAACAAGTAACAAAAGTAGTTTATCTGTCTGTGTTGTGTGCATCTCTTCTTACCAAAATCAGAGCTGACAGTGTAGCGTTGCCTGTAGCATATTGGATGGAGAGAGCTAGGTCTTCTACAGCTTCCTAAATTTAACTTCTTATTATTTTAAAAGGTACCTACCAGGGGCAGTGGACAGGAGGGATGAGACATGGCTACGGTGTACGTCAGAGTGTACCCTATGGCATGGCCACTGTGATCCGTTCACCTCTCCGAACATCTCTGGCGTCGCTTCGAAGTGAGCAGAGCAATGGCACTGTTCTGCACGACGTCACTTCAGACAGTCCAGCTGGAACAAGAGGAGGATTTGTGCTCAATTTTCACAGTGATCCAGAAGCCATGGGCATTAAGAAAAAAGGAGGCTTATTCAGAAGAGGATCCCTTCTGGGTAGTATAAAACTTAGAAAATCGGAGTCTAGGTCATCGATATCTAGCAAACGGAGCTCTGTAAGGAGCGATGCTGCTATGAGCAGGATTAGTTCTAGTGACGCCAACTCTACAATTAGTTTTGGAGATGGTGACTGTGATTATAGCCCTCTGGAAGACCACGTTGATGCTACCACTACAGAAGCCTACATGGGTGAATGGAAGAACGACAAGCGCAGCGGTTTTGGTATCAGTGAGCGATCAAATGGTATGAAATATGAAGGAGAGTGGCTGAATAACAGGAGGCATGGATATGGATGTACCATGTTTCCAGATGGCACCAAAGAAGAGGGAAAGTACAAAAATAACATTTTGGTCCGTGGAATAAGAAAGCAACTTATACCAATACGAAACACAAAAACTAGAGAAAAGGTGGATAGAGCAATAGAGGGTGCACAGCGAGCAGCTGCCATGGCAAGAACCAAAGTGGAAATTGCAACCTCAAGGTAAGTTATCAACTGGAAGGTTGCAGACCTTTGTGGTAGTGAACACTTGCTCACCTCTCAGTTTCATGTGTGTAGCTCTGTTGACTTTCGTGGCATTATGCATTTGGAGCTTAGAGCTTCAACTGGTTTGAGTATAGAGTTGGTGTTTGTTCTGTAGCATACTGTAAAAATAAATTTCCATTCTTGATATATTTCTGCTTTCTCTCAAGAGCTGCTGCATTATGCCTTTAAACCCATTTGGAAAATAAAATTGGTGAGGAATGTAATGAATTATTTGGGGGAAATGAGGTAAAGTTTTAATATTTTCCCATAGCCATGCTCCAGTTATACTTACTTACTATATTGCCAATTTTTTTGGTAGCATCTGAAACTGACTGAAGTTGCCCATTTGAGAATAGGCATCTTAAGATGCATCTCTTTGTCTGAGGTGCTCTTGGTAGGAACAGCCTAAGAATAATGGTCGAGGATGTTGTGCTTAGAGGCTGTTGGTTTCGTTGCCAGGACAATGTCTGCCAAAAGAGTTCTTTATGAGGACTCTTCCATTTTGGAGCATGCTTCTCCTCAACTCATCTGATCGTACAACCACCACCTGAAATAGGGGTAGTCAGCTTCTCCCCGTGCCTCTGCCAAATGTTTGAGATGGGAGAAGTGTGTGAGTATTGGTAGTGGAGAAAAGCGTCATTTTCACTTTCAACTTCTAACCAACAACCAAGCAAAGTTTCTTGAAATGAAATAGTTACAAATTAAATCAGTGCGGACAATTTTAATTGGTTATATTGTTAAGTTTGAGAGCTCTTTAAAAAGCTATTTCATTTTTATTGCCTTCCAATAAGTTTCTGTGGTGATTTCTCTATTGATGGCTTTAGTTTGTTTCCTCAGGCAGGCTTTTCTTGAAATATGCTTTGAATTAAAAAAAAGAGTCCAGAATATGCATGAAAGAAAATCTTCATGCTATTTTAGAGAGAGGATGTCACATTACTTTTTGAGCTGAACAACTGATTCCTAATTTAGTGTGGTCACTAGTGTGTCCCCAGTGACTACCCTTTTCCTGACAGTCATAAGAAGTACAAAAAACTGCTTCAGTAGGAGAGCTTGAATATATAAAATGCTCATAGCAAGAAGTAGTTGAGACACTAAGATGAAGAATGTAGCATACCATTAAAGGATTTTTCTGAGAACTGGTCATGTAAGTAACTAAAGGGTAGCATGTATTTGGTTACTTCTATAAATATATGTAAGGCATTATATGACAGCATACCGTATTAGTAAGGCAGATCAGTAATACCTAACTTTGAGAAAGTACTGGATCCCATTTATGTTCTGTCAGTACATAATAAGCCCTAGTTTAAAAAAAAAATAGGTGTGATATATGGAAAGGGGGACTCACCCCTTTGAGTCTGTATAAAGCTATTAAAAAGCTGTTGTCTGAGACCATTACATTGCAAGGCACAGTGAATGCACTTCCTCTTCAAGAAGTGTCTCTGAAGTATTTTGTTTGCTTTTCCTTCCCTTTGATTTTTAGGTGGAGAACAGAGATCAAATTGCTTCTTTTGGAACAATTCACCAAAACAATGTTGATTTCTTGAAAATACATTTTTGAAAGTGCAGCAGAAGTTGTAGTGCAGCTGTGACCTGGGGAAGTCTCCCTTTGGTTTCTCAACTAA
Organism: Ammospiza caudacuta; assembly: GCF_027887145.1. Classification (NCBI taxonomy): domain Eukaryota; kingdom Metazoa; phylum Chordata; class Aves; order Passeriformes; family Passerellidae; genus Ammospiza; species Ammospiza caudacuta. Next base: position 123,308,994 of record NC_080593.1, on the reverse strand, counting down.
AAATTTCTCTGAAACATTCCCATGACTACCAGGATAGACAGCAAGATGGCAGATTCAGGTGTTCTCTCTTTTTAGTAGCCACTGACCAACTGTACTGGCACTGATTCAAAGGCCGAGAGACCTGACACCGAACTGGGCAACATCAGGCATGAAGATAATATTAACTTCACTTCTGAGGGCATGTTGGGCTCCCCTAGTAAGAATGGCAAGACCTTTCCTATCTTGCAAATTTTCAGAGTTCTTTTGAGTATCTACCAGTAGGAGCAAGGCCATGGACACTGGTGAACTAAAAAACTGTCTTAGCAAACTGTCTTGGCCAATTTTTTACCAAACTGATATATTAATAATATAATAATTCTTTGGACGATAGCATTCTTGCAATGTCTTTCTAGATGAATGGTGGTCCTGTCTGTTTCCTGACAATTACTACTGCACAAAAAAGTCTAGTCTGCCTTCTATAATTTCTCTAGTGTGTAATAAATACAAAGGTGGTTCTGCCCATATGGCATCACCTCACTGCACAGTGGCCTTCTGTGTTTCAGACTGGACAGATGTCACCAGCACTGTGTGCTTGCTGTAGATTTCCATTCCATTAGTTGAAGAACTCGCTAGATACACCTTTTCTCACCCCCAAAACCATCAAACCAAAGAGCTAGAAATCCTTACTCTCATCCAGATACCTTCCTTTTCAGTGCAGCTTGGAGTTGCTATTCTTCCTGCATACAGGAAGAATATTCCCAAAATGTTTGTTCAGCCAAATGGAAACAGACCATACTCCTCTTCATAGCTCCCTGCTGGTCCTGACAGGCTTGGCTGGTAGTTTGACCTGTGACAGATGTCCATACCGTCTTCAACGAGACCAACCACTGTTTTGCTTTATATTCTCAATGTCTTTTTATGTCTAAAAGTCATCTCTAGTAATCTGTGTAATCTTTCTTTGTCTAAAGTGGCAGTTTTGTACACAAAGAAAAATATAAAAGTTGGGATAAGTAGTGCTTGTCTGAGCCTGAATTTACATTGGCTCTCCTGACTTAGCCTTTGGGTTTTTGAGGTATTTGTACTGAGGTGTTTTGAAAATTACAACAGCATTTCTCAAAAGATAGCAAATTGCAACATTATGTGATTTATAAAAAGCTGCTGTATCAGGAAAATAATTACTAGCTTCTGCTACACAGATGTGTATTCAAAACAGATTAGAAATTAGCAATGAATAAAAATTCTTTTAAAATTACAGTGCAACTTAATAGATTTGATTGTGTATTAGTTTTACCAGCTGTATTTAAGGAAAAAATGTTTTGGCATAAATATAAAAATCCCAGAATTTGAGAAACTTCAAAATTATGCTCATTACTTTCCCTTTTCAAAACTTTTAAGGTGCCTTTTAAAAATACCATTATTATGGGGAGTAATTAATTCAAATTCGTATTTAATGCATTGTACTAAAAGCAGTCAGGTTTATGTGCTTTATTTGGGGTCCTCCTGTCTAAGAGGAGAAGCTGCTTTCCAGAAATGTTTGATTCTTCTCTATACATGTGAAGTGCTTTAAATGCTGAAAGATGTATGTTTGGAAGAGCCTTTTGTAAGATATTAAAAAGCCTCATGTGTTGACTCAACAAGAGTCAAGTGGAAACTCATTTTGAGGATAACATGTAATTCTCAATGTAGGGATTTTGAACTTCCTTTTCATCACTGTCATGTGTCTCACTCAAAGGAGATACCGCTCTGCAGTTCAATATAAACTGGAATAACATTAGAGCACTTCTTTCCTAGTAAGAAAATTACTTAAGTTTTCATTATTCTGTATTATATTAACTTTGCCTTTATCAATATTTATGTACAAAATAAAAAACTGTATTGTTTCTGGAATTCATTTTCAGAGTTTGAACATAAAGTTATAATACTGAGTATCACTGGGTGTTTGTAAAATACATCAGTCCTGTAAGTAAATGTGAGGCAGTGGAAGCAGAAGGAATGATGTTTGTTTACTAACAACCCTTCATATTTCACATTATTTCAGAAAAGTCGATTTTCTGCATTCAGAATTGAGTGTTCTGAGCCAGGCCTTTTCTTTTTCTTTTTCCTTTTAAATATTTTCTAGCTAATTCTCCCCTTAAAAGATATTTTCCTCTAAGTGTCGACTCTCTGAGGAAGAACAAACTTTGCAAGCACACAGAGGGACATGATAAAAATACTGTAAGGGTAAGAAATATGAACCAGAAGATCGTGTATGAAGGAAAAGAGAGAAAGAACTCAAAAGAGAAAAATATTTCCTTGTTGATACTTTCCTTACATTTCATTGATCTTTCAGGTCATAAAACAGATTCAAGAATTAAAACTTGTTGTTTTTTCTCCTTTTCACAAAAGCGAAATACTTCTAATTACTTTAAATTTTGAGTGAGTTTTAAGTGAAGCGTATGTATTGTCACAGTGTGCCATGAGAACTTGTGTCCACCTTAAAAGCAATATTGTAATGGGCTCTCATTACAGGAGCACCTGAGATTTGGTGAAGCATAATGGTTCCTTTGTGTTAGGCACTGCACAAACAAATTATGCTGTCTGGAGACCTTGCAGTCTGGGAAAATGGCTGTGCCCAACAGATGAAAAGAAGCTGGCAAAAGACTGGGCCAGAGAACAAGATAACAGTAAAATCAATATCTTGCTACTAATAATATGGAGCAGTTCCTCCTTGTTAATTAGCTGTCTGTGCTCAGACAGCAGTGACTAGCAAGCCTCTAGTCACTCTAGTGCTCTTTTTAAGTGGAGCACTGAAGGGGGATTAACTGGCATCTTCTGCAGTGATTTCTTTTTCAGAGCCGCTTTTTTAGACAGCTCAATTTTATTTTTAACATGTTTGTGTCCAAGTCCACAGATGCTAGAGCTAAATTTCAGCTTTTATTTTTTTAATAGAAGCTGCTGAAACTCTGGTTGTGATCCTGTCTCATAAGCAGGCTGCTTTGTTCTACGTGGCTTCCAAGGAATCTTGAGTTGTTAGAAGTGGATGCAGGAGGAAGGATTGACTTGGTAGTGGAGACCCAGAATAACTATTTTGTTTGGGAGTGAACACACCTTCACAACATGGACTTCCTTTGGGACCCTGCTGTCCCTTGCTGTCATCGTGGCCTGGTGCCAGTAGTGACTTGTGTGATGTCCAGTGCTAGGATGAGTCAGAGAACTCCAGTTTTACCCTGAGTCCTGGCCTGCTGCTGCCCCAGCCAGGGCTTGGACACTTAGCATTGCCTTCAAGTTGCTGGGCAGCGCCTCTGGCTCAGCTGTCCACCCCAGAACACCCACGTCCACAGCACAGCAGTTACTCAAGAACCTACTGCTTACATTTTTCATAACCTCGATTCAGAGTAAGCTTCACCATGCTGTGTTACATGGTGGGGTGATATAGAACATATGGATGTCTCAGGAAGCATACTAGGTGGTTTATTAGGCAGCTCCTTTGTTGTGTTCATTGCCTTGTGTGACCAGTGTGCTCATCTTGACCTGAACAAACTGTGATTTCTAGGGAGAGCTGAAATGGCACGCATGTGATAGCACAGTTTGTGTCCACACTAGAAGGCAGCTGCCCATCGTTCCGAACAGCATTGAATTATTTGTGCCACACACAGCTTTCCATGATGGATTTAGCTGACTCTACCACTCTCACTTTACTCAAGAAACTAAACTGGACACTTGCAAGCCTGGTGCCTCACACGCCTTGGAGATGCTTTACTTATTATAGCTGAAATATGAACATTGTGTTTAGGAATAGGATCCAGCAAATACCAAAGGTATTTATATAAGACTGCTTGCTTCAGTACAAAAAGCTGCCTGAGGTTCAAAATGAAATCACTTTTAATCATTTTGCTACATAGTTTGTTTGAAGATAACAAGTGAAATGCTGTGGTAAAACTTAAAATAGGTCTTGAACTACTATAGATAGTAATTTTAAAGTTAAATCTGCATTCTTTATAGAAAACCATATGTTCTTTGAATCCTGTGGGAGTTACACCACTAACTTCATTGGGGCACATATTCCCTCAGATTTCACAAACAACTCATTGGTAAAAGAATATAATCTTGGACTGTTCCTCAGTTATTTGCTGGGGAATGAATAATACAGCTGTTTGAAATACACAAATCGTATAAACATCATTACACAGATTTCTTTTTACTTTCTTAGTATTTAATGCACCAAGATTATGTGGCTAAAAATATGTGAAATTAGTCCTGTACCATATCTCAGCTTGAAATTTTAGAAGTATTTAGTATTTAATTTTATCTAGTATTTAGTTTTTTATGACATTACCTATATCCAAATATACCTACCTACAGCCATAAGCTTAATAGGGATTTAAGTTTTTTTAAAGAAGTTTTGGTGCATATCCAGTCTTACCTTGTGTTTGTATTAGACACAGAATTGTTACTTGAGAGTTGCTTTTCTAAATTGCTTAAAATCAGGACATTGCTAGTATAAGATTGGAAATATTCAGTGCTTTCAGAACATAAATGAAACAAAACAATGCTGCACCACTGCTTTCAAAATAACCCTCTAAGAAAGCCTTTTTCTGCTGTACAAACATTCTTAAAATATATTCTTTTTTCACATGGTAAGGGGGTTTTTCCCCAATTTCCAGAACACTTAATTGAGAAGCAGAGATGATTTTTGCAGTAGTAGCCCAGCAGATGTACGTGACAACATTAAGGCTTTTTTTTTAATGGTACTGGGATAGACAAAGAGACTATTATTTTTTTGTAGTCACAGAAGATGAGTTGTTAGGCAGATTCTCCCCTTATTTTTTATATAGCATATCAGTTTTGATCTGTATTACAACAATTGCTCAAAAGCTAAGCTGCAAATAGCATCTGTCTTTACTGACTTGTAGGAGAGTTTCTGTGATGGAAATAAATATGAATTCAAATAACAAAATCTGGATCGTTTGTACTGGTTAGTCATGTGTGAACTGTAGAGTTAAGTAATTAGATTTATGTTATTTATTGCTATAAAAATACTCTCAGAACCAAAAAGATATTTTGTATTTCCACTATATCTAGTACAACTGCATACATACATTTAGTGGTACTAGTTGGAGCTTGAGTTATTTCCTTGATGTTTTGCTCAAAGATTAAATCAACTCATATAGAACATTCCCAGCTTATTTCTTCAAAGAGATAAGAAAACTTGCTATCATCTAACTGTAACATTGTTGAACAGTATTCTGTAGAGCAGCATGTTTCTCACTGAACAACTACGGCAGAAAAATACTCATTTAAAGGATTCATTCATTGATCTAATTCTATCTTTTCCTAATAACAATTGATTCATTTTCTCAAAATTGGTGTAGTTCAATGAGTGGTACTGTTTGTTTGAATACTAATGGATCAGTGATACATATTATGACTTTTCTTCATGTTTTTGGTGATTAATACATTTTTCTGCTTTATGTATGTAACAGATTTCAGTACATGCTTGTGTACACTGACCTGCATTCTTTTGCCTATCTCACTATGATCTTCTTCTTTCACTACTCCTAAATTTGCACTTTGTTTTTCTGCTTTGTTTGTTCTTCTGCAGTTTTTTGCTCTCATTGTCTGTGGAGGTAGAGGCACGACCTCTTTGTGGCTAGGGTCCAGGAATAAATTGCTCCACTAAAGTTTGCCTCCCTCAAACCCATGTCAGCGTTTAACATCTGAAACAACCTATTGATTATTCCTGTTGTCCTCTCAAGATTTACTATTCCCAGATCTGCTGAGTAGCAGTAGCAGTCTCCCAAGAGCTCATTCCCAAGGTCACCTTAAAGCCACTCATAAATAAAGTTAGGGTGGTTCTGCTTTGCACATCACTCTTTCACTTAAATTGAACTTCATTCACCATTAAGAGGCATCAGTGAATTTTGTGCATCCCTTTGTTGCAGTTTTGCCTCAGACTTCTCTGATGCTGCCATTCACAAATTCAGTCACTTGGCTGTTCAAGCTTTTCCTTGGCATTTAAGAATAACATGAGTTCTCAGCCCTGAGCCCTGTGGGTGTCCAGCACTAAACCGCAGTTGGGAGAACCAGTCATTTAGTCTGTCCCAGTATGTTCTGTTTCTGAATTAATTTTTTGTTCACTTAAGCACTTCTTCTTTCTCTTGTTTTTTTTTAATCTTTATTTCCAGACTTTCTGGTGAGAAATGCTACACTTTAGGTTTACTACGTTAAAAGTAGGGGTTGATGAGAAATTATGGTATTACTGTTTTGCATTTAAAAGTCAGAAATTTCCTTCTAGTATCTGACTAAAATGAAATCAGTTAAATGTGAATTTTCAGCTCTTTTGTTCTAGGAGGTTAAGAAGACAGGTATCTACATTCTTTTATCTTACCACACTGAATCAGGTGGGTAAGGCTTGTTCAGTTGCCTTATTGCTATAATGCAGCACCTCCACTTCATGCTTGCCTCAGGTGTTCCTGGCATATATAAAAAGAGGCAGAGGTCATTTTGCTGCTGCTTTAGCTTTCCTTTCTGGCTTTGGGGTGAATAATTTCAAAGATATTTTTTCTCTGAACTTTCAGACTACTTTATAAATAAAGGAGTTGGATCATGACACTCTTAGTTCTGCAAAAGAACTCAAAATCCAAAGGTGGAAACAGGCAAGACCCAAAACATTGTCGCTGTTGAGGTGGCCTGTGGGCAGATATGAGCGTGCATCACAGCCCTAGTGTGTTCTTGTCTGGAGCCAGGATTTCATACCTGTTGCTGGTTAAAAATTTGATTTCCAAAGGGAAAAGAAAGGAGACCAAGAAATCTGGATGACCACTAAACTGAAGTGACTTCCTAGGATCTGGCTCTGTGCGTGTGCACGCATGTGTGCGTGTGTTCTGCCCAAGTTCACTTTTTAAGCTCCTTCGCTTGCAGGAATTTGTGATGTCAGTTGTATAAGCATCTTTGGAATATCCTTAAAACAAAGAATATAGTGCCAAGTGCTAAGATAAAAAATGTATTTCAGGAAAAATAAATTAATCATCCCTAAAGGTGCCTAAAAGATGTGCAGATGTCATACTTAGGGACTTGGTTTAGTGGTGGACTTGGCAGTGGTGGATTAACCTTTGGAGTTGATGATCTTTGGTTTTTCATGTTTTAAATGTTTCTAAATTTATTACCATTCACAACATCATTTTGTGCTTCAGAGAAGAGTTCAGTTTTGGAAATCAGATTAGCAATAAAGGTTGGAATGGCATCACTTCCATTAAAATCAACAGAATAGCTAAGTTGGTGACTTACTGTGATATTCAGAAATGTTTGATTTCTGAAGATCTGTTGAAGTATTAGTGGTTTCTGGTGAAGAGGCTTTCTCTTTATTCCAGTGGTGACTAGATTCCTTGTGCGAAACTTAACTCATCTTGAGAGGTCTAATGTTGCCCAGCATTCACAATTTCCTAAAGGTGCAATGTATGGGTATAAATATTGTTTTATATTCTCACTGGATAATGAAATATGAGAAAAAAATCATAATGATATATTACAATCCCGAGCACTGTTTGATAGGATAGGCCATATGGGTGAAGAGTGCAATTTTATTTCCTAATTCAGAGTTTATACCTGTTCCAGAAATTGATTTTAAGACAGAAATGGGACAGATAAAAATTAGTGTATATTTTGTATGCTTAAAATTTAGACCACCTGCAAGAGATGTAGTTATAGTATTTGCTCATAATTGAGCTTTATACAACCACTTGTTATCAGGAAAAGGCACTAAACATTTTCACCTCAATGTCTTTGACTGTGACATGCACAAATATGGTGCATTTCTGATGAAAAATTTCTTCATGGACCTCTGAGGGTGAACCTTTTTTAGCAGAAGGATTAAAGTACATAGCATTTAGCTTTTAGCTTTGCTGGGTTGATGAACAATAAATGCAGAGATCAATTAGTCAAAATTGTAGTTCTGAATAAATTTACCAAGGAGCTTGGGCTAAATCTTATTTGATGTTTTCTTCAAATTTTACTTGATCGGGATATGCTTTGAATGGCTTTTAACAGTCCACTCATTAGTTCCATCTTTGTAATGTAACAGATACTTGATTTGAATTCACTTGCTCCTTACACGTGTGGTTAGATCATTATGAAAGTGATGATGAAGTCTGAAAAGCAGTTAAGTTGTGAGTTACCTGCTGAGAGGTGACGTGCTGCATGACACGAGGAACTCTGGCTGCAGACCTCCATGGTGAGTGAGCAATGTGAAGGAGCTGCTGTCTCTTCCAGGAAGGTCTGCATACAGTACAGAGAGACCATCAGAGGTCTCACACGCTTGTCTGCACACCCAGATTTTTGCTGTTTCTAACAAGGATGAAGCCAGACTGGAATCCTTTCAGTATAGAATACTATTACATTTTGGACATTAAAAGTCCTCAGAAATGTTGAATTGTGCCCTGGTATTTGAGTAGGGGTTGCACAAGACTTGGGTCTGTGAAATGCATGAGCTCATTTCCTCTTAACGAAAGTTCTTCCATTTATTTGCTATTTCACAACATATTTAATCAGCTCTTTGTAACAGTGAAGGCATTTTTGGTTGATGGTTCAAAGAACATACTGACTGGGTCTTCATAGGTCAGTCTGAGAAAACTCAGCTTAAACTATCTTCAGAAGCCCTGCCTGCTTGTTCAAGGTCCCTGAAAATTTAAGAAACACTGTTGTTCTTTTAGTGTATCTAATGTGATACTTTAAAAGATACTTTTTTTGAAAAATATGACTGATTTCCCTGGAATTTGCTGGTGCATGAAAATGTGGTTTTGGGCAGATGTATAACCTAGCACTGCTTAATCCATGCAGGAAAATAGTTCTGGTTTTGCAGAAGAAATTCACTTTGCAGAATTAGGGTGACAGTTTCTTCTTGGATTTTCTGCTTTTATATGCTCACTGTTAAACTTAAAACCATTTCCTATCTCTCTGACTCTGAAACCATGTATTGTCTTTTCATTAGTGAAACTAATTCACACCTTTACGTCTTTTTCTCTGTTCTTTGATGCTGAGTTGTCTCATTTTGCAAGTAGCAGTTTCAAGGGAAGCAGAAATTGAGCCTGCTGAGGTGCCAGTCTGCTGAGGATACATTTTGTGCACAACTTCAAAGCGTCCATCTCTTAATAAATGAAACTTTAAAATAGATTGGGACCTTTTAATGTTAAGTCTGCTGTAGTTTGTTACACTAAGGAGTGGTTTAACTCATCTTTTTTCAAGAATATTTGCTGTTTATAAAAATACTTTTGTTGTCCTTTGATGGTCCTATTCCCATATTTTCAGATTAAATACGCTTTGTTCCTCTCAAGATTAATATGTAACAGAATGTAAGGGGAAATGTTTTCTGTTGTTTTTGAAAAAATTCTCTTCCAGAAAAAATAGAAGTTTCTTCAGGTTTCCCAGACAGCATAAACTATGTGCCATCCAGAAATTGCCTTCACGCTTAATTTTCTATTTATTTTATTCTCTTGAGGTATCGCCAGCTGGTTTTCCATTATGAGATTCCTATTTGAAGTTTTTCTATGAAAGTTGCCCTTCTTTGTTTTTGTTTTCTCTTTAATTACTTATGTGCAAGTGTCACCCATTCCCAATCCTTCCTTAGGAATGGATGCTGTTAAAAATAATTTGAGATCATTTTTTATTTTCACAAAGATGTAAATTACTTGTCAATATCCTCATGTTTTGACCCTGTTATTGCTATCAGTGTAATGCATTTTCTTCTCTTGGAAAGAAATGCATTAGATGGATTAGCAAAGCACTAAAAATATCTTTGCTTAACCACCAAATTATATAACCATCCAATTTCTGTTGTCTGCTGGTCTCACGCTGTGGTACAGTTTAGAAATCTACATTTTACAATCTACATCAAGAGAAAAAAAGTTTTTGATTAACATCAGATCTTCTTTCAGAATATCAAATATATCTTTTTTTAATACATCATTCTTTATTCAAAAAGTAGGGTTTACCGAAAGCTTTTGATAACTCTGCTCACTTCAAAATTTGACAATGATGCTACTTTTATACCATATATTTCTTCTATTTTTTGATCACTCTAGGGTGATGTGTCTGATATTTGCTTTGGGTCTGTTGCTTGTTTTGGCAGAGGGGTATTTTTAAATGAATAGTAATTTAGATCAGATGCCCTGCTTAGGGCCATGGTACTCTGAAATAGGATGAATAGCTTTTCTAGAAAGTTCTTTATGTATGTGAGAGAAGATTTGATCACCATGACCTGGTTTAAAACTGAATGTCACATTTTTCTGCACTTGTTGTATCATGTGTAATAAAGGGTTTTCCAGGGCTAATCTATCTCAGAGACCTCTGTAAGGAGAGAACAAGTCTGAAATTATTAATCTTCCTTATATGGATTAAATGTTTGCAATATTTCCAGTATTTTTCTCTAAATTTACTGTGAAGATCTAAAGTGATTTATCTTTTAGTTTGCTATTACAGTATTTGCCTGTACAAGTAGGACTAGTAGTAAGTTGGTGCTGTAACTCAGTTTGCAGCAGTGAGTGAAGAAAAAAGAGGCTCAATTTAAACATGTAGATAACTGATTGAAATGCTCATCATCAATGTTTCTGATGAGATTGCTTTGTTTGACGGCAGTGTTTTATTTCTCTGTGTCCAGAAGATCATGTTGTATTGCAGTGGAGCTGTTGCCTGTGGTCAGGTTCCCTGCAAAAGGGCTGAAAGGTTTTGTTCCTTGTGGATGTGACAAGACAAGTCCCCTTGTATCCTAAGGTCAACCAAGTGTCACCTTAGTCTGCTGTTACATCCTTTCCTGCTGTTTGTTTTTCTATTGTGTAGCTTTAATTGAAAAGAAAAAAAACTTGAATGCATGAAAAAAGGAAATGATGCCATCAGAGCAATCACTTTGCATCTAAGGGAAAAGACTCCACGTATAATCAGCTGGCTAAAGGGCATGAGAACATCCTGAAAGGTAATTGGGCACCTCTTTTTGAAGTACTCTGATATATCCCATTAACTTGTTTAGTGTTGCTCAGAAACAATTTCTATAGACAGAGGCACATTACTGGGCCTTTGTTCAGGGCCAAAAGCTGCAGTTATTGCAGTGTACAGCATCATCTTAAAGCTGGTGCTGTTCATGTGCTGCTTCTGGAAGGGTACCTACACAATGGGCTCAGACTTCTCATGACCTGTTTTTTTGTGCTCTCACCCATGATGTTCTTTACAAGTGAGTGGGAGACATGTATGGCTTTTTCAGATCCTTCTCTGAATGACTTCATAGCTGCAGAAATTTTTCTTGTAGAGTATGAATAGAGATCTGAAGATGGTACCAGTTGTTTCTGATGGAACAACTTAATATTGCACTTCAATATATTTTTACTCCATTCAGGCTGGAATATTTGTCTCCACATGTTCCATCTCATCTTTTAAGTTGCATAGACTCTGGGCCTTTTTATCATCTATGTTTTAAATCACTGAAATGGTGGAACTTAGTCTACTTGTGATCATGCAATTATTAGGAAACTGTATTCACTAATAATAAGAGGAGCAATGAAAAGATGAATTCCTGTAGAGGTTCTTTGGAATGCTGTTGTTCTTTTAAATGTCTTTATAAGCATTCTTATAAATGTCTTTATAAGCATTCTGCTGGCAACAATAAACATATTTGTTTGGGATTTTTTTCTCCCACTTTTACCCATGACTTACCAGGAAATTAATTACAGATTTCTAGTCTTCAAGTGTGTAGTTTGTTCTCAAAAGGAAGTAATTAGCCACGACCCATGGATGTTGTGATGTATGCAGTTGCTTCTAGCCACTAGAGAGAATGGTATGGAAGCATTTTTTTGGTCTCTTCTGTCTTTCTGCTGCTAAAATATAGCTTAATATTTATGTCAAAAAATAGGCACAGATTTTATAACAAAAGCCCCCAAACATAGATAAAAGCATTATGTTGAATATAGTGAATAAAGCAGGGACTTCAAGTGTAAGCATATTACAGTGGAAGCCTTACATTCTTCAGTAGCAAGAACAAGGAAAGATTGGCATTATTCAGATTATGGTATTTCAGAGTGAAAGCAGGAGAGTTTTAGCAGGGGGATCCTTGAATACATAGGAGTGTATTCATAACATTAATATGAGAAAATAATTTTCTTATTAAATTGATTTGAAGTAGACAACCAGAAGGACAATGATATTGTGGGATTTTAATAGGAAAATAGGCAAATGCTTTCATATTATAATTAGAAAAAGCCTACCCTTCCATAACCCTGAGGGATACTTTAAAGTGCACTTTATTAATCCTAGAGGATAGTTATGAAATAAAGTTTTAGTGAGACTATAGTAGCAATGTAAGGTGTTTGGTTTTTATTGCACCTGTCACTCTGAAGGAATGAGGTGACATTTCACGCTCTGATCAGCAACCCCTCGTAGCTCTTACTTGGCAAATTCTGAAATGAAGAGAGGCTGCAAAGGAGCATGTGGCTTGCTGCTCAGTAGATAAAGGGAGAAAATTGGTCAAGACTTGAAAACATTCACCTTACTACTGAAATAATTCCTGTGGTGTTACTTTCTTTAGGAGCAGAGAAAACATCCCTTTCTAATCAAAGAGCAGACAAATGGCTTGTAGTCCATTTGCTTTGAACTTTACTTACTCTTGTTGCTTTGGAGGATAAAAGTGCAAGCTGATCGTGGCTTTTAATTTATCCTTTACATAGGCTGCTGGTGAAATAGAAGATGTTGACCCTGCTGACATCAACAGCAGAACTCCCACTGGTTCCAGTGATAGCAGGGTATCACTGATGGAACAGTGCTCTTTGTGAGCTGCATGTTTTGTGGGAGTCACAGGCAGTTGCAAGGCCAAAGTCAAGATAGTGGAAGTTCCCAGATGGATCAGGAAGGAATAATCAAATACAGAGACAGTTCAGTGACCACTGAAGGAAACTTTTAGATTCTCAGTATGCTGTCCACTTCTCCTAATTTCCAGAAAAACTAAAATTCAATTCTTTTATGAATTCCAGAGGAACTAATGGTACCTTCTGAGATTTAGTCTTTGCCCTTTGCAAATAATGAAGCTTCTGTAACGAATCCATATGTCACTAAAGTTCTATCTGCTGTTACTCATGCTGAATGCTGCACTTTTCTGCATACTGTCATCAAAACCTGAGATTTGAGTATGGTACGGCTCAATGTGAATAGGGGTGACAGAATTTATTCTAGAAAGACATGTCAGCTCACTTGCTGAGGAAATCCATATTTCTGGAAATCAGGTGAGGGTTGGCTCTGAAAAGTAACTGGTTTGTGCTTTATTGCTCTACTAGTGAATCTGATTTCTGCATTTACATACATGTAAAAAATACTGCTAACAGATTACATGGTTTGCAGTAGCTGACTATAGAGGTTACTGCTTCTTTATTATTTTTGTAGTATAGCTTCTTCTGTGTTGCAAATATCCTCAGTGTACTAGCTAACCAGGTAAAGGCATTCCTTATGTGAGTGAGTTTTAATCATGATTTGTTTTCCTCAGCTTTACTCGCTCAGCTCCCGTTCTGGAAGGTCACCTAGGCAGTCACTGGTGCCAGACTTCCCTGGCTAGATGCATGTGCCATTTACCTCGTGGCAGGGAGAGCTGGGTGGGTTATTGCATGTGCAGTGCATCAGAGGCTTCCAAGGAGAAGAGGGTGTTGAAGCCATTCAGACAGCTGGCTCCCGGCTGTGCTTTTCCCCAAAGGATCTTTAGAAGCGGGTGTGGAATGTGCTGTGAAATTCTGGTAGAGTCAGCCAGACAGCCCTGTGGTAGAGGCAGCAGCTCTGGGAAGGATAAGGATCAGGAGTGGGCTGCTATTACTTCCAGAATAATTTAGTTGGCGATCCACCTGTGCTGCTCCTCCCCGGGTGTTTGTCCTGTCAAAAGCCAGCCCTGGGTGTGGTGAATTGGCCTAGTGAGGTGCCTGTGCTCCCAGGCCACAGGCAGGACATTCATCCAATGGGTCTGAACCACAGAACTTGGTTATGTGGGTTTGCTTTCCAAGCATGACATAAACTTTAGTGTGACCTTTCAGCAAGAGTTAGTTACAGTGGGGTGCCGTGTTAGAAATACCTGACCTGGGAGCAAGTGCTCTTTTAGTTTGTATGAAAGAGAGCCAGAAGGATGTGGTGAGTGTATAAGCACAGGTTTTTGTTGTATGTCAAGGTTGTGCACCAGCTTTATGTGTGTACCAAGAAAAGTGCAGCCAGCATAGATGACCTGCTCTAAAGATAAAATCTGATGAAGACTGGTGTTCATCTGCAGCATTGAAAGCCATATTGCCTTCTCTAAAGAAAAGCAGGATATTAACTGAGTGTTTTAGCTAACATAATTAATGGCACTATACAATGCAGAGTGAGTTTTAATAGAATATATTGTGATTGTTCTAAAGGAATATATGTGACATTGAGGGGGCCTCCTGTATTCAAGAGCTGACCTTTTGGCAGTAGCAGTGAGATAATATACAGCAGAATCTTGTTAATTCATGCTAATGACTTAAAAGACCTATCACAGATTACTTGATTTTACAACTTAGCAAGTAAGTGAAACATGATGACAAAACTTCAGGGATGCACACTTTAGCGGTATGTGCTCTGCTAATTTACCTCTATAGTAGCAGTTATGTTGTAAATATATTTGTAATAGATGAGTTAATGGACAGTAGTACTATTAATTGGAGCAGTGATGATTTCCTGAAATGACACTGTAGTACAGCAGCCTATTATTAAATTGTTTCAGTAAAACAGGACTAATCTAATAGTTCTGTGAGTGTGAGGCCACTGAAATGGTTCTGAAAGTAACAGATGTTGGCTTTTAATACTAATAAAAATGTTTTCTCCTCATATGTGTCATGTCATTTAGAATAAAAGTAATTGAAGTTACTTGGGAAAAGAGTTATCCTATCACAGTAATAGTATACAGGTATATATGTAAATAAAACGTTCATAATTTTTTTTTATTTTCAGGTTGAATTACTTCTAGAGCCCTAAGCCTATTTTAGCCTATGCTTATTCTTAAAATAGTAATTCCCAAATGATGGGCTCATGAAACATCACATATGTTCCAGTAAATTTCTTAGTCTCCAAAATACAGAGTAAATATCTCCATTATGAGAAAGTCTTCAATTTTTTCTGGCCATTCTATTTCAGTCTACATCGTGTTCCCCATTAAGTACTACAAAAAATGCAGTTTTGTTACGGACAGTGTATTCTGAAATGAGAAAATAAGACTATTTCAGTTGGCCTTAGAAAAGGACACAAAGCCATTTAATATTTGTTATGCTCTGAGTGAATGAAGGAGCTGAAGTCTGTGTTGGAATCATCATATGCACTTGTTACTGTGCATTGGTGTGTCAGCAGAGAAGTCTGACTAAATAAGGCAATGCATGTGTAGAGCTTATCAGTGTTTGACAGGAATACAGTCCACTAACAGCTGATACAGTAGCCCATCTTTTCTGTGCTATCATCGTCTCTCTACAGTGGCACACAGATGTACATTTATCTTCTGCTTGGCTGCTGATAGTGCTCAAAACAGCCCTCCACCTTTTCTTTTTAGTTAGTGTACGCTCAAAGTAATACAAGTGACCTGAAACCCTTAGGAAGTCAAAATTTTTTTTATTTATATAAAAGCATATGTGAAGTTGTCAGCTTTCAAACTTTAGAGAAGTACACTGTGCCTTCTGCTTCTTCTCCCACCAGGTACTGTAGAGTATTGTGAAAATTGTTTGATAATATAAATAAAAACTTCAGGAAACTGCACGCATTTTTGTGCCCCTATTGTACTACTGTGCACTAAGCAATGCTTGTATAAATTGTCCATAACTTCATGAAAGCAAGTCCTGACTGATGGTGCCTTCTTCACTCAGAGGGTCTGATGCTGCTCAAATGAGTGTCTAAGCTCCCAGATCTTTCTGGGAATAGTATTGCACCTTGAATGTTCGTAGGTGCTTTTAAAAAAAATCCAGAGTAACCCTTAACACTGTTTCAGTATCATTTGTCCTGTTATACTGAGCTTGGTTGTCAGACTTTTTCTCTGTGTCATGCAAGAGTTTGGGATCTGACAATTTTATCCATAAAATTACTAGGCCCATAAATGCATCTTAAGATTTGTCAGCACCTTGCCTGCTACAGAGTGTCCCAAAACAATCAAACTAGTGACCTGCAAATGTGCTTTGGTACTGGGTGGGAGTGTAAATTTTTCTGCCTGTGTGGCCTTTTTCTAAGGGATTTCTGAAAAATATCAGACATTAATATCTTATTTTATACTATAAAGACAGGTTGGTGATTTGAGAATTCCTCCTTTTCTTGCAAATTCAAGTAATTAAACTGCAAAGCCAAGGCTGTTGAATTTCTGGCAAAAGTTTCTGTTAAAAAGGTCATCGATACCTTTTTTATCAAGCATGAATTGAAGACAATAGTGAAAAACCCTCTTCATTTCTCTATGGTACACTTTTTTATGCTCCTACTGACTGTCTTCTCAAGTCAAGCAAAAAGGCAGAAAGGGATGGATGGATGGATGGATGGATGGATGGATGGATGGATGGATGGATGGATGGATGGACCGGCTGTCATCTTTATTTGTGTCACTGATTTGAGTCTTTTCTCATTAATCCCTTTACATTTCCCTATCAAATGTGTGCCCAAATTGCTTTTTGCACATTCAGGTAAAAGTAGTCTTGATAAATTAGTTACTCTGATGTTACTGTAAATGGAATACAGGATTTATAAACTTCTGCATATAAAATCAGATCCAGTGAACTTGTACCTTTTAACCATATATTTGTATGTACTCTCTGCCACCCAGTACTCTACTTTGGCAGCTCAGTATCTTGCTTATTTGTTCTTCCATATTCCTCCATTACTGTTTTCCTGTTTTGAGAACAGCATCATCAGTATTCACCCTCCCCCCCTTGTCCTCCTCTGTACAGGAAGCTTGCTGAGGAATGGAGAGTGCTTGGCATGACCTTGAGAGCATTCTGAAGGTTCCACGTTTGTTTTGTGGGAACTTCACATTCTGTTTAAGTGTTTGACATACTGTATGCAAAATGATCAGAGAAAGGCTAAAATTCCCATAACAGTTTAGGAGAGAGTTTTCTGGTAACAGGCCTGGGAAAGCATAACAGATAAATCTGAAAAGAAAGACAGTGAGGCTTTTTGTTCTGATTTGTTCTTCCTGCTGTCTCTTCCCTAAGCTTGGAATGAAGAATCAGGTTTCTTTCCTTCAAGATTTGCTTTCCAGTCAGAACAAAGAAGGGACTTGCAATTCTGCCATGTGGAGAATGCTTACCTCTTGTACTCTCTAGCAGGATATGTGCTTGAAGTATTAGTTTCTTGCACACCACTTAGTGTCACAAAAATACAATGTGCCATTTCCTAATCAGGACCTTGTAAATCCTATTGGCCCAGCAAGCACTCTTCCAAAGTTGGTTGTTTTCAAAATGTCTTTTCTTCTTGCCCAATACAATGTTTTAAAAACCAAAATCCTGCAATTTTAGCTGACATCCATCTTCTTCAGTTCAGTAAGCTGGCTTAAATGCCCTAATGTGAGTTCACACATCAGTAGCGTTGCTGTATGCAGTATGTGTAACAGAGATGTCATTCTGTGCTCTGAGTCCATCTCTGATAATGGTCCTGGGAGAATAAGCAGTTCATTGGGATGTTTGCCAGTAGAGCACGTTGGGAGGGTTCACAGGAGATGCACAGTGTAATGGACTGTTTGCCATGTGTGTAATAGCTCCCCTCCAAAATAAGAGACTTCTGCAGTGCAAGTAAGGACACTTTCAGGCTGCCTTTTTGGCACTTTCCTGCTATGCCCAAAATACTCCATTAGTTTTCTGGAGTGTGTCTATCATACACCTGTGTAATTTGTATGGAAGGAAATATGATGTGTCCAGAGAAATAGAGAAGCTGTATAGCCCTGAATCTAAGTGCTGTGGCAAGCATAATAAAGCTTATATTGCATATTATGCAGACAAGCATAATAAAGCCATTAAAATTTTGTAGTCATTCAGGGCTACTTTATTTTGAGGAATTTTATTAATTATTTTCATCTTTTTAATTTTAGAAAATGCATTTTGAAAATACTTTAATTGTTGTAGTCATACTAATTGTGCAGACTTATATTTTCATGTTTTCCGGTTCTTTTAAACGTACTCTACTCTTTATAAATATTTTATTATGTTTTCCTAGCACACAAATCAGTTAAAAAAAGCTTGAAGCAGTCCAGGGCTCTACAAAACAGGCCTCATAGCACCTGAATATACTTCTATATCACAGCAAGTGTTTGGCAAGCTGTACTACTATATTATGTATTATTAATTATGCATTATCGTGGAAACTAAATGTTGATAAATAATGAACTTCTAGGGAATAACTCATTCAATAGCAGTCTTTTAAACTGCTGAATAAGGCAACATGATCAGCCTTTGTGGAAGTTTAGTTAATGTCTGCACTAGTTAAGAAATGCATCAGCTTGGGCTATGGACTTATTACAAATTTTTCGCCAGTGCCTGTCAACTTCCAGTGCGTTTCATGGTAGGCGTGTTTGGCATGCATCAAGAGCTCATAGAGTTTAAATTTAGTGTATTTTAGACATGTATTCTCTCTAGTTTTATGCTTGCTGAACAGTAATTCAAGAAACAAGTGCCCCTGAGAAGGGAGTTTAGTCATGGGAGATGGTCAACCAGACCCCACTCACGCTATCATATTTTCTTTGTAATAATTACTTTAGGTTTAACCTTAAATATTTACACTAAAAACGCAAATGCATATATTGGAAAATATCCATGAATTATTTAATCTTTTTAAAAAAAAAACAACTTTCATGCCTTCTGCTGGGAAGTTTAGAGTTTGAAAGTTAGCAGCAGAGAAGGATGCCTATAAAATTACAGTTTTTAACTGTGGAACGACATTTTTATGTTGAGGTGAAACACTTAATTTTGCTATGATGAGACTATATTTTTAACATCTTATTAAAGTTTATTCTGTACTTTTATATGGCTACTGTATAACTGTGTAACTTCCAGTAAGCTTTAAGTTTCAGCTTTTCTTGGGAGATTCTAACTTTATTGTTCATTAACTATGATTTAGCTTTTGGATCACATTGTACATTAACGAAGTAAAGTCCCACATGTGTAATAGATAATCCATTCAGAGTTTCCTTCCATCAAACTGCAGTGTTTACTGCTTATCCTGCATCTCCAGAAGCAGAGTCTGTGATATACAGATGTGACTTCATCTTCTTAAAATTAGTATTTTGAAGGCTTTCATTCTGAAATTTATTTTAAAAAATTGATTTGTACTTTTGAAACATTAGTTCACATTCCTTTATAGTTTTGGTTCAGACAAATAAAGAACTTTAATGTGAAATAAATCTCTTTCAATACATTTTACCAGCTGCTCATGGACACTATTAGAATCATAGGGTTTGGGTTGGAATGGACCTTAAAGATCATGTAGTTCCAATCCGCCTGCAGGGAGATCTTTCACTAGACCAGGTTGCTCAGAGCTCCCTTCAGCCTGGCCTTGAACACTTTGAGGGACAGGACATCCACAGACCTTCCCTGTTCCACTGCTTCACCCTCCTTTGAGTAGAGAATTTCTTCCTGATAGTTAATCTGAATCTGCCCTCTTTCAGTTTAAAGCCATTCCCCCTTATCCTATCACTCTCTGCCAGTTTACAGAGTCCCTCTTCCTCCTTTTTATAAGCCTCCTTAAAGGTACTGGGAGGCCACAATGGGGTTTCCTCAAAACCTTCTCTTTTCCAGGTTGAAGAGCCACAGCAGCTCTCTCAGCCTGTCTTTGTAGGAAAGGTGCTCCAGCCCTCTGATGGTTTTTGTGATCCATTATTGCCTCTAATGAAACTTGTAAGCTTTTGATGGATGCAGTTTTCAGGTTGTAAGTTCAAACTCTGGCTTGGGGCACCAAAGGATTTTTCCTAGGTGACCAAGTGCTACTTTGTCTAACTAGACCCAGGACCTGACATGTCCTGCTGCATGTATTGAAAGCAATAGTAAAGGAGAGGGACAAGTCCTGAGTGTATAGTCTGTGTAACAAAGAGGCTGAGATCTGTTTTCTGTATGTAAATGTGTACTTTTTTGAACATGAAATTGCTCCAAATCTGTGGTGACTTGTTATTATTTTCTCCTACAAACTGCCATAATTTGAAATATTTTGTCTGTTTCTGCTAAAGCTGAAATTACCAGAAGAAATCCCATTCTTTTTGTGATAAAAATATCAAACGTCTATAATTATTTGTCTTCCTTGGTATAGTTGATACTGGGGGGTGAACATTCCAGTATTTTCTGTAAGGACTTTAAAGGAAGATCATTAAGAAACTTCAGTAGTTCTTTGAAGTGTGTGTGGGAGAGGTAATCTCAGTGAAGAACCTATTCCTCCTAAGAGAAAGAGCAGTCTTCTCCTTTGCTATGAAAAGTATGTGAGGTTTGTAAGGGTTGTCTGTAGTGTGCTAATATGAAGGGGTACATTTTCTCTCCTATGCTCAAGTTACAGTATGCTAAGCAAATATTTATTAACAGACCTTTAGGAGGCTGTGCAATGTCAGCAACTGCACTCAACACATCCTGGGTAACTAGAAAGCTCAGTTGCTTCCTGCCTCTCTCATAAACACCACCTTAGTTGCCTCATTGTATCCCAACACCATACATTAGCTCTTTGCTACACTCCCAGCAAATAAATTATGGGAGCCTTTTTCCAGTAATAGATGCTGATATTCATAATCTGCTCCTTGTCTCTAATTCTTTCCCTGTGTCTCTGGGAAATTTTTTAGCACTTTTACAACCACTGCACCATCTCGTAGTTAGGCTTCACAGAAGCACAGAACACCCTGGGTTGGAAGGGACCAGAAAGATCGAGTCCAACTCCTGGCCCTGCACAGGACAGCCCCAGGAGTTCTGACAGCATTGTCCAAACACTTCTTGAGCTCTTGTTGAGCTTGGTGTTTGCCTGCTTCCCTGGGGAGCCTGTTCAAGTGCCCAGCCTTTTCCTAACATCCAGCATAAACCTCCCCTTACACAACTGCAGGCCATTCCCTTGGGTCCTGTCACTGATCCCCGCAGAGGAGCTCAGTGTCTGTTCCTCCTCTTCCTTCACAAGGAAGCTGTAGACTGCAGTGAGGTCTCCCCTCAGTCTCCTCTTTGCCAGGCTGAACAGACCTAGGTACTTGTGGCTGTGTTACCTGCTGCTGGGTTTTGGCTAATGGTGTAACAAATTATTGTAGGGTTTTTTTTGCTTCTCTGCCCTGGTATTTCACACAAATGCAACATTTTATTTATAATTATTTATTTACTATGGTTTAATCCAGTGTTTTATTTATAATATAGTATGTTTGAGAATGATCTTTCCTTTATGGAGCCTTACTGCCTTACCTGTCTTTTGTGGTCCCTTTCAGTTTTGGTGTGTGGTGGCTAGCTCTTTTACAGGGTGTCTCAGTTGTTGAGATTTTAAATAACCACGGTAACTGAGGAGATGCTTGCTTGTGTTTTTCTGGAATTTTTAATTTTCAGGGATTCATTGCATTGTCATTCTATGTTTCTGTCACTATTTCTGTTGGCTTATTTGTAGACCTTGGTAAGATGGGTACAGCAATGTGCACCTGTTCCTCTAAATCTTTCTCCTCTTTTGCATCTTGTCCTTTCTTGAAAATGCAGGGTGAGAAGGGGTGAGGGAAAGAAGATCTGCCAAAGGAATTTCTCTTTCAGTGTTGTATTTCACTTTTCAGTTTTTACCTTTGTCGCTGGAAGATCATGTGCCGAAGTCTTGGCGATGCAAAAGCCAGAAGTTGTTAAGAATATACTTGAGAGTGGGGGTGACCATTCAGCCTGTCTGCAGCTGCCTCCTCAGTGTCCTTGAACAACAGGGCTTAGGAGTAGGCTGAAGGGATTGTCTTGCTGATAGCAGCCCACCCTGGCTCCCAAGGGTTCTCGAACACAGCTGGGAGTGGGTAGGGATTTACTGGGTAGAAATAATGCGGATGGGAAACATCAGACTGGATGAAATACACATTCTGCAGTGACAGTGTGTCTGTCTAGCAGTGTAGTGGAGTAGGAGCCACTACTGCCAGGTGCCTTGGTGGCATGGTCCCTGCCCTGCCACGGTGGGGCATTTAGACGCCATTACTCCATGGCAGACGCAGTTATTTAGCAGCAATAGGAGAGCAGGGAAAGCATTTTTCTCCGCTTTTCCATTCCCTGATTTCCTGAGTATCTAGTGGTGCGCAGCAGGTTGTTGCCAAGCAGGAAGGAGCTTGCATCTGCACACGCAGAGGAGGCCCTGCTGTGTCCTTAGGCCAGGTGCCATGCCCTGCCTCAACTGTGCCTGTGCTGATCTGCCCAAAACCAGGAATGGGCTTCAGGCATAAGTAATGTGGTGTGTTTATTCTGGAAGATCTCAGCTATTAGCTGCAGCCATATCTATATCTAGGGTTCAGGATATTTGAGTGCTGTGGCAGATAATGACTTATTTGCATGCGGTTTTTGTGTGACAGCATGAGCACCGTTGATCCCTTTTCCCTGGGGGTGCTTTTATGCAGCCCTGCCACTGACACTCATGAGTGCTTTATGTTGGCTCTTTTATGTGGTGGTTTTTGTAGTGTTTTCTTCAGCTTTTGGAGTGATTAAACCCTTTGTACCTTAATATCTCCTTTATGTTTCTGACATAGTACTGCTAGCTAGCTTTTTTTTTTTTTTCCTGCTTTCTCTTAAGGCACTTTGATCATCAGGACTAGTCTGGCACCTCCTTCTTGTAGGGAGAGTGCTTTAAGAAATCTTAACCATTTTTGCTGTTCTTGGCTGCACCATTTCTGACTCTTCTGAGCTGTCTTCAAAGTAATTAATCAACTCTGCACAGATTTGCATTCTCCTGTAACTGAATTTAGACTTTTACATCCTGTGTGTTGTAGGTAAAGTTTAAAGACTTGTTTTTCCACTTTTGGATCATTTTTAGGTAAAGCTTTTTCTGTCAAAAGCGTTACTGTTCTCTGGTATGTAGGTAGTACAGATTTAAAGTGGAAGCAGGCACCCACAATTCATGTTTCACACTTCCTGAGTTGGTGTCCTAATTATCAGCAGAGACACAAAGGATGTGCGGGACTGCAAACTCTGCCTTTGTCTGTGTTTTCTGAATACTGACCATAAGCCACTCATCTGTATTTAAATGCATGAATTTAGGGCTTAAATTCTTGAAAATTGTTATGGCCTGAAACTCATTATCACAGAGCTGCAGAAGTACAGATGAGAGGATGTATTTTGAAGATGTCTCTAAGAATTTCCTTTAGGCAAGTTGAATTTTCCTAGTGTTTCAAGTGCTGCCCAGTACCTAATCTGTACATCAGATTCTCCTCCATTCATCGTGAGAGTATGTAAGTATAATTTCTAAGTATTAGGATTTTTACTCCTCATATCTAAACACAGCAGTGTTGAGCTTCATAATGCTTTGCTTCTGATCCTGTGCAGTGTAAAATGAGAGCAGTTTAAATATCCATTTTACCATGGCACTTTGAGGATAAAGTGTGCATGCTGCAGAGATGGGGTATAAGTAGGACGTGAAATAATGGGTGGGTGAATGAACTTTGTGCCTGCCTCAAAAGCTGAGTACCCAACACAGCTAATGAAGACTCCAGTGTCATTCAGTTTGTCCTCAGCGGCTGCTGAACAATTCATTGCTCGCTGAATGAATGAGCAAGGAAAAACAGTTTTCATCTTAATATATCTGAACAGCGTGGACAATATTGAAGATGACTGAGGTAAACTTCAAGGTGAGGCAAGTTACAGGTGTTGAGGGGTTCTTGTGTGCATGGAGAGGAGTGGTGGAGCAGACACAGGAAAAACAGTTAAAGTGTATTTCATTTATACACATTCTTTCTATATCACATGACAAATAACTCCAAAGAAGGGTAGGAAAGCACATTTAAATCATATTTTTTAAATTATCCAGAGCAATAATAGATAATGCTATATATACATATGCTGTCTGTATTTCTTCTAACAAAAAGATTTATTTTAAAATAAGTTGATAATATAATTCAGGTTTTCTTCTAATATGTGAACATTGCTAAAATCAAGCAATTTATATGTTTGATTTGCTACTTCACTGGAATGTTTTATTCCTCATTGAGACAAGCTTTTCCATGACAGCATATGTTACTAAGGAGAATTTTTAATTAAAACCATCATTATATTTTTTCTGGTACTGATTTTCTTGTCTTTGCCAATAGGACTGACATATGATGCTGAATATAATGATGTAGTACTATATAATACAATTTTCACTGCATTTTTTACTGAAAGAACAGAATAAGTCACTGAACTTGAGAATTTTGAACAAATCCTGTTTACATGTACAAGTAGGAAGAAATGATGCACCCTTCCCCCTTCATTGTTAAGTGGTAAATTGTTGCTATGGTGATCATTCTTTCCATCTCATCAGCTATAACCTGGTTTTCCACATCAACTGAATAGCTTCAAGCAATGCATGATCTTTATTTTTTTATATATATCAGTTAATATTGTTTTGCTACATAGTTGTTGTCTTGGGACTTAATGTCAGCAAGATGCAGTGAATGTAAGATAGTTCTAATTTTGTTGTGCATAAATCTGTGTACTCATTAAAAGAATCTTCATGTAGCTGCCAAGAACTTTTAAGTAGATTTATGAAAGGAAGCTTATTTTTGGTGTGTACAGCTGATTATTTTCCTTTCATTATTTCAGAGTCTATAGGCTTCTGTAGTAAATATGTGGAAAATCTGGTAAATCTCTGTATAATGTCTCAGTTAAGCAATATGTTGTTTTTTACCTAAGGTGATGGAAACAGAATAGTTGTAGTAAAATTTCACATAGCAGTTTTGTTTTCTTTCAGTGAGAATTGGTACATATGGTTTAAGTGCAGAGAGATGCCTGCATTGTAGTGAGAATAAGCCAGGTTATCTGTTGCAGAGTCACCAGAGGTAAAAATAGATTAATATGGTCAGTATGGGGTCTTATGCATATACACAAGAGATTTGTGTCAAGAGAAAGGGCAGAATGAGCATGTGGCCCATCACAATATTGCCTTGAAGCCAGATGTGCCTTCCTGTATCACCGGAACCATGTTTTTCAGGAAATGGGCAAGCTTTATGTTATGGCAAGCTCTGGAGCCATAAGTAGGACACTGGTGTATAGAATGATAAACATGGATCTTAGAATAACTTCTGTGAACTTAAGTTAGTGCTTTTAAAATACTGTTTCTCTAAACTTACTTAGGTATTGTTCATTACAGTCTTCCCTTTTCTTCTAAGATGTCAGGCTCTTAAAAATATAACCTGCATTGCTGGACAGCATATGAACAACTCTTGTGTTTCTGATTTTACTCATGTTCTAGATTTTAGTGGAGTTTTTTTGATTTTAGGTTTTTTTTTGGTGCAGACTTCTTCCTCTACTTCTCATCTGCATCGCTTGTGCCTGTTTTAAGTTGCGTTTCAGTAAAGCAGCAAGATCATATCTCAAATCAAATTTTACATTTATTACTGGGTTTAAGGTCCGCAAGAGGACCTGAAAAACAGAGAAGTATTTGAGTATGTAATATCCTGTAAAATTATTCTTAATTATCTTGTATGAAAATGCAAGCAGAGTCTTGTTTTCTCTCCTAGTGATCTTTTTGGCTTCTCTATAGGAAAGAGTGTTTTTCATGTCTCAAAATACTGTGCTGCCATAGGCAAATTTCTATGTGATGTTCCTGACCTATATTTGCAGAAAGGGATGTTTTGCTAAAGAGTGTCAAAGATCATCTTCCAGTAGAGCAGTCTCTTAAAGGATATGGTGAGAGTTACAGTATAAACATAAATGCTCTACCTATGGAGGCAAACTAGGAACTAGATTGATATTTCAGGTAAGCAGGGTATCTGTGCCCACTCTAAGTCTAGAGGACAGTGTCTTGAATTACTGAATTGCTTAGATCTTTTGGAAGCATTTACTGCATGACTCCTAAAGTATTCATCCTTTGGCCAAAACACTGTTCACTAAGTAGCCTGAGAGAAAGTGTGCCATGGAAGTGAGGAATGCCGTATTTCCTTCCAGCTGCAGAGGATGAGAAGTAAGTTACTGAGAAAGTATATCGTACAGTTGCCTGAGCCAAAACAGCCAGTACTTGCAGTTATTGTTTTGCTTTGCCTGATTTTATTAAGTAGTGTCATATTTTAGTTTGTGAATCTGCTCACCTTCATTTCATGAGCTGCCACATTCCCTCACCATTGTAATAGTGCAAACTGAGCACCTGTAAAAGAATATACCCTGTGAGGTACAAAGTCCTTTCACATATTTCACAATCACACAGACAGATCAGAGAAAGGCTTTGTCATCATGTACCGATCCTTTTTTTTTTTTTTTTTATTGACAGAGAGATGCAAACAAACCCAGCATTTGGAGCAAAAACCGGGGAAAGAAACGCAGCTGCTTCATGTTTTGTTGTTGCATTTTCTGGGGTAGTGTTTCCTACAAAGCCAGAAATAATTCTTCTCTGAACAGGAGCTGAATGATCCAAGACTCAGTAGCCCCCAGAGCCAAAAAAATAGCTGAGTATTCTTTATACCAAGCCCTTTTATTTGCTTAAGCTTCTCACTTCCTTATTTCTTTCTTGAAGCCTGTGGTTTCAAGTATGTTTTAGCCTGCAGTACCAGGAACCAGTACCAGGAATCAGCAGCAAACATGAGACACAGGCTGATCCGAGTTCAGGAATGGCTGTCTGAGACTGGGGGAAGAAAAGATGGTTCCTTTCAGCTGTGCTTTTCCTTAGATTTAAGCATACATGGAACTATAGCCTTGTTTTACCTGATTTTTTTTTTTTTCCCTACACAGTCTCTTAAAGGGATCTAGTGTTTTCCTTTGTTGTATGAGTGTAATCTGGAATTTGATGACCTGGAAAAAATGTATTCAGGCAAAATGCCAGCCAGAGAAGAGAATCCTCTGAACAGTAGGACTGTGCACATGGGACCTAGTATTTCTTTCCATATTATTTCCCTTTAAAGCAATAGCAGGGAGTGTTTTAATGCTTCAGTTGCTACTGTTTCAAAAACCACGCACATGTTTTTATAGTATAACATTAGTTCACTAAAAGACAAATATAATTTAAAATCAAAACAAACTCATATTTGCCACATCAAAGGCCATAAGATAACTGAACCTCATTCCACTCAAATTGTGAAAGTGAGCACAGGTTGCCCTCTTTATTCTTGGTAAATTCTATTTGTTTTCTGTAGGCAATATGCTCTTTATTTTGCCATTCATTAATTCAAATTCAAATTCTCATGGATATAGTGATAAATAGACTTTGGTGCTATGGAATGTAAAGATTATTTCTAACCTATTTCTTGGCAGCATTGAAGGAGATCAGAAAATACAGCTACAATAGTAAACAAGTTCCATATATGAATTTATTATCCATATACTTATATATCATCCATATGTTAATTTAGTGTCTGTGTTGAAAAATTAATTTTTTTTTAAATTACTAATTTGATCTAATTCGATCATTTTAAGGATAAATGTGCTCACAAGGAGATTGTTCTTTCATTGCCACCGTGTAAGTAAAGATAGAGAAGCTGTTGGTGCTTGGCAGAGAAGTCTGTTTCTGTAGGTTGAAATGTATAGCTTCAAACAGCTTAAGCTAGAAATTTTGGTGTTTAAAAAAAAAATCCAACACAAAAAACCACCACCATTGCCACCTAAAAAATCCCCAAACATACACAAAAACCTCTTTCCCTCTGGACACTTGTCAAGAATTGAATTTTTTCCTCTACCCTGAGTGTCCAGGATGCAGTGCTCTGTTTGAGTGGATGTAGCACAACTCCAGAATTCAGAGACTGTCCTTAATGCTTTTCTTGCCTCCATAATTCACAAGGATAAAGACAAAAATGGGCCATATCAAAGATCACATGGGTACTAAGGAATTTTCTAAGGTCTATCATTTATTTTCTAGATTTATTGGTAAAATTAATCAAAAGGCTACATTTTTTCTGATTTGCACTTTTTATTTGCTTCGTATTCACCTAGTTTCTCTCTCAGATACTTCCATTTCTGCTGTTTGTCCCCGTGTATAGCAGTTAGCTGCTTTCACAGTCTAATTGTTGCTGAGCATGTTTTGTTTCCTTACTAACCTGTTTGTCTTCTTGCCTTTTAGCATTTCTGATCTCTGACACAAGCCTGACACTGTTAAGAGGCAAATACCATTGTTCAGGGAACTTGCTTAAACAACATATGCTTTGTTCCTTTTAAGCGCTCTGAAAAAATGTCGTCTGAAGAATAACAGAGGGAAAAATTGTCAGATCTTTCATAAATATTTTTATCTGAAATGAGTGGTACTGCTTCTGTGTTCCACAGCCTTTCATCACAGCAAATTACGAGAGAGAAACATTATTTTTTCCATACAAAAAGCATTATAATAAGGGAAAGAAAAAAGTGTTTTATTAAAAAAAAAGAAATCTGATTTGGAGTCAGTAAATCAACAGACAACACCAATGCAGATATTGTTTTCCTTACTAAATTATTTTTTAACTGTGTAAAATTTCCTATATATAAAATACTCTGGAATAAATATGTATAGTTCATTCATGCACTTTCAGAATAAGAGTGCCTTTTCCTAGTGTGTTTTGAAAATGCTTGATGCAGAGAAGGCAGTTGGCTTCATTATTTACTCAAACTAATTGTTGCATTTTACAATGAAAACAAACCCTATTCTGAAATAATTTTCAGATGTAGGAAAGAAGACCACTGAAGGGAATAGAAGGGTAGCATTAGTACTGATTATTAGGCATTATGCCATATTAATTGATCCAAATGACATACTTTTTTTAATTCAGTTTAGTTCAAGGATAGGTGGATACCAAATATCTCTTTAAAAAAATTAAAAAGTAGGAGTATTTAAGTTTCTGGATTCCAAAGTTTGCTTTTTCAAAGTTTCTAAAGCTTGCGTTAGATGTAATTCATACTCTTTAATTCAGATATACTGTAGGAGGAAAAGTAATTAGCTGGAGGTGGACTCTTCTTTGCTTAATTATCCCATCTCCAGCAGGGCTAAATTCAGCTCTGACATACTCTGGCAAAAATCTCATTCACACAGTAGAAACACTGCAGCACATCCTGCTCCAGTCTCACCAGATGGCATTTCTTCTTCAGGTGTGTGTCACTGTAGGCACATACACACCTCAGCCAGGTCAAGCAGTGGGAGCTGGTCAGCTGGCTTTGAATAGCAGCTGAATTTCTGAACCTACATCCATCCTAGCCCTGTTACAGATCCATGTAGAGTAGCTAAGTACAAGATGTGTAAAGCTTCCAAGTAGAAGGATAACATAGAAGGGTCCTTATATCCCTCTCACTGTGAGAGAATGTGATGGATATTGAAAATGCTTGTTATCAACCCAAAAGTTCCCAAAAGCTTCCAGAACATACAGAATCATGACTCTGCCCTGATCTATTATTCCCTGATTCAAATGCCCCCAGTTAGATAATCATAAACTTTAAATTTAGTCTGCCTTTCAATTAACACACACTTCCTGCGCAATAAAAAGTCAACAATTCTTCTGCTAGGGAAACTGCATGTTCAGATGTTCTGTATGTCTGCCCTTATCTGCTGTAATTCACAGAATGTGAGGTTGATGGCTGAAGCTGTCTTCTGCAGCAGCTCATGGCCTCATCAAACCCTAAGCAAGCTCCAGCATTTCGATTGCAAGCAATTACTGTCCATTAAGTACACCACTGAGAGGACTAATACCCAACTGCCAGAGCAAAATGTCACAGAATAATAGTTAGCAGCATACTGATGCACTTACACCCTGCTGAAGTACAAAAATTTCAGAATGACAGTACCACTGGTGCTTCCAATACGGACATCAGTAGCCATAGTTACTGCAGCATGGGTAACTCATCATTGATCCCAGTTACAGGAGACAGATCCACTTAATCTGGTCCATCACTGAATTGGAGACAGCAGCTAGCCCACATAAAAATTGTAGTACCAAGTGCACTTTATATATATACAAGAGGTTTGGTTCTCTGGGCTTTGCCCTCCCCACTGAACAGGGAATTCTTCCCCTGTGCTGAGTTTTCTACCCAACCCCAGCTTATTTGGCACCTTGTAAAAGTGTCTTGTGAGTGTTTCTCAGGATTGATTGAAAGTGGGCAATTTAGCTGTCAACTGCTGTTTCACTTTTTCTACTGTCTTTTAAGAATTGGTCTTCACCAATGAGAGACAACAATCTTACCCTGTCATCCTCTGAGGGCTTTACCTTTGAGGAATGTGTGTGTAGAAGAATTGGGTCTCGTGACACATCATTAATGAGTGTGGAGATCCAGAAGACTGAGGCATACATGGATAGTTAGCATCAGGGAAGTCATGTCAACTTCTTATTCATACAGGGTTATCTTCCATACTAATGGGTGACTGCTAGATTCAGTGAAAACAGTGTAGTAAGCATGAGCCCAAGAGATGAAATTTGTAGAGCAAGGCAATAAAAAAGAGCTTGAATATTTTTAGAGTGACTCCAGTTAAGCCTCCTAAGTGGTGTTAGAGGCATTCTGACAAGCAGAGGCCTCTAAGAACAAGGACCCCAAATAACTTGACCTTTCTGTGTGGAACCTGTACTTCAGCTTTGCTACAGCTCTTTGGCTGACTGCTTAGTCTGGCAGGCAAGAAATCACCATTTCATGTAGGGTGGGAAGACTCCTTGTTCACATGACAGAAAAGAGCTCAGTTTTGGTGAAACAGAAGGTCCAGCATTAGCCAAGTACCTTTGCAGGAAGAAATGGACACATTGGATATCCTGACCATTTTTCATAAAACTGTGTAGCTTCAGGTGCTCTGGGGGAAGTGGGACCTTTTTAGAGCATGGAGATTTGGTACCATAGACTCGCTGAAAGAACTGGGATCTCTCACCCTGGGCAGTGGGGCAGCAACACACGTTCCTTAACCTGGACTGTGTAGTTAGCAAAGCAATTGTCCCAGCACTGCAAACATTATCACAAATGTTTCTGCATTACTGCTGTGGGAGTCGGCCTTCCTTGTTCTTTGGCACTATTCTTGTTTCTGGGGTAACCTGATAGATTGAACAAAAAAGCATGAAACTCTTTTTAACCAACACTAGAAAATACAAGCTCTCAGACCCCATCTTGCCCTGTTCCCTCAAGACTAATTATTAGGATCTCAAATGACTGGGTCTTTAAATGCCATTTTTCCTGACTAGTCTATTCAGTTCTAATTTTCCATGCTAAAACCAGTTTTCTTTTCCTCTGTGAAGCCTTTCTCAAACAAAATTGACCCTTTTGTTTCATATAAGATCTTTAGATGAGGGTCCTGCTTTCTTGGCACTGGAATCTGTATTTTTTCAAGGTAGATAAGAAAGATCATTTCTTTCCTCTCCAAAAAAAAAAATCCAAAGTTCTCCCTATGTTGTCTCACTTGTAGGCTCGTAATGCCTAATTTTATCATACCATGTTGAAAGTGTAAGAGTAATGCTTTTTTTCTGGCATTTTTACAGAGGTAGTGCAGGATATATCTGAAATTATCAATAAAGGATGTTGCATCTAGATCTTTCCCATGATGCTCAAACTCTCTATAAAACATATGATGTGTTTCAAATAAGAAACTCACTTCTGGTTTTGCCCAGCTAGGTGATAAGAGAGAAATACAGTGCAGTGATAAATCATACAGTGTAACCTGTATGTTTTCTGTCCAGATATTATAGAGTTGAACAGCACTGCCATTTGAATTGTTATTCAAATCTTTTAAAAGTGAATAGAAGATACTGTTTTTCTTGGCAGTGAGGGCTTTCCTAACAAACTTAGAGAAAGGTTGACTTCCTGCACGTATAAACTCTGATCAAAGTACATGAAGGTCCTATGCCTAAGAACTCCTAAAAGTTTTCTTTATATGTCTGCCCATTCTGTGGAAAGCCAGGCTTGATTTCCAGGTAGAAATCTAGCTCCCATACTGACCCTTCAAAAAGAGGCCATTTTTATCATATTTTCTCAGTATTTGAATACTGAAACCAGAGCTCTACTACTAGAAATGTCTATCATTAAAGAAAAAGTAGTTTGCAATATTTTGTAGCTGCATACTTGCATAAGAGGTAGAAAAAGAAACTGCCAAGAACAAATTTCAGCCTCTGCTGAAGGATCTCTTCATAACTGCTGGCAAACTAACCCAGTGCAGTAGTTCAGCAAGTGTTCTAAGCACTGGAGTTTGTAACTAAAGTGTGGTTCATTTCAGGAGGACTTCCACTACACATCTATCTCACAGAGAGAGAAAATGTTATTTATTTATTTAATAGGATTGCAGAGTAAGTCTCTCTTTGTTAAAAAATGATTTCAGCTTTCCATTGAGAAATCATATTCCACGTGCATCCACTTGCTGCTGGAGTACGCTCGTGCCAGAGCAGCGAGACTGCTACGTGGAACACACCCTCACATTTTGTTCAATAGTGTCAGCTAAGCATAACATGAGGTCATATTCCATGTTCAGCAGACATGCTCTGCATCAGTAGATCTAGCTGGAATTCTGACATTTGTGGAGGGAGAGATTTTTATTGCTGTTACTATTTTGCTAATTACAAAAAATGAGTTAATCTTTGAATTACCTTGCACTGATCATACTGAATTATCAAATTCTCCAAGAAAGCATGTGTTCATTTTCCCTGCCCTTCCAGTGGCTCTTAAAGTATGTCCTCCATTCCTCCTTTAAGCCCCCAGCAATGCAGGCTTCAGCAGAAGAGCTGAGGCATGACTGAAGCCTTCCCAGCTGATGACCTTTATATTTCCCCACGGGATTCATAAAATAAGATATATATTCAGGTGAAGGTGGATCAGTACAGGCCCTAGGAAGGACCATCTTGGTATACAAGCTGACAAAATAAGTTGTTGTTTCACTGATTTAACCCAGGGAAAACAACGATCCAGGAAAATCTTAAAGCAGCTTTCCAGTACCCAAAAGAAGCCTACAGGAAAGGTGGGGAGAAACTCTTTTATCAGTGAGTATAGTGATAAGACATAGGGTTTCAAATGGAAGGTTTATGTAGGGTATTTTTGGGGTAGATTTAGATTATGTATTAAAAAGAAATTCTCTACTGTGAGGGTGGTCAGATTATGGAACGGGTGGCTAAGGGAAGTTATGGATGCCCCATCCCTGGAAGTGTCCAAGGCAAGGCTGGATGGGGCTTCAAGCAACCTGGTCTGGTGGAAGGTGACCCTGGCCATAGCAGGGGGTTGAAGCTGGATGAGTTTTAAGGTCTCTTCCAACCCAAAGCACTCTATGATTCTGTGATCCTAGGATAATTCATCCAGCCCACAGGGTTATTCCAGGACACGGCTTTCCTAGGATTTATCAGCCCTTTCCCTGCCAAGATACATGCCCTTGACATGGTGAGGCTCCTTTAATGTCCTCAAGAAAAGTAGCAGGTGCAAATATTTTCCTGTCACTCCCTGGTGTTCAGACCCTTGCAGTTACCACTGGCTGTCAGCAGCATGAATTGCTGTAGTAGCAGCACTTACTGCTGTAGTGTTATTTATTGAAGACACAACAAGTGCAGGACTTGGATGGGTGTGTGCTTAGCCATGGCCAAAAATTTTGGGAAACACTGCCATGTATGTGCATCACTACTATTCAGTGCAGCTAGAGCAGGTCTGGTGCTTCTGGCAAGCCTTGGTGGCCCTGCTGTGCAAAAGGGAGCAACGTGTGGCCCTTCTCTGATGCTCTTAAAAGCTCAAATACCTGCAGTTTAGAAATGTAACTTTACTAGGAGACTTGTTTTTGAGGCTCAGGAATTGCTTGCCAATCCTGATCTCAAGCACCAGATCTCAAGACTGGGCCTCAGTAGGAGCAGCTTTTTGGTGAGACAGTGAGCACATGGGATTGCCTGATAGAAGGTTCTTGTCTTACCAGCTGCTCCAGTGTCACAGTTGTGTCAGTGAAACCCATCAACCTTTAGATAGTCTTGGAAAGTCTGATAAATCTGTGTTTGTGTGAAGAGAGGTCAAAGAGACATTAGGACTGATTATTTTGGTATTTGCTTTCTTTTTCATGGCATGCAGTAGTGTTTACACTAAAATTCTGCTATTAGTGACTCAGAGAAGAAAGAGCTTGCTTTACAGAGGAGACTGGAATAAAATGTCAGGGCTCCAGACAAGGCCTGTGGTAAGAAGGAAAAAAAAAAAAAAAAAAAGGAGCAAAGGAGCAAATAGACCATGACCAGCTCTGTTCAGAGGGTCTAAAACAGTAGACTTTCATAAGTCTGCAGTAAGTTGTTGCTCTCGTAATGGTTACTGCTAAATATGTAATACAACAACAAATCCTCAACTTTACTGTGCAGATCTGCATGACTTCAGCTGAACAAAGAAGTCAAGGACTGCTCTAAGCAGGAACAAATAAGCTGCTGTGAACTCTCAGCAGTCTCTGGATGCCACAAAGCCTTCTGGGCCTGTAGGCAAGATCATCAGCCCTGTGTGAACCAGAACAGAGCAACATTCCTGGGTTTTTAATTTTTCTGGTAGCTGATAGGACATGGTGGCTGTTTATTCAAAGCTATATTGGCAGCATTATGGATAACTACAGAGAGTAAACATATGCATAGATGTTTGTTGGAGGGGGATATGTATATGAGAGAAGATTATTTTAAAGCTGTTAACTGCATTTGTCATAAACTCAGGTTTTGCATTTCCTTCATGCTGGAGATAGCAAAACCTGTGAAATAGCTGTCAGCTGCCCTATGTCTGAAATGATCTGATGTTATTTTCAATCTGCAGTGCTCTTTAGTTAAGAGGAATTACAAATTTACAGATGGAAGGATCATCAAAGTCTTTCCTCTGCTTGTTTAACCTGTTTGGTTCCTTGATGTTTAATATATAATATGAACAGCCTGATTCATATCTGTCAGCCTGGAGAAAAGGCAAATTACTTACAACCATCCCTACACTAGAGTACTTGTCTTTCATGGAGAACTTAGGCCCTTTTTAATTAAGCTGCTCAATTGTAATATATATGTGTTTTCTGTTATTCACATATTCCTGTGAATTTTGTAACAGTTATCTTTAAATAACTGAAAAAGGAAGAACTTATTCCAGAGTGGTTTGCTAGACATTTTTCTATCAATGCTTTTTTTCTGGACATCTGGCACCTAATCAGGGAACAGAAATGAACCATGCGAAGAAAGATAAGCCCAATTTAGTTTTGGCTCTTAGATTGCTAAGGACACAAGAAAGTAAATTTAAACACAGTTAATGCCTTTAAAAGGCTGAGAGTTTTGCACTAGATTTTAATGCCCAAAGATTTTTAAAAGCTGTTAAAAAAAAAAAAAACCTGTAACATTGCCACAGATTATTTGAATTCATGGCAATATGTCTGTCATTTAAATAGTTTCATTACACCACATTTTTTTTTTTTAGTTACAAGTGCATAAATGCCACTGTTATATCTCATAAAAATTTATTTTGTTCATAACTGTGTTCTAGGCAGTATTTTAATTTTTTATTATTTTCTAGACAATTTTGCGCAATGCATGAAGCTCTTCCATGTTTATTCTGTGGTCAGTCTATCCTTTCTGTTCTCATTTGTTATGAAGATTTTAATTTCATAATATTACTTTATTTTGAGAAAATGTAAGCAAATGTGTGTGCTGAAGCTTTGGTAATGGAGAAAACGAAATAAGCACCAAGACACTTAGCATGTACTAAAACTGCAATATAATAAGTACAGACTGCCAAGGTCACTTAGAAAAAGCATGAAGCATGCTCCTAGAAGTACTCATGACTGGGGAGTTTATCGTGCACTTTTTGAAGCCAGTAAACCCCGCAGAATTTAAACTAATTTTTCACATTTTCCCTCTCATTTCTGGGAATTTAGTTTTCATGCAACAAGTGTGTTGCAAGTTACATATATTTTGATGTTCAGAGAGATCAGATGTCTTATATTGTCTTATATTATACACTACTCTCGAAAAGCTTTGGTATCCTCTGCTAAAATATCTCTAACACTGTGGACTTCTTTTTCCTTGAAATTTTAAAAAATGTTTAAAAAACACATCAACTCTGTGTGAAGGAGAGATTAAGGAATACAAACATTGTAATGGATGACATCTGACATAGTTTTTCTAAGTTTACTGATTAATAGAGCTTCCAAAAGTTTTCTAACTAGAGCTATTCTAACAAAAAAAATTCTAAATAATGACATTTGATATCATATTTTCTGATTTTTTAAAGTAATTTATAGTGGCAACAATCAGTAGAACACTGAAAACCATAATGTTTTTAAAGGAAAAAACAGTCCGTTTGTATACAGAAAAAATTCCCAATCTCTTCTTGCAAGCTTTTCTTATTTTTCATCTACTTGTATCCCTGGAACAATGTTACTGCTTTCTTATACTTTAGAGTGTAGAACAGCTTCCAGATATTGGTACTGATGATAGCAGTCATCATACTTAACATTTTATTTTATTTGTCCCAGATGGAGAACAGTTAAAAAAAAGAATCTATCTGTGATGGGGGGAAGTGGAATGCACTAAACATACCTTAAAAATTATCTAAGCAAATGATCACAGTGGTCCATGCATTCCTATTTCCTTGAGTAGAATTGCCTTTACTGTGCAGAATCATTATTACATTAAGTTCTTCTTTTCATGAAGCTTGTATGCTGTGATGAAGGGAGGAGAAACATATTTATCTCCTTTTTGTTTTTCTTCACTTAACCATGTCATCAGGAGCCGCTGAAGCTTAAGTGGTTCTCTTTTTTCATGCTTCCAGCTAGACTCAGAAGCTCTCTTCGGCCAAACAATATAATTTGCTTTAGTGATTGGAAACAGCAAATTATGTGCAGCTATTCTCTTATCCCTTTCAAAAAATAGTCCCTTCCTGTCTGCAGGAATTAATATTATGGGGTCAGGGAACTGGAAGAAAATACTGCTCACTAAAGAAGGCTTGGTAGTAAAATAGAATAAAATACAATCTGTCCTATAAAGTAAGATATAGAAATACACATCAAGATCTATGTGACAAAAAAAAAAGGGGGAAAACTTCCAATGAGCATAGTACACGAAAGTGTATTTTGTCCAAAGTGTAAATTTTCCTACAGGAAAACTTGCATTCTGCTTGAATGGATGGTGCTGATCTTGATGAAATTGAGGACTGTGCCATCTTTAACATATAGTGAGGTGGGCATCCATCTTTTCTCACAGGTAACAAGCAGTAAGACAAGAGGAAACAACCTCAGGCTATGACAGGGAGACATAGATTGGATATTAGGAAAACTTCCTTCACCTAAAGGTTGCCAACCATTAGAACAGGCTGCTCAGGGATGTGGTTGAGTCACCATCCCTGGTATTGAAAAGACTTCTGGATGTGGGGCACTCGGAGATGTGGTTTAGTGCCAGATTTTGAAGTCCTTGGTTAATGGTTGGAGTTGGTCTTAAATGTCTTTTCCACCCTAAATGATTCTATGATTCCTATGCCAGTGCTATAGTCAAGTAAGTCAATATGAAAGCAAAACTCATTCATTCAAACTACTGACAGAGTAGTTTGAGTCCCATCACATGAAGAGCCAGCTCCTTTTTACAGCAGCAGAGTATCTGGTGTGCATATAAATAATGCTAGGCTACTGGGACACCTGAAGTTAGAGTGCCACGTAAAGCAGCCTCTCTAGTGATGTGTACAGCAATTCTAAAAAACTTTGTTAATTCAAAGACTCCCATCTGCATGTGAGTCTTTTTCCAAACAGGTGACCAAGAGTGAGGGCCTGAAAGACACACTGGGGTGATTGAACTAATTTATGTCAATTATTGAAAGTGAGTTTTCAGAAATACATTCTTTTGAGGATGCTGTCCTTCATTCACCTAAAAAATCTTTCTGAACTACTGTTTATATGTGAGTGATGTCACAGAAATGAGTACCTTGGCACTCCTGAGTTCTGAGCTGTTCTGGGTTTATTGATATGGACCCTAGAGGTCTGAAGGAGAATACAAACATGTTCTAAATATTGGCATAAGAAGACAACTGATTCCTCAACAGGCACATGGATTGATGTTTGCCATATTTGTAGGCACAGCAGGACATGTATAAATATGCATAAAAACATGCTGACCACTGCAGGAGTCTCACATTTGTACAGTTCAGAGGTCCAAACTGAAAAAGTTTCTTAGTTTAATGGAATAAGATGGGTGTCTCCAGTGAGCTGATTAGAGCCCTTATGTCAACTGTCTGAAATACCTAATGTAAACAGTCCCAAATAAACTAATCTCACTTCCTGTAAACAAAAGGCTATGTAATTCTTTTCTCAGAAAATGGATTAAAGAGCACTTTGATTACAGTGCCTAATATCATTGCAAAGGCTTGGAAATATCCATAGTTTTCTCTCTAAAATACACCCATAAGGTTTCAAGGTTGACTGTGCCAAAATTTATCTTCTAACCCTGGGAGCAGTTATGTCCTTATCTGAAGCACTTTTCTTCCCCATTCTGTCTTCCCCATATTCCACTGTCAGATACCTGGGTGTACACCTTGGCAAGTGTCTTCTCAGTGTTTTTTTTCCAGTGGTGAATAGATAGAAGGCTCAAAAAGTGTAAGTCAAAAAGCTTGTCTTTTTAGATCCACAGTTATTATGTGGTCCTGACATTACTTTTTCCTTCTTGGGATGTGGATGAGCTGGGCATTGTTCCCTTAGTGGTTTTATGGATGCTGGATTATGCTGTACAGCAAAAACAAATTCCTTGGTTTATACTTGATTTTCGTCTCTAAATGTATCAAGTGCACATTAACACTTTCTTTTGCAGTAATGTGTGGGACCAGCCAGCAAGGTGCCCTCTGCTTTTGTGCTGCTTTCCACGACCTTCTCTAATACTGGCTAGATTTTTGTTTCCCAGTGTTTTGTTTTGGTACACTTAAACACAGTGAGGTTTGGAGTTGCTATGAGTGAACTTCATGTTGCAGTAAGCTGTAGATTACAGTAACTTTAGGTTACAGTAAATTGTCTTGAGGGTTTTTCAGAATTCAGAAGTTGTGTAACTTGCCAGCTCTACCACAGTATGTTTCAGCTTGTATTGAGACATTCTAAAAGTGAAATATTAAATAATTCTGAAACAAGAAACTAACTCCTAAGGTAGAAAGCACGTGGTCAGCCATTTTCTTTGATGTTTTCTGCATTAAGCTTTGTAATGTGTCGCAGTTAGCTTTTAATCTATTCTGATGTACTTCACTAATTGCATGTAATTTATGCTATTGTTTGAATACATTGCCATAGGGTACAAAATCAGATACCTTAAAAAAAAATAGTCCAAGTATGTTAAATCAAGGCAAACAAGATAAGGTATAGGACCCATAATCTTTACATGTATATGAAGTGTTTGGCAAAATACTTTGTGAAAGTGTGATGTCTGGCACAATACACTGTTAGGCTGTAAATCTCTGTGGACATAGACCCAATTTATTTATGCTGTTATTTATGCCTAAAACTGACGTCTGGTTTACCAGTCATTAACCCCTGGTTATGTTTTCAAGTACTGAAAACAGGTCGGCTGTTTGCCAAGTGTAAGGAATTTCCTCAGTTTTTCAGGCATTACTAACTAAAGGTTAGTATTTTTGAAGTTCCT
Organism: Ammospiza caudacuta; assembly: GCF_027887145.1. NCBI lineage: Eukaryota > Metazoa > Chordata > Aves > Passeriformes > Passerellidae > Ammospiza > Ammospiza caudacuta. The sequence goes on along the minus strand of NC_080593.1, from coordinate 123,269,417 downwards.
CTGAGTAAGGACTGAAAAATATGAGAAATTAATTTAGGCTGGGAAGGAGGAGTTTTCAGAAGCAAAATCCATTAGGTAAGGTGATACAGATTGATGCTCCAAGAGTGTTTGCATTATAGACCTGCTCGTGCTTTACTACATTGGGCTTCACTGGTAGTACCAAGCTAGTCCAGTTAGTGTCTGAAGTCACTTCATAAAGAAGCAGTGGCTGGTTGAGATTAAAAATCAGTAAAGCTCAAAGGAGATTGACAAAGTAAAGTTCTATGAGGGCATATATCTCATTTTGTTAATTCAGTCTGGAGTTTAGGATTGCTTTAAATTACTTACTGAAGTGAAGCTCTTGTATTGCATTATCTATTAGTCAATATTTTTCCTCTTTCAGTTTCTCCCAGACACCCCCATTTCTTGCTGGTATTCAGCAAGGGACCTACCCTCACTTCTAAGCTATCACAGCAGTGAGCTGCTGAGTGTCAGGAAGCCTCGAGCTCTTAGGTAGCTCTACAGAGTCATGCAAGTATGTATTTTTAATTCTACCATAGTAGAATATTGGTTTTCACCCAGTATTATCACTGAAAGAAGCAAAGAATGACTACAGGACTTGATAAATGCCAGTCTCTCACTTGCGATGTTAAAAAATGCATAGATGTTCTGTATATATTAAGCATTCATTCCTGATATATAATATGAGGAGAATATAGAAATGAAATGGAGGCAAGGAAAAAATTCATCTAGCAAAGAACTTTCCTTGAAGTCTTTCTCTCCGGTTCATTTTACCTGGAAATGCTATGGATCTCTGTACCAATTTTACCAACACTTGATTTTGCAAATTGCAAAGTTTTTCTCTGACAGATAGAAAAAAATGTGAAAATGTTGGAAAGTTTCATACTTGGGAAAAAGCCCCAAGACAATACTCTCTGTTTCCTAGAACAATCACTGCATGTTAGAATTTAGGAAGGTAGGATTGTTTTTAGAGAATTCCAGTTTCAAGAAGGATGGTAATTGGTAGCATTACATACACAATATGTAATCTTACACAGATAAACCTGATACCTGTCATTAATAAAAAATATCTCTTGAGAACTTAAGGTAGGTTTGGCCATTACTGATATTTTTATTCTTACAATACAGAAATCTATTAATTTAACATTGTATATATTATTAGTTTAGGATAATGTGATAGGAGCATTATTGTGTGTCATATACTTGGCAAATGGAAAGCAGAATTATTTTTACAATTTTAAGAAATAGAAAGCAAGCTCCTAGAAAGCTTTATGCTGGATTCACTGTGTTTAATAAAATCTGAAGAATGAAACAAAGTAAACATATGCTGCTTACATTTTTAGTTGACTGTGAATGAGGCAGCATTACAAATGCGTTGAAGGATACCATGGAAATACAAAATAATCTGGAGGGTAATGGACAGTTCTAAATGGGTTTTAAATTTAGATAAACATTGCATAATGCATTCCAGGCACATGGCATTATATATAAGCATTGTTGCTGCAGAAGGGGAGATAATATTGTTTAAGCTCTTCAAACCTCAGCACTCCTCGTTCAAGTTACTTTTCATACATGAATAGATAGAAATCTGACCATAGTATTGCTGAAAGAGGGAGCTGCTTGTAAGAAGCCTCTGACTCTGTGTTTATAATTTTTTAGTGTAGTTAATATGATGTATTCCTATTTACCTACACAGTGAAACACAGAAAAAAAAAGACATCAGTGGTGATACCAGTTGTCCCACAGTCTAGGAAACTTAGACTGCTCTAAAATCAGACCCTGGTATGCAGTGTCTCAGCTTTTTGGTGCCCCAGCCCTCACTCACTGATCACAGAGACTGGTGCTATCTGGTACCTACCAGGTATCAGATATATTGGTATCTGCCAGGATTCCACATGCTGCCAGAGGTACCAGGACTCCCCATGAGCTATAGCTACAAATTCCTTTTTAATGTAAGTATAGTTTGATTCCTGCCACAGATACAACTTAATTTGATGCCCCTGTCTCTGTTAAATTTACCATCTCTGTGCATTCATTAGTGAAGTGGTAGATTGTCCCTCTAAATATGAATTTATTTTGGTAAATACTTCAATTTTGTATTCATTTGAAAGCTTTCAAGCATGCATTTGTCACATCATGTTGAATATTAATGATAGTCCTGATTCTTTCCAGAAGAAATACAAATATACCCACACAGTAATTCAAAAGTTACTAGTGTGTATTAGGTATTACTAGTGTGTATTAGGTATTAGAGTTGCTGAGAAATAATTTTTTACAAAGAGCAGCCTATTCACTTTAAATAAAAAAATTGTTAAAGGTCCTTTGCTATAAATTAGAATGCAGCATTGCAAAGCAGGTTACTTGTCTTTCTGTACTGTTTTGCAATCTGTGAATTGCTGCCTTCTTTCCTGCATAATTTCTATTTTGCTGCTGAAACATGAGATCAATCCTTCCTGGAAAAAACCTACCACAGTCTTTTTCTTGGCTGGGGATAGGAAAGGAGGCCTTTTTTTTTTTTTTTTTCTTGAGTTTTGCTTTCAAGAGTTCTCATAAAGATCTCTTGTCATAGCAAAGGACATAGAGTTCCCTGGAGGAAGAAAAAACAGCTCTCAAGTAGATGGTGGTCATTCAGTTATGGGTCATTTTCATGTGATATATCATAGACTTAAATTTCTATGAAAAATTGCTGATAGCAAACAAAACTTATTTACCCCCAAAATGAAAGGTAAAGGAACTTTTCCAAAACTGTAGGAAGCCTAAATTGAGCAAATGGATTCTATTTCTGCTTGGATAGTTCTCCTTTACAAATGTTGTCATTCAAAACTAAAATATTTCTCCATAGTTTCTGATAATACTAGTCTGATAGTGTGTGGGTCAGTTCAAGGCAGAATAAAACAAGTACAGACAAAATGTAGTATCAAGCAGCAGTAACTGTAAGCAAGTCATCTGGAAAACATACAGGCAGATCAAATGTGGAAGACAGAATTTAAAAAAAAAAACGGGAAATAAGTAGCAGCAGAAAAATTATTTGAGTCTGACGCTTAGAATTAAGTGTGCAAGAAGTTAAATTTTATCTAAGTATGCAGTTGCAAATGGAGAGTTAGCCAGAGAAGCAGCCAAATGCCAAGGTGATAAATAGCAAACAATTGCAGGAGTGAAGAGCCTGTGCTCAGGGCAGGCACAGAGCTGCTCCTCTGTGCAGGAGGATCAGCTCTGCCGCCTTCCCGTTGCTTGTCACTTTTGTCGCCGCTCATCAGCGGTGAGGAGGCTGTCAGGGAAGTGTCTCAGCACAGACATGGGCACACTCTCCGGTGTGGCTGTCGAAGGCCTGCTCAGGAGCGTAACCGTGTCCCGTGCCTTGCCCTGCAGTGCTGGTCCCGGCCCTGAGCCCTGCTCCGTGTGTCGCTGCTGGGACGCGCCTTGGCACTGCTCGCTCCCGTTCGGCTCTGCTGCAGCTCCTCACTGCGAGTACAAAAGGGGCAGAACAGCAGGAAGTGTGAGCTGAAAAAAGAGGTGTGAGATCAGGCAGCCAAGGAAAGCTATGCTCATTTACCTTCTGTTCCTTTGGCTTCCTCCTGTTGTGACCTGCTCTGCCCAGCTTCATGTGACAAAGTTACACTGGCTTCGTACTCATGTCACCACTCAATTCCTTAACTAATTGATACTGTACTTTTCAATAGAATGTCTGTTTTGCTTCTAGTATATAATAATATAGAAAATTCATAGGCATCAATAAATAAATGTATTATCCTTTCAGTATGTTTTATTGGTGCTGGTTGGTTAGTGTATTAGCTTTTAAAATGTCTGTCTTAGCAGTAGCAATAGTATTAGGCTATTTTTTCATGGGAGTAGTCTGGTTGTTCTTTCATCACAAAAAGATGACCAGTGTCTAGTTTATCTATGAGCAGACTACATTATTGTCTCACCAAACAATGTCCCAGTGCTAGGACTGCTTCATTAGGTTTATGCTACATAGACATAATTATGCAGGAGCTAAGAATAGCTCATCTAATTGAAAATAATGATTCTAGAGAAAGAACGTGTTTGATTACTGTTACTAAGCAGGCACATACCATGCACCCATTCATGAACTGCACAGAGCACATATGGTATTACACAGTGTATTTATTTTTATTAACAGTTTCTTTCCCCCATCCTGAGTACAAAGCAAAGGTGTTACAATTCACTTGCTCATTATCTTTTTTTCTCACAGACCTAGGAGGACCTTCAAGAAGGCAGCATAAGCTAATATTTATCCAGTAAATTATTACAAGCTAAGCTTTGAAAGAACATTCAACATTTATCCCCACACACATTTTAGGGAGGATGTAACTTAAATAAATCTTCTCTGGGCACCACAGATGAAACTGTCTATGTGGTTTTTTTATGTCTGTGTTTATACTAGTGCCCTATGGGATTAAACATCCTTTTAGAAATGCAAAGTCTGCCATACTGTTAATCTCTCAATGCTCATTCTGGTTAATGCTAACATTTAATTCTTCTTTTATCTAAAATACATAGAACCTTTCTTTATGTCTTGAAAATAAAACTGAATTTTTACAGTGAAGTTGTTAGAAATTTTCATTTATTTAATTGCTACTCATTGCTATTACCAGGCACATGGGATAAAATTTGATGCTATTGTTGTCCTGTTAACTAATTCTTTTCTTACTTCTATGTCAGTTTTCTATTAGAATGTTATGAGAAAAGTCATGAGATCACAAAATGTAATGTATTTGGTTTAAAAACGTTATTAATATCTTTAGAGTCTCAAAATATTCTGCTGGTTTGCCATGTTTAGCTTCCCTTCTGTTCTAACCAGCCATTTCATAGCTCTAGGCTATGTGCTAGTGCTGTAGAGGCACAGAGAGATCACTACCATCAGGAATTTTTAAACAGATGACTGTTTGGAAAATAAAGTGGAGAGGGAAGATGGGACATGCAGTGATGCAAACCTGCAGTAACAGAACTATCAGTTTGCAATCTGGAACCAGAGGCCTTTGCAGAAGCTGTTCATGAGGGTTTTTGAGAAATAGCAAGAAGAAAAAAGTGGCAGCAGAGTGCAGATTACTTTACCAAAGTATTCCACACTGTTGTCTTGACTTCCGAAAAGTTGCCTTTTCAGATTGTTTTTGAATTTGAAATTCAGAGAGTTACAAGAAATTAGGACAGTTAAGTTCCCATTTCTACAAAAGCCTATTGAAGTGTTAAACATATTTTCCAGGCTGTTCCTTTACCAACACGATCTGATTGTGGAAGACATTTCCTATATTTTGGGCTAATATACTTGAATTTTTCCCTTCAGAAATTTCCACTTGGCACCCAGCATTGACCCAGCATTAACTTTGAAATGTGGTAAAAGTAGTAGCCTTCCTCAGTTCCTTTGAGCACCATGTGTCCTGAACTCCCAGAATCCTGTTTAGGAGTCAGTCTGGTGGCCAGTCTGACCTTCTGTGCACTTCTGTACACATTCTGGTAACATGTAAATAAACCCTAATCCTGTGTTTTTGTCAGACACTATTCTTTCCCTCACTTTAGGAATTTTAATTACAAGCTTGGGCTGGAAATTGTGTTCCTGCAAATAAATGTGATCCAAGGTTGAACAGGACTGAAGAGCTGAGAGGAATAGTGATTTGATCCTGAAATACTTCACTGATTTGCAGTTCCTCACAACAGTTTGTCTAAGAGTGCCCTGTACAGGATGGTGTATGATGGCTGGGGTCCTTTGCTCTCTCATGCTTGATGCACCTGATGCAAGATCCTCTGCACATAAACTCTTTTCTGCTTTGTACAGAACCGCACACGCAAGAGCTAAAGCTGATGCTGCGGATCAGGCTGCTCAGGCTGCTCGCCAGGAATGTGATATTGCAAGAGCAGTTGCCAGAGAACTTTCACCAAATTTCTACCAACCAGGTAATTGTGGATTGGGGTTTTATGGGGCTGTTTGTTTTATTACAGTGAAAAGATTCTGTTAAGTGTTGATTCCATCTTGAATGTTGTCTTTTACACAGAACTAAGTCATGTGTATGTCATGAGGAATGCACATTGTTCAAGGAGATTTTGTTCTCAGTTGGTAATAATTTGGTGACTTTTTCTTTGTATGAAAACAGCTGAGTGTTGAAAAGTCAGTATCAAGCACATAATTTTGCCTCAGATTAATAGTTTATTCAGGACAGTATCAAAGACTTCAGCAATTATAAATCAACAGAAATTTGGATTAATTCTATAATGTGTTTATTAGTGGGAAGATCTATAGGTTTTTTACTGTCCAGTAGAATTCCTGACAGTCTTGGTTAGCTAAGGGCTAAATTTTGGAGAATGTTTTACCATTAGACATACATAACCTGCAAGAGAATCTTCCTCTGTTATGCCTGGGGTGCTCTGTAGAACATTAATTCTATATTCACAATGGCATAGAATTAGGTCTGTCCCACCTACATCAGCATTGCAGCCTGTTTTCATCTCTCATGGTGTTTGAAAAGTTGCTGCAGGAAGAAGCAAAGTTGATTTTGCATTGTTTTTCTGCTGTCTTTCCATGAGGTTCATATTTCTGTGTACTGCTCTTTAGCTTAAAATTGGATAGATAAAATGAAACTCCATTTGCCAGTTTAATGTCTTTTCATGTCTGCCCTTTTTTCACCTGTCAAATTGAGTTGAGTCATATCTTGTTATTACTTCTCAAGGATCTGCCTGTACTCGCATGCTAATAGAGATTATAGCTCTGAGATTCATTTTCACTTACTGTCATTTTCTGTTCATCCTTGTTTCAGAAACAAACTTACTTAAATGCACCCATATAGTGAATGCAGGCTATAATGACCCAAAAATGCAAAGAACAACATTCTGCAACATTTTCTGATAACACACCTATTTACTTCAATTTTTAGTTCAAGTGGTCACTATGTATAGCTTGTTACTAAATCCTTACTGTCAGTTACCTTAGAGAATACTTGATTTCTTCTTTATTCCTAAGTATTTGGTTGTAGAGAGAGAATGTGTTTTGGGGTTGGGGGGATTGAGGACCTCTTCTTGTATTAATTTAGTGCCTAAGTCAAGGATTATTCACCTGATTGGAATTTTCATTTCCTTTACCAGTCTTGCAGACTTTCTTTGTACACATCCTGATATAAATTCATCTTTTCTGAACATGGCAGTCCAGAACTGTTGGCAAAACTCAGCAGAACTATTTCCAGTAGTAAGGCTTTACTGGCTTTAAAACAGTATAAATATGTACTTTTCACTGTTGGGAATGACCTCAGTACTACCTCTCCTGTGCATTTATATTATTGGCCCATATTTACTGCTATCATAGTCAAGTCTTTTTCATTTTTCATTATTTCATTCTCCACCAGCTGAAGAAATCCCAGTTTACAGCAGCAGACCATCTTGCCATTCGTAAGTTAAGAAGTTATAACCTTAGCCACACAAATAATTGAAGCATTTGGAAAGAAACTACTAAAAAGCTGCCAAACCCTTCAAATAAAGCAATTACTAGAGTACTTGAGTGAAAATGCCAACATCTGACAGCGTGAAATTTGACACCAAGAAATCACCCAGATCAAGAATGTGTCTTTTTACTCCCTGCCACAGCAATTGAAGTAGCATTGCTGACAGATCAGCTGAGATATGGGAGAGAAGGTGTGGGATCTTATTTTCCTCTCATTTGAAACTTTTATTCTATTTACAAAAGAGGAGAGTTTGTATCTCTTCCTCAAGTGAAGCTGGATATGTGTGCAATGACACAGCCAAGCCTTTCTCAAAGTTTACTTACTCTGTTCTCTGTGTGGAAATCTCTCTTGGTTAGCTAGCTCCTAGCAAAAGATAAATATGTTTTCTGGACTCCAAATTTTGAATTCTCTAATTGTTCCCAAGATAGTTAAATACAGCATATTTCTATACATTTGAAAAAAAATCTCCTCCCATTATGCAAACAACTTTTAAATACCAAGGTGTTAACTAAATCTCAGTTATTCCAAATAAACTCCTGCAGGTTCACAAAATCATTGTGATGATTTCAAGTACTGCCATGCCTGAGATGTTTTCCAGGCTTGGTGTATGGGATACCTTTCTCAGATGCACTTCTTCTGTGTATTACCAGTTAACCCACTCACTTGTACACATACTTGTTTGTTTAAGCATTTCCCAAGAGTCATGCCAAGAGTAACTGGACAGTGTTACTATTAGCTTTTGTCATTTATGGTAATAAAATAGATAAATATTTCCAAGTATTTACATTCACTCACACAAACAGAAGTAAATATCTGCTTTTCAAATAGCATTTTTCATGTATTTGAATGAAAAGAAGGTAACTTATTGTTTCCTAATAGCAACTTCTTGGTTTTCTTTTACTGCTTGAGCTTTTTATTTTTACAGTATCTGTAAGTGCTGCTAAAAGGTATCAATAAGTATTCTGTCTCATTCTCTGAAACTATAGTTAAGTGAACCTTTCCATTGTACCAAATAGTCTTGTAAATAGGTTATGATGAGAAAGTGTAATTTTTCTCTTATTTCTTTAACTGCTTAGTATGGCAGGCAAGCATGCTGTCAGCAGTAAATGTATGTAGCATATCAACAAGCCTCTTGAAACAGAGACAAAAAGAAGTGAAATACAAATACTTCTCTAAATAACAGAACCATTCTTTTTTGTCTTAATGAGTGATCTCTTAATTACTTGCAGCCTAAAACCATTTCAATATTTGAAAACCTTTGATAAAGCTCTTAAATTTCAAGTTCTTAAAAAGCATCTTTCTGGGGCATATAGCCTAGTATTAAGCACAAATTATAATTACAGTGAATATTCATCATCCATTGTACCATGGCAGTTCTTACTTCCCAAATCCTTTCTCTCATGTTTCACCTTTGTGTTCATTAAGGCATTCTTCAGAAGCTGCCAAGAGGCTCTACCTTTGTAGTGTGGTTTAAAAGGAGGTTAAGAGGAGAACAAAGCAGTAGGAAGTAAAGTAGCATCCAGCAGGTAAGAATAATAATGAGGTACGGCAGAAATCTTGAGATTCAGCTCTCCCAGTGATTGATTGCCTGAGTATTTGCACGTAAGGAAAGCCAAGTATGATTGAAAAGGCCAGAGCCATAGTGTAAGGACTCACAAGGTTGCAGAGAACTGTTTTCCCTGAGTTTGTTCATGCTGTTCTCAGGCAAGACCCTGCTTCTACTTTTGCTGTAGCAGATATTTGGCTAGCGATTAATAATTAGGAGGATGTGTGTCTTTGCAGAGCCCTGCCCACAAGGCTCTACATTTTGTAGATTTAACAAATGTTGTACTCTTTTTAGAGACCATACTTTACTGGCCTTTTTATCAAGAAATAAATTCTGAGAAATCCCAGCTCTGCCCTGTTTATTTCCTCCAGGCATCACTAAACTTGTGGATGTGTCAAAAAAGAGCACACCAGGACAGGAAACAAATGAAACCTGAGTCATAGCCTCATTCAGGGGAGTCATCCAGGGACAGTTTGAGATTTGTCTTCACTTAGAGAAAAAATAAATGCTTTTTTGTGTCTTTTGTAGAACCTAGAGAAGAACAAATGACTGATGGGAATACTGTATCAAAGGTGTAACAGAAAAGAAAGGTTTTTGATACTCAGTGAAAAGGGGGAGTATTGTTCTAGCCTTGCACAAGGTTAGTGGATGCTTTGACTGACGCATTCATTCTAAATTCCCAGACTGTCTTTAGGATGTGGTCTTGTAAACACACTATCAGGAGGTAAACTGAAGTATGGACTTGCACAGATTAGACAGCTAAGCCATAATTGTCTGTGTGCCTGTATACCCTGCAGCAAATGGATACTGCTCTTTCATTCAGTTTGAATGAATAACATTTGATTAAATGAAAGAAGGGTACAACTACTTTGCTGCAGGGTAAGAGCAGTCTGGGCACTTTACCACAGAGCAGTTAAGGTCTGAAAATTCAGATCTGAGTTGTTTTCTGGCAGATTATTTGTCAGGCCAGCCAGCTGCCAGATAAACATGCATGGATCACCAAAACAATTCTTCCAGCTTTTGACCTCCTAAACAAGGCATGAGAGAAATCAAGGAGCAGTCTATAAATTAAAGCTGTCCAAGTTTAGAGATGGACAGAATTTCTTTAGGTGAAATATATGAACAAAGACTTCCTAATGATAAGAGTAAGAATTTGGTAAGGTTTACTAGTATATTTTACTATAAGATTTGGCTACTGTTAAAGCTTCAGTATTAACATGCTGAACATTACTAGTTTCAGAAATAAGCGTATTAAGTTTATTACAAGGCAATTTGTAATGGCCACTAATGCCTTAAAGAGGAGCTGTGGTTTACATTCTCTTTTGACCAGTGGTAGATATCTGTAGTGTAAGGAAAAAAACCATCCTTCCCATCTTCCTCTTCTCTGCCATCACCACCTCCTCGAGTTCTCAAAACGCAAACTCCATATGGACAGGAAAGAGAGATTTCTGGCTGATGCTAATTAACTGGAATGTCCTGGCTAAATGCATGTGTGCCAGACCAGAGAGTTTTATTTTAAAAGCCAATTACAATGAGCATTTTGCCTGATTAAAGTTACCAGCCATGCCATCAGTTTGTGCCTTAAAGCATACGGAAGCTCTCTCATTATTCTTAGTCATACAAGAGTCTGTTCATTTTCTGAATTTATTCTACATATGACTTCATCATCCTCACAGATCTGTTACTGGGTTTCTTACTGTGCCATTTTTTCTCTACAATCTATTGCTTCTATCCTCTTTCCACAGAACTCTGGAGAAGGCAGAGCCTATAGATGTATCCTAATACACTTCTGTTGTATCCAGAAATCAAAGAAAGAAGGTGCATTAAAGGAAAAAGTGCCAATTTCAAGCTTTGTTCTTGTTCTCCCCTTACTTTTATAAGTCATGTCATACCAGTCTTCACAGCATGACTTCCAGATTTATCACCTGTCTCAGCAAGCCCTGGGTACAGATGCCCCCACCCTTCCTTCCACATTTTTCCTCTTGCCCAGGGTGAGGGCCATCCAGCTTGCTGGGAGTCTGCCTCCATCCTGCTGCACTGCCTGACACACCTGCTGGCTCAACCCACTCCTCAGTGTTCCTGCAATGCATCTGGACAGGAGAGCCTGCTTGGGAGAAGGCAAAGCAAAGACAGTTTGCAGAGGCATAGCCGTAATTCTTCAGGATGCTTTCTCAGTCTCTCCAAGATACTTTTGGGTCACATAATCAAATGGTTTGCTTAGGAAAAAATATGCCTTATTAGTTTTGAGGAAATTAACTTTTAAAACTAATAACAGAGAACCGGTTTCCTGTAGAAAGATAAAGCTGTTACAATCACTGTAATTTTCACAGACTTGCATAAGTAGTGAGCTAGTTAATTTGTATCCAGATGAAATTCATGGTTGCTTAGTAAAGGCTGCAGGATCTGGCTGTGAAACTTGTGGAAGCCTGGACTAACTTCAGTGCTGTGTTACTATCTCAAAGTAACTTTTTGAATTCTAGTCTAGGTGTAAGTATCTAATCTGGCACTATGGGAGTGTTAATTACAGGTGTAGTCTGAGAGAAAGAGGTCAGTGCTTCCTTTCTCCTGTTAAAAATTGTTCATTTGCTCTGAAAAAGAACCATTCCTTCCAGGACACTGTTGGCCTGCTCCAGTGAATTTCTATATTGGTCTGTCATGGTGTCCAGCCAAGGACAAGATGAAGTAGGGTCTATCACATGGGAGTATTATCACAGTGTCAAAATTTCCATTATAAATCCTATTTATAACCATGTCATAAATATTTGTTCCATGTTGAAATTCAGCGAACAAAGAACTGAGAACTTTACTTACAGTGCTAATTTTCAGTTGAGTATGGTGATCTATTTTGAAAGGATTTTATTATACTAGTGGAGATTTAAATTATGTTTAAAGGTTAGGTTTCTCCTGTTACACTTTTAACATGTGATTCGGACCATTAGAGAAAAATAATCTTTGCAGCTGTATTCTGTGTTTGTCAAGGCCACAGAAATAGATGGGTAATATAAATGCCCTTTTATTCCAAGTAATTTTCCCTTACAATTACTGTAAGGAGTACCTGGAGGACTGTAGGGAGATACCCAAAATTGAAAAATCTCATTCATAATATAGGCTTGATTAATGTAGAGTAATGTTCAGTATGATGTGGAAGACCATGTTGAGAATTTGGAGGAGATGAAGATTTCTGCCTATTAGTTCAATAATAGTGATTCATTCAGATTATTGTCTGGGCAGGAGTAAAACCTGGAACTGAAACACAGCCAGCATGGAATTGGTATTTTTGTATGGTGAAATTAAATAGAAAGAAAATTGTAAAGGAAAGGTAGAGAGTCCAAGAACAGAATAATTGGAGGGTTTTGCCTTGAAAGTATGGTTTGAAAAGGAAAGAAAAATACGGCTGAATTAAAAGGATAAATCACAGATGTTAACAGACGAGACTTGTTCCAAAAGAGGAGAATGGTTGCCTGTGTAAAAGGAGGGTAAGAGTAGAGTACTGATACTGAAATGTGGCTAAGAAAATCGCAGAAGTTCCTCAAAAAGTATCAGATGAAGAGCAGAAAGTATTTTGCCAAAGGCAGTTGCCAAACTGAAGAGTATGGGATAGATTTGGAGGAGAGGAGCAGTAAATGGATACTGCAAACTTAGAGTTTAGAATTGAGAACTTAGAGCACTAATGGGAAAGGAAAGAAATGACACTGTGTGAGGTCAGAATGGTAAGTGCCATGGTGAGTGGGGTTTCTCCTAAAATACAAAAGAATAAGAACATACTGGAAAGAAGCCAGATTTGGATGCAAGACTAAGCAGCTCACATACCCTAGTTTTAGTGGAATTAAATTGATTGTTATATTTCTCCAGTTCTGGCATTTGCAATGCAGCAATCACTCCAGGCTCTTATACTTTATAATTAATTTCAATGCTAGATACAAGAAATTAATTTTGCTGGAAGTGTGGTACAGCTTAATGAGTACGGGTTTTGAAAAATACTGAATTAGCCCTCAACCCTCCAAGAAAATTAATAAAGCCATATATTTCAAAAGCAGTAAATTTCAAGTCTCTTTATTTTACTCCTGTTCATAATTTCCAGTGTATTTTCTATAAATACAAGGTGATAAAGGAGAGTTCTAAAAAAATTAAGTCTGACATCATATAATATAATCATGAATCCCTTAGAAATATCTGGAGTTTTATTTTAAGGTAGTAATGCATCTCTAGATCTGTAGAATCAGTGGAGTCTGAAGCTGTCTAGTTTTTCCATGTTATTTCACCTATCTGTATCTATGCCTGTATATTCAAAATTAATGTTGGTTGTTTGCTGACACACCTGTATTTACTGTCTTTCCGGTTTTGAGCCTTTTTGGAAGATATTCCACAGGCATAAGAAATGTTGACATCTGCAACCCAAGCCCTGAGTGCGTATCCTAGGCTCTGCTTTTTTCTGTAGTGGAAGAACAGAAGGGTGTTCTCAGAAAAACAGGCACTGTGTCTTTATGAAATAAGGATTTTAAAAGAGGTAAAGATTAGAAGAGCTTTGGCAAAAAATTCACTTGTTTTTTGAATTTACTGAAAAACAGTTCTTAAGGCAGGCTGACAGACTTGGCCAGTTGGAGAGCAGACGTGAACCTGCTCCTGTTAAGGTCAGTTGCCAAAGTCCCATGGAGCAGGATGATAGCCATGCACTTGAAATGTGATAAGAGAAGTAGCTAATGCCCTTCCAGGCTGTATATACAGAAGCACGTCATGGCGAATGGTCCCTTCTCTGCATGACCCCAGTGACACTGAGTCTGAAATACTGTGCAGAACTTTGGGGATCATCATGTCAGAAAGGTCTGGACATGCTGGGAGAAACGTAAAGAAGTGTGAATTCTACTGACTAAAGACAGTTATTATGCCACATTAACAGTCTCTCTCTATATTTAAAATTCATCTTCTCAGAGAATATGCACTTGCAATGAGAATAGGATTACAGCCTTTCGCTTCTGCCCATCCTTTAAGAGCTTAAAAAAACCTACTTTTGCAGTTAAAAGCTGCCCCAGTGAAGTTCAGATGAAGTAAAGTAGTCTCTAGGTTTTCTGTGAAAAAGCTAAAAATTTACCTTCTCAGTTATCGCCTGTTAGGCAGCCTGCAGGCTTAGAAGCGTTCAAGTAGATTATAGTGCATGTGTTATTTGGCTGGGATCATTCACATTAAATACAATGTCTGCATATTATCTACCCTGGAAAAATGAAGCCTGTCCTAGATACAGAAGTCATATGCATCACCATGTAATCTTGACAGATATTTTTTGAAGTTCTGTCAGTATTCATCAACAGAAATGCAGGGTAAGTAAAGCAAGCCATAATTAAGATTGCTGGTCACAGGCAGTTTCTGTGTCCATAAGCTGATGTGCCAGTGAGGTGAGAGATAGTTGTGCAGCACTCATAGTGGCCTCTGCCAGGTAAGATAAATTTGTTCCATTTTCCTGATGGTATTGAATCCAGAAGTATAAAGGCTTACAGACTGCTATGCAGATACAGTTAGGAAATGTTGCCCTGTTTTGGAAATACCACAGCTACTTCAGTCACCTGCTAAAGCAGTTAGAGGAATGGAGCAGAGATTGGGTACATAAGAATAAATTAATTGTTCTTGGTGCTGACTCCAGACAGCTTTTGAAATTCATTAGTGTGTATGTGTCTACACTTCAATGATGCATTTATAAACCTCGAGAGGAAGAAAATCTTGTTTTTAGGGATTCTTTTATCCTTAATGATTCTTTAGTTAACAGATAACACAAAAGTCCAAATTGCAAAAACACTATTTAGGTTCTGTATGCAGGTGTATTAATGGTAGGATAACTCAAAATAATTTCAGATTTGGAGGAACTGACATGGAGAGAAGAGGCAGTCTGGTTTTTCTGCTGGTAGAAATTACATTAATATCTATTTCATCATCCTACTGCTAGACTCACAAGGTTGTGATGTTACCTATGATGTGAATTGCTTGGCTGAAGTCCTTTTCCTTTTCTGTTGCCATTGCTGTTGCTGGCAGCTCAAGTGTGCTTGAGTAGATGCTGTGATACTTTCCAAAAGCATTGTGAGATAACATGGTGTCATATGCTTTACAACAAATACCTGTGCAAAATGCAGAGACACCGGCAGTAAAGTAGTCAGGTCACACCAAGAACTGTATTGTGCTGTGTTAATATCACAGCAGAGTAAACACAGAGGCAGAAAAACTTGAGTTTGGCCAAAGTCTGTGTGTGTCTCTGTACGTGGGGCCAGTAAATAAGTAACTCAAGGCTTTTGATCTCAGTCTAGTCCATGTCAGGAAGCATTTGGTGGGGGTTTTGAAAAGGCTGTGTCATTTTCTTGATGTCACAGTCAGGAAAATAAAACATTGGCAGATATTTAAAATATGGTAGATACATATTCTAGCAAAACTATGCAGAAGTTGTTTGGGGTACTGCACAAAACTGTTCCCTGACCAGGTATAAAGTAGCAACCTTGATGTGCAAGAATTTTGTGGTTTGGGTTCTTCTGAACAAGATACTTAATAAGCAATTTCTACCAGTGAATACTTTCTGTAAGTCCTTATCTTTACTTACCAAGAAGGGAAGGTTGCATTTCCATTTGCTTTGAAGCCTGCTTGTATTCAGTGATGCTAGCATTTAAAGTTAGCCCTAGGTGGACTAGGACTCCTTGGGAATATATTCTGACTTTTACATTGCTGGATGATGATGTGGCTTTGTCAGGTTGCGGCAATAATAAAATATCACCTTATATCCTATCTTATATTCTATCTGTTTGTCATATGTTTTGGTCATGTTGGTAGTACATGGTTTCAAAGACAGCAGGCTGCCAGATCAAATCAGGACAGTTCCATAAACTAAACACATGTAGGCATCAATCTCCATGGTACTCATGGATTTAGTGAGTAGGTGTTGGCACGTGCTAGCTGCTGTCTTGCCTCCAGTCCAGCATGAGGAGGAAGACCACCAGGAATACTGCTTAAGGAAGCAGCAATGCTACCAACAGAATGAGAAACCCTGAAAGTGTAAGCCGGAGAAAACTTCAACAAAGGGAAGATATCTTCAAAGAAGGAGTAGGAAATGAAGATTTTCAATTAAGAGTGAATTAAGAAAGATTCTAAGTAATAAATATTATATCTTGGAGTATTTTTTGGATTGTGGGAAAAGAAAATGGACTCCTCTCCCTCTTGTTTGCATTGTAGTTTGCTTTCGTAGGCCACCATGATACTTCCGTGCTGGTATATTTTTAAGGCAGCCAAATGGAATTTTAAAATTGATCCAGGAAAGATTTTTTTATTTGCCCTTAGCTAGGGAAGCTGCTTAATAGCATTTTAAATGCTGGTCATACCTCACCAAAATGCAGTTGCCATCAGAGGCTAAAAGTTAAATCAGCCATCCAGACTTGGGTTTCTTCTGCATTTCTCAAGACAGTGTCAACAATCCCTTCCATTTCAATTTTTTTTTCTCTTTTGTGACATGCTTTATTTTTAAGTCTTAGCTAATGTGGCTTTTTATTCTCTAAAGCGTTCTCAAGTACAGTTAAAGAAAGTCATTATTCCAGGTGGCAAAACCAACTTCAGATGCAGCTGAAACAGGGCAGCCAGGCCTGCCTATGTGTTTTTTAATTAAGGAATTCTTAAAAAACTTATCCATGCATCACTAGGAGTATGACAGTTCTCATGTTGCTGCCCATTGACCCAACCATGGTAGCGCTGCACTATTCCATGCCCTACTGCTGGATCACTGCATCGCTGCACACAACCTGAGTGAGAACCTCTTAAAATACCATTAGGAAGACTTTCTCTACCAGGAGAGGGGTCAAAGACTGGAACAGGCTGTTCTAGAGAGGTGTTTGATGGCTCAGGATTGTCAGTGTTCTAGAGATATTTGGACAATGCCCTTAGTAACAGGCTTTAACTTTTGCTCAGCTTTGAATTAGTCAGTGACATGGACAAGATGATTGTTCTAAGTCCCTTTTGACTGAAATGTCCTGTTCTGTTCTTCTCATACCTAAGTCAAGCAGAACTGTTCTCTCAGAGCCCTATTGCTGTTTAAGCATCTTGCCTTATATCCTTTTATTTCTCTGGCAATAATTTTTAATTTCCAGACCTATTCAGTCCCAGTTCAGTCTACCAAACATTACTAAAAACATAACCATATCTCTGCTGCAGTGAGTTCATCAACACATTTTGCATATGGCATTGCCCAGCCCTCCATTCAGTGGGGCTGAATTCAAGCCAGCAGCCTAGTGCTTAAGAGGGTTTATTTTTGGTCCCTGTTACCAGTATAACCACCAGAAAATTAAGAACAAAACAGAGGAAGTACTAATGATATT
Source organism: Ammospiza caudacuta (assembly GCF_027887145.1). NCBI lineage: Eukaryota > Metazoa > Chordata > Aves > Passeriformes > Passerellidae > Ammospiza > Ammospiza caudacuta. The sequence continues at coordinate 123,252,087 of NC_080593.1, read as the reverse complement.
AATTATAGTTCTTCTCCCTCCTTTCATATCTCCCCAATAAAGAAATAATAATAAACCCTATCTTTTTAAAATTTACTGAATATAGTTATTTGCACTTCCATAATGACTCACTGAATCATTTATTTTAAGAGATTGATAATTGATTATTTATATTTCTTCACCTACATTTACCATCCTGAGGAATTCTTTTGTACTGGATGTCCTATCCTTAGAAAGCCTAACACAAGGAAGAAAGATCCTATATTAATTGATCTTTTGATTTTTCACTTGGCTTTTCACAATTTTATTAAGTTCATCAGAATAGCAAAGCAGTCTTACTGTGAGAGCATACCTATTGTTGCTGACAGTGACATACGAGAAAACCATCAAAAACATCAGAAGATAAACCAAATTGTTTTCACTGCCTTATTTCATGAACAGTATATATCAACCTGCAATGCCAACATAAAGTATACACTTTCCTTTTTTGGTACAGTTCCTTTAAATACAAAAGTCTTAAGCTTTTGCTTCAACCATCTCATGCTCTGGATTTGTATTAGGGTATAATCTGCAGTGAGAAACTTATTTTTCATTTTTTATTTCCTTCTCTCTTTGAATGTTGATTTGGTAGATCAGCTCTCAACTTTTTCAGCAATGAGACATTTGTAGTAGGCCACAAACTTATGGCCAAAGTGCTCTGTGGAGTTTTCATTACTCAGGAGGCTTACACTCCTTTCCTAGTTTTGACAAAGGCTTTCTCAGCACCTTTAACTTTGTCAAAGATTTAGAAAAACTTCAAGCATGTTGGTACTTTATTCACAGCTGAGCACTAAATTCAGAAAGGTTATTCAGATGAAACATATGCTCTGGGTCATTATTTCCTTTTGGGTTAGCTTCCCCTTCACTAACATGGGCTATTGGTATAAGCTTTAGTTTTTACTTCTAGGCCGTGAAATTTTCAGATCAGGAATTCTCTCCTTTTTTTGTACAAATGTTGAGTAGTTCAGTAAAAAGAGGCCTCTAATCTTGGAAAGTTTGCATATAGACTGCAGTGTTCTGGTTGAGCAGGTAACTTTGATTGTGTCACCATTACCCCACAGACAGTTGTTAAACATTATAGTGAAAATTGATCATCTTTCCATTAACAGTTCATACATGTGAACAAAATTAGGAGGTGAGCTATGTGTTTCACATTTGGAATTTATCTATAAGCACAACATGAATTTTCTCATAATGATGAAATTACAGCTTTGTTTCTTATTTGAATTACTCTTTAAAACCCTGTCTATTTGTTAACTCTCTATGTGGCACTAAAGATAGGTTACATCTCATAACATGTACCAGAAATAAGCATATGTTTATCTAATAAGTACTTCTAACATACCTTGAAATTGAATCACATCACTCAGCATCAGTAGTACTTTAAATATTATATTCTTAAAAGATTATGTTCTGGAGCCGCATTAGTGGCATTACAGTCTTCTTTTGCTTTTAGTAGATAAAAAAAATTGCAGTATGAAATGCTTATTTTGCCTAAATTGGTCAGAATGGTAAGATATTTAAAAAATCACTGATGCAATTTCATGTATGCCTTTTCCCTCACTATCCTAGATGTGTTCTACCGTCCCTCTCAAGCTTCAGATTTCATTCTGATCTGATGAGGCGCAAGGTCTCTTCTCAGCCTTCTTAGGAAGCAGTGGCTGCATTTACAGTGTCCTGCAAGATGACATTTTCAGATGTTCCTTGAGCCACAATCCTGCCACAGCCCTATGCTGCCAGTACGTGTGCCTCACTAGGCCATGGGGGAAAGCATGTGGCTGTCACCTCCTTAAAAATGCTGTGGCAGAACCAGGGCATCCTTCTCTTCTCATTTACAGGGCTGGCCATGCTGTCACATCACTTACTGGAGCCCTTCCAGGAGGAAGGACATATTACATAAGAAATTCACAAGAAATCCTGGATTTAGAGCAACCATGAGTGCATCTTCAACCAAAGCAAAGCTTCCCTCACCCCACAGCCATCACTGAAATGCTGTTCAAGCTGACCATCAGGCTGTGTGAGACTCTGTGCACACATCCACACAGTTCTTTGGCCTTCAGAGGCTATTCTCCCCAAATACTGGCTAACTCACACTTCAGTGGTGCCATCCACTCGCTGGCATCACAACAGGTGTGTGAGCCAAAACCACCCTGTGGCTGACCTTGATGGAGTAAAGGTGCATCAATTTTGATCCAATGGTAGCACAGCCAGCCTGTCACCATGAGAAAACTCATAAGTTCATCTTACCTTGGTTAGATAACACTTCTTCGTTCTACATTCCAGACCAGGTTCTCCTTAGTCATTCAGATGTATCATATCTAGATCTACTGCTTGCTTGAACTGCAAACTGAAGAACCAGAGTGCCGTGTTTATTTCCTGGTCAGATAATGCCACTTTACCCTCAAATTCTATTCTCTACCCATTAAGATCAGCCAGCTAAGAAATGTTACCCAAAAGGATGTAAGTGACTCGTGGCCCTTGGTTCTTTAAACTTGTGCTGTAGATTGCTCTTATGATGAAGGACTCCCTTACCCATGTCTGTAGAGTCATGTCTTTAACAAAGGGGACAAGTTAAATCCTGGCAGCTCTTAGTTCTTGGAAGGAGTGGGAGCTGAGTTCTTGCTGCTTGGAGTCAGTGCTTGGGACAGGTGTACAATCCAATTGTATTGGATACAGTGAACAGATGTTTAAAAATAATTTGGACAATCTCCAAAGGGAACTTCAGCAAAGGGACAAGAATTTCAGTGTTGGAAAGACTTGCCTGACAAGACTGGAGGCAAGGGATGCATCTCTAATATCCATGTGTGATGTTATGGGGGTGGGAGGGAGGGCTGCTGTGCTGTACTAAGGCAATGGCTGAACATCTGGTAAGACACCCTCAGATGTTACTTGGATACAGCACTCTCTGGTGGAGCTCAGTGTCACATAGCATCAAATATTTCCAAATACCCAGTGAAAGTGTGGCATTGTTAGCCTGTTAAAACTTAACTTCTTTGGGAAGCTCCAGATTATATTTTTGTTTTGCTTTTAAGTTTTTTACTCTTCACTCCACTGGTCTCTTGGTGAGACTTAGGCAGCTGAGACCATGGGTTCCCTTCTGTTTACAAAAATTCCAATAGTTTGTAGGTCTCTTGATGAGAGGGATTTTCTTTGGCCAACTTTGGGAGGCTTTTAGTTGGTTGCAGGAAAGGGTGGAGAGGAATGACATTTCTGAAGTAATTTCTGATGTCATTTTCTGATGTTTTCCTTATGAAAGTGTCTTCAGTTTGTCACGTGCTGTGACATATTAGTAAAAGTCAAATCTTTACATAAAGGAGGCAGTGCAGAGCTGTCACAGTATGTGAATTTTCAGAATTTAGGCAGCATTGTAGGACTTAAGAGATAGTGTTCCAATTGGATGCTTTAGCCACAGCAGTCATAAAGAGCAAGCTAATGTGAATATAGGTCTGTCCATAATGAATAATCATAGCAATTTGACAGCTCCGTGGCTTGGGCTTAAAGATTAGTCAGAGCTCTTTTAGGTATCCTTTTCTCTTTACACCCCTAATTATATCTAATGTGAAAATATATGAAAAATAAAGTTTATGCATGTTAAACCCCTCAGCATTACCTTATGTATCTCAGCAAAGATGGAAGGAAATCCCCGACACGATGGAGAAGTTTTTGAATGGCGATCATACCTGTAACTTTATATATGGAAACTCTTAATTTGTGTTGTGCTGGCTTTCCCTTTTACCAGGAAGATTATAAAAAGCTGTGAATCAAGCCTCTAGTTCTCTCCCTCTGTGCAGGCTTAACTCCTCAAAACTTCCTCCTCAAATGTCATTTGAGAACAAATCCTGGCTTGTCTGTGTCTAGCCTTCTTTCTTAACAGCTCCCTGTTTCCACCCCTGGTTTTCAGATATGCCAAAAATGTTTCCTGCTCAAAAGACCTTGCATGCCGAGTAATTCTTCATCTCAGCAATGCTTACTTACCAGATGACTCAGTAACTTCCAAAAGCTTCATGCTGCTCTTCCTTCCTCTCATCCTCACACTGCGTAGATATGCATATGCTTCTGGCATCTGTAAAAACACTGTATCTGCCTAGCACAGTTAGAGCCTCCTCTAAACTCAGAAGCAGAAAAATGTGTGCAGACATTCTTCTCTGGGCACAGAATTTCTCTGACTTAAAGCACAGATAAGGCTCACTTAGAGAAGGGTAAAGAAATCAAAGGAAAATTGTGGTGCTAGCAAAGATAGAAGTGAAGAAACAGGTTGCAATGTATTTTTCAGAAGCCATTTTTGAAAATACAGGAAGATTGTCAGCAGTTCTTGGATCACAGAGCTCCCCAACTTCTGACTTTTTAGGGAAACTGATCTTGAAATCTGAAATGTGACCTCTAGGAAGTAAAGCAGAAATCATTGCCTACAATGCATACAGATTTACAGCAATTTTGTTTTTTCAGCAGTGTTTGCTGAGGTCTTACAATTAAACAATTAAATCTGAGAACCAAAACTTGGAGCAGAGCATGTCAGCTAGTTTGTGTTTATTTTAACAGCTGTACAGACATGCACTTCGATAAGTGAGTCCTAGTAGTGAGTGTGCATGTGGGTGTTTAGCTGGAATTTGGGGAGAGGATGTTCTTCACACTTGCTGCTCTGTATTTTCCTGGTGAATGTGAAAGAATTTGTATTCCTGCCTTCTAAGCAGGAATTGTATTAGTGACTAGAGTGGTTAACCTGGGTCTTCATGTGGGGGTGACTGGTTCTGGAAGACAAAGCCAGCATGTGAGAGTTTAAGGCACTTATATGTGTACGTAAAACAAGCTGACATTCATCCAAAGGGGGAAAAAAGCTATTGAAGCCCTTTTTCCTGTAGCTTACAAGAAAAAAAGAGACATTTCATTCTCATGGTTAGCTTCATATCAAGCAGGTGCTCTGATCATGAGAAGTTAAATCAGTGAGGGTAATCAAGCAAAACATACCTCAAAGCTTGCCTCTCAGAAAAGGAATGGTAGGTGATGTAAGGTTAGACAATCTACAGTCACTCAGACTTTACTCAGGAGCAGTTTACATACCATGGCCCTTTGAAAAGCTGAAGATGTAGAGTGACTGAGCCAAGTTAGTAAGTTGTTCCAACAATTACCAAAAAACTACAATAGCTCCTGTGCCTGAGCAATTTGGAGTAAATCACTGTGGATGTCAATGAACTGTTGGCAACATATACCCCTGCCTGCATTTTAGCAAGGCAGTACAGTCTGACATCCCAGTGCAATAGTTTCACTGTGAACTTTGTTTTGATCTTAGTATTTCTGTTACACTGTTTTTCAGGCCCTGATTATATCAAACAAAAATTTCAAGAAGGAATGGATGGAAAAGAAAAATCCGAAGAAAAAGGTCAGGAGAAACCACCCTCCCCAAAAGAGTCACCTCACTTTTATCGAAAAGGTACTACACCCCCTCGAACCCCAGAAGCAAGCCCAAGAAATAGTCCTCCTCTCTCTTCTGAGACTTCTCCTTCAAAACAACTGAAAAGGCAAAGCTCCACTTCTGGGGCAAGACTCAGTCAAGAAAAAAAGCTTTTAGCAACTGAGAATATAACACCCACGACTAACAAGCCTTTATATTCAAAAGCACCAGTGAAGGAGGAAGCAGCTGGGAAACAACAGCCAAAGTTCTCAGCCCAGCACAATGCCAGCAGCACAGAGAATGGGGAGCTGCATGGTCACTACCATGGCTATTATGTAAAAACAAATCCAACAGCGCTTCCACAGGAGCTCAGGGAAGAAGATGAATATGCCAACCCTTCACCATCAACCCTTGCACGGATACCACCCTCTCAGAAGCCAAGTCCTGCTAGATCTGGGGGTAAGCCAGATGCCAAAGAAAACAAGCCTGACATAAAAATTAAGAAACCAGAATTTGCTGCACCAAAGAACCCAGCTAATAATGAGTCCCATTCAGCAATGGAGAAAGAAGTAGGAAACAGCTCGGTAAGTACTACAAGAAACATTTTCACTTTCACTGCCCTTGTGCCTCCAAGTGCTGAGCTTTGCAATCTAGGTAAGCACTGTCAAATCTTCATCTGGATACAGTCTGCTGGCTAACACACACTTCACCTGGAGTGAGGAAGAAATATTCCAGTCTGGAATAAGCAGTTTTTAAAATACCCTTTCAGATCAGTGTGACTCTTAATTTCATTATTATTCAAAAATAATAAAATTATCAATAGCTGGGCAGAAAAGGGGTGATGACTAATAGCATTTCTATTTCATGTTAGAAGAAAAAGCCAGGCTATGAAATTCAGAATCTCTGATTATGTTTCTGTGATTTTTGGGCCAAGAGAAACTCAGGAAATCATTAGTTTTGCATACTAAAGTTAGCCTTTAGTGAATGAAGAGTTCTAGATAATAGTCATAATGTTTCTCTTTTATAAGCATTGTTTCTTTGAGTCATTTTTGGTGGTACTCTACAGAACAAACAGTGTGTCATTATTGATGTGATAAACAGAATGACCCATTTAAAGAGATCCAGATAGCCTAGTACCCATTGCATGCAAAGCACTTGAATAATTGACATCAGACTTCATTAATAATAAATCTAGATAATAAAGAGGGGGAGTAATTTCCCACCAACATGAACTGGAAGTGATCTTGTCAAACAAGTTTGGCATCTTCAGGTGTGGCAGAAGAATCGTCATCTCAATCAAGAAGGTAACTTGATTTGCTTTTACATGGTCATGTATTCTGACAAGGAAAACAGACTAATGCAAAGGCTAAATGTCACATTAAAAGAATTTTTTTAAACTGACTGATGGGTCTCAAAAAGTAATTAGAAAACCATCAGTTATTTGATATTATTCTGGTGAGGTCATTCTTACATCAATTCTGTTACTCTGATCACATTCTTGTAAGTGACATACAAAAGGGCATGAGAATATTGTCCATGAAGTTTGTAGAAGACACAGAGACCAGGAGAGTGGTCTGTAATGAAGGCAAATACAAGCTCATGCAAGTAACTGCTGAGAAGGCTGAAAGTATAATTATCCATGGCAGCACAGCAAGATATAATATTGTATATGAAAGACAATTTCTAGAGCATGGCACTGCGGGATCAGAACTAGAAAAGGTTGGTGGGTCAGGAGCAAGAGAGGCAACTGAACATGAGCTCCCAGTCTGCTGCTGATGTTCAGAGACGCTAATATAATCCTTAGATTTATCAACAGAAAAGATTAAGCAAGAGTACATGGGAGCCTGTTCTATCTGCTTTTGGCACAGGTGCAACCACTTCTGGGATAAAATAGTGTCTTTAAATCAGGGATTTAAAATGAAAAAAAACCTTGAGGGGAAGTCACACAAAGAGCTGCAAGAATGATTAAAACATATCTTACAACGAAAAATTCAAGGCACAAAAACCCCCGATGTACTAAATCACTTTCTGTGTGTTTTATAAAACAGTTTCCCAGGCTAACAAGCAAATGTGTCAGAAGATCCAACAGCTAAAGATTCAGAAAAAAGTCTTGTTTTAAGTTGATTTTAAGGATCTTGATTAAATGTGCCATCAGTTGTCAGATGCCAGGGTTTTGGAACTGAGTAGTTTGATAATGAGCATTTTGCCAAGATTATATTCTCTAGTTCTGCTGGAAGCTTTTATTCTGTGTTCTGCGGATCAAAGTAAATGTTCACAGAGGTTTTGTAATCTGCAAATCTGTATTACAGCTGATATCAGCCCTTTAACCTTTCAAATCTCACAGATATTACTCCTATGTAGGGTAACACAAAGCTGACAGGCTTGTAAATGTTGAGTGAGCATGTACAATTTTTAAGCTGAATTGGAATTGGTTTTTAGCTCTGGTGAAAATAAGTCACTAGAAATAGTCCTTATTTTTCCTTCATTCCAAATAATATTTTGGAGCTGAGGGTGGCTTCATCTTAACAAGTAAGCTATCTGAACAGCAGTTTATTTACCTTCTAGAATAATCAGGATAAGGACCATGACCCTGCAGCCTGTTATCACAAAAGGTGTAAAAATGATGAGATATTGTGCATTAGCTGCTGTTTGTTCACTGATACTGCAGTTGTATCTGTGAACTCCACTCTAGGTGACTCTACTTCATTTGTAGCATCCTAATTGCATTATTCTCATTGCTAGCATTCCTGTATGGAAGGAAGGTAGATTTTAGGAATTCATTTTTACTGTAACAGTATCTTAAGATGTATGTAGATGTATGTGGGTGTTTTTCAAAGATTCTGGTCTTCTATATGTGTTTGTAAATTTGCCCTTATAGACTAAATTTCCTACATGCTTATTTCTTCAAAATGCTGAGAGTAAAAATGCTAAACTGATTAAAGCAAAAAAGAGTGGCCTACTGGCCCAGCAGTCTGAGGGAGAAACAGTACAGAATGACTCAACTTTGCTGGAGACTTTTCATTTTCAGCATCACCTTTCAGCTTCAGAAAAACAGTAGCCTGTTCTGCAGTGCTCCTGGGCTGAGCTCAACAGTGTGTTGGAATAAAGCAGTGACTCAGTTAAGAGAGCACAGTTACTGAGGAGAAGCCAGACTCATGCAATCATAGAATAGCTTGGGTTGGAAGGGGCCTTGAAAGATCATCTAGCTTCACAACTCTTCTGCCATGGGCAGGGACACATCTGCTACACCAGGTTGTTCAGAGCCCCATCCAGCCTGGTCTTGAATATTTTCGGGGATGAGGCATCCAGAGCTCCTCTGGGCAACCTGTGCCAGTCCTTCACCACCATCACAGTAAAGAGTTTCTTCATAATATTCAATCTAAACTTAATCTTTTCTAGTTTAAATCCCTTTTCCCTCTTCCTAATTAATGTACTTCTCCTTATCCCAGATGTTTCTAAATGTTGAGAGACTTCAGAATTCTAGAGTTGCATTGGGAAATTATTTTATTTCAGTAAGAAACTGCAATTGCTTTTTAGTCATTCTGACACATGATTTTGTTATGCTTTGAAAGTAAGTCTGCCTTAGATCCTCCATAAAAGTTCCAAAATATATTTGTTAAGGAATATAAAGAGAAAAGATTTCTCATTCTTATGAAAAGAGAATGATAAAACATGGTTTTGGAATGCAAAAAAATTAATCTATTAACATTTATCGAGCACTTTTGTTAGATTATCTGAAAGTGCTGTATAAAATTGTGCTGTGCTTTTTCCAGGTTTCCAATGATAATGCATTAAGAGCACAGATACAGAAGGGAAGATTTTCAGTTCTTCCTTCTCTGTGTCTAAATCAAAGCCATTTCTCATACCTGAATGAAACATCAGCTTTCATTTGGATTAAGAACTTTAAACGACTTTATTTGCAGCAAAACTTGTAGCAGCTTGTTTTAGTTTTCAAATTCGTGTTTCATATTTTTTGTGAATGTTACATCCTCAAGAATGCCTTTGAGTATCATCTGTGCAATAAGTTAGTTATAGGAACAGTCTTGATTCCCTAGATATCCCCATTTCTGGCATTATACTTGAAAAATATCAGCACATACTTCTTATGCCACACATTTAAGTGTGTTTCTCTGTTTACTTATTCCCTGATATTCAAAAATCAAAGTTTTAAATTATTACAGAACTCATAAGAGTCACAGTTTTATTGAGGTGAAATCCTGCAAAAAGCACTATGACAAAGTCACCTGAGAGATGTATATTATTTCTGAGAGATAAATCACCCCTCTTTCACTGAGAATGAGGCTCCTTCACATTACCTTAAATTTAGCACAGTGTTCTCAGAGACCCTTGACCACAAACCAGTGCTGTTGTTTCTGACTGGTCATTAGCAGCCTCTAGCCCCAGTTTCAGCTTATACACTGTTGTCCCACCGTGAATATGAGCTGATTGGAGATTCTCTTGGATTTAAGTGAAAAATAGGATTGAATTTCACAAAACACTATTGTAGTGTACATTCATGAATACACTTCTTATCGTGTCTGACACATGTCCATGTGCTGCCCTAGGACAAATAACAAACGCTCAAGTGCTTTACTAAACTGTAATTTTTTTTTTTTCATTTGGCAGGTAGTAAAGATTTTTAAACACACAGTGTTTAGCCTGGTTTTTACCTGAATGTTGCCCAGTGATTCTACTCCCATCTTTTTGTTCGATTCTCATCTTTTTGTTCACCTAATCTTCATTTAGTAAGGGCTGTAAATACCATGATGTTTGAAAAATAGATCAGTATTTGCCTGATCCTAAAAAAAAAAAAAAACCTCTGAGCAAGAACTTTAGGCTAAATTTAATGAACATTTCTAATGCAATGGAATTACAAGCCTAGTCTTTTATTTTCTGGCACTACATTTTAGGAAAAAAACTTTTTTTCTTCCCCAGATGAAAACGAATCATATGGTTGTATTTTGAACTACATAAATGTCTGAAAGAAAGGGTAAATTCAAGCAGGACTGAAGGTTTTCTACTACAGCTTCTTTAGTGCACCTGTTCTAGTCACTCCAGGACTGTTCAAACTAATTTTGGCTTTTGCTATTTTTAGCCCTTGTGGGACACTAAAGTCTTACTTGTAGTATTTGTCTTAAAGCATTAAATGCTTATTTCAAAGGTGTCTCCAAAACAGGTGGTAGTTCATTGCATAATAACTGTGTGCTTCATAAATGTTGTTTGATCATGTTTCAGTGTATCAGGAAATCCTGTTTTGGGCTGAAAGATACGGTTATCAGAAGGTGAAACATAATGCACATAGCAGGCCAAAGAATATGAGCTTTACTTCTTTGTATAAAGAGATAATCTTTATGATATTTCATTATCATAAAGAGATAACATATTTTTCTATGATCTTCATGTGACCTCAACAGCCCAGTTCTTAAGGTGTCACTTGCTTCTGTTTTGTAGATGATTCTTGATTCAGAGCATAGCCCCTGAGGTTTTCAGCCTAATTTTCTAATTTTATTGTGGTGAGATTGTTACACCTAACCTAACTGACAGATGCATCAAAAGAAAAGTCACTTTCCCCTCCAACAAGCTTAATTACCTGAGACTGTGCACTAATGATACTGAGCTGCCATTAGAGCTGCAGTGCCAATTTGGCAATCAGCAAAAATGTGTCTTGCACCTACCAGGATGCTGTTCTATGATGTATTTCAGGTAATTAGCAAGTGCTTGGCTCCTCTGAAGACACCATAGGTTCCAATTTTTTTTTTCAGTTGCAAAAAATCAATATGATTTTCATAGATATTATTTTCAAATATGCAAAGTACTAGATGGCCAAATCCTGAAAAATTTTAATGGTACTTGGCAACGATCTTCACAGTTCCTTGCAGTTCCTGGAGCAGTATAACTGTAAAATCTTCAGGTGGGATTCCAGGCTACAAAGGAGCCATTGACCTGATTTGAATCACATGGACAATCCCTATTAGAATCATAGGATTATGGAACCATAGTGTTTGGCTTGGAAGGGACACGTAAAGACTGTCTGGTTCCAACCCCTGTGCCATGGGCAGAGACACCTTCCACTGGACCAGGTTGCTCAAAACCCCGTCCAGCACTTCCAGTCATGGGGCAACCACAGCTTCTCTGGGCAACCTGTTCCAGGGCCTAACACCAGAAAGATGTTGAACCCACATCTTAGTGGAAATGAATAGTGTAATGAAATGACAGTTCTGTAGGGAGCAAGGCTGCTCACGGTGCTGTGGTAACTGTGTCTGGAGCTGTGCTTTATTTTACGCCTGTTCTGTGCCCCCGAGCGTCTCGTATGCTTTGGCACATGGTGAGTCACTTCCACTAAGGAGGAAGGAACATGGTTCCACTTCTGTTCTGTGACCTGATGGTTGAAACACACCACTGGTAAGTGGGAGCTTGTTATTCAAAATCACTTGGACTAAGGTGTCATTAAACCTGGTCTTCAATTTCCTAGTGAATATTTTAAACATTCTGCCATTAAGCAAAATGTGGGTGCTACTGCCAATCCCATTACCCCTATGGCATAATTTAATTGGCATTCTGATAATCTCAATCACTGTTTGCACTTGAACATGTGCTTCTCAGCATGTGAACAGACACCTCTGAGTTGATGCAAAGGGAACTTGATGGCTGTTATGGATAGAGGTGCTGATGAGGTTTAGGCTCACCGGGGATTTAAGCAGTATCCGACACAACATGTTTTGTGGCTTACTCAACATCTGGCCTGCCATCTAAACCCCTGTGTAAAGCTGTGTTTTGACTAAAGGTGTTCAATGAGACTGTTTCAGGAGACCATATGATATAAGAATGACACAAGTACTATTCTTTAGCTTCCCACTTACACTGCTGTGGCAAATTACTAATAGTAAGTTCTTACACCTTAGCATTCCAGAAATTACATAGGTGATGTTAGCATTATGTCGTCATGAAGCATAATGAACTTCTCCAAGGCATGACTCATATGAAAAGTGAAAACATTGTATTATTTCTCATTCAATATATACCTTCTTCTGCAAGCCAGTCATTCTTGTATAGCTCACAAGATAGTTTTCTGCACAGATTTTCTAGTGGGCTTTGTGATTTGTGATTTAGGAAAGTATTGTCAAAATAAAAAGTTTCTGCTTACAGTGCAACTGTAAAATAAAAGAGTTTTAAAATCTTTGTAAAATCATGATGTAATAAACAAATATGTTAAGGGCAGAAGAGAATTGAGTATTTTCATCTGTTGGGACATATTTTCAAGTTGATGATTAGAAAGTATCCATTTAAAAAATAAAAAATATTCAAAATTGCTAAAAATCATTAAAAACCATTCTCTGGTTTTTAATTATAGAATTAAATAAATACAGAAATACTAAAATGGTGTAATGATTTAAACTTTCTAACTAATTTTAGCTCTAGCTAGGAATGGAAGGAATTTTTTGACTTTTCAGTTGTTCAGTCCATAAGTCTTTAAGATAAGTGTCTGAGTAAATCAAAACAAGCTTAATTTTGCAGCTGCAAAATGCATTTTAATCTGTAATGGAAACAGGTTTGTTAGTGAAATGGTAAGTAAATTTTCTTTTCTACTTGGGTTATCAAAGAAATGTATTCTTTTTATAAAGCATCTTTGTTATGTCTGTTTTGAAATGGGTTGGAACTGAAAAAAGAACCCTCTGTAAGGATGAAGAGCAGCATTCTGGCTTTCCTATAGTTCACATTCTTTGTTTTGCTCTATTTTAAGATGACATTTTTTTTAGGTTTATGGGTTTGTTTTCATTTGTTGATGAGGTTTTGTCAGGTGGCTTAATCTCAGTGTGATTAGGAACAGAGCAGTAATGTGCTCTCACCTGTATTTATCCAGCTCTTTTTCACACAGGTGATGTTTATCTTACCGAATATCAAGGGTGGTGGCTGTGTTTCAGCAGCAGGGGTTGTTTCCTTCAGACCAAGATCAAAACCTATAGAAATTGTGAAGTTGGGTCTTGTTCATTTCTGTGTCTGTGTGGGAGGTTGCATTAATTCTCATATCTTCATTTTATTTTCAGGGCCCTAACTCAGTCATGATCGCCCTGGTAATGCTGTTGAATATTGGTTTAGCCATTCTTTTTGTCCATTTTCTAACTTGATTGGAATTAGAAAAGGTAAGGAAGGTCTCACTTTCACATAAAATCACCATATCCACCCCACCTTAAAAACTAAAGATTTAATTTCTTCACATACTTTTAACGTTCCCCACTTTAATTTTAGCTATGCCTGAATGTGATTCAACATAGTTATTTAATATTGTAACTGTTTTGACCCTTCAGTGAAGTCATGACAACTAGTGGTGTTAGCCCACAGTTCTCTGCAGTTGTGTCATCAGCCTTTTAAATGGCACCTGTCATACTCAGACACAGGGAAGGAGGCTTGGAATTAGGATGGGACGCAAGAGAGATGAAACTTGGAAAATTCAGCCAGGGGCCCAGATCAGTTTCTCTGCTGGTGGCTCGTGGCTTTGGGGTCCTCTGAAAGCTGAAGCAAGCAGCCATGTTGGAAAACAAACAAAATAATCTGCTGAAGCAGCCCCGCCAGTGAAGCGCGTTGGCTTGTCCATCTGTTCCAGCAGAGTGTGACTAAAGTGGAAATGTACGGAGCTGCACTTTTTGTTGATGGAAGTTAACAGCTGCCTTACTATTTTACCGTCTGATGTTTTTAGTGGGGAGATGGGAAAACGACTGCCAGAGGAATGTGGTCAGAGGATTCTGTTGCTGTGGAAGTGATTCCAGCGTTCACTCCTATCTCATTAGAAGAAATAGTTAGCAACATCAGTCACCAGTCTTATTCCATTACCTGCTGCTTTTAACATCTCCTGCAGTGCTCTGGGAGATCGAATTTCATTTGCCTGTGCATGATTCTGTTCATTTGTTGTTTATGAAATTTGATGTATAGCCATAAGTAGTGTTTAGTCCAACCTGGAGAAAGCAACCAGTTCTGCCTGGCAGCCGAAGCTGAAAATCAAATATATTTTCCTAGTCCAGGGAAAAAAATTCTTAAATTAATTCTCTTAAACCTGAAGAGTCATTTTGCATGAAGGTTCAGTAAATAATACACCATTACTGCAAAATTTAAAGATACTATTATCTTCCTTAAAATGCTCGAATACTTATGCAAATACCAAGCAAAAGTTTTCATAATCAAAAAAAAAAATCTTACATTGGTAGAAGTACATTCTAAACAGGGTATAGGATATCAAAATAACCCAAGAACGGTGAGATATGGGGTTTGCATGCTGACTTTTTCTTTCTTTTTTTCTTAATTTTGGTGCTGTGGTAATTGGTGATTTAAATTATTATGTTGCAACACTGAGGTATTTTGACAGCAGTTAAAATAAAGTCTTGTCTGGGTGCACATTAATGCCAATGACAGTTAGCTAATGCTCATAATAAATAATAACTTTAAAAGTGCTAGATTTGTGTTGAATACATTCAGGTAGAGCATTTAAAAATGTTAAGTGATTGTTTATCAATTTGATGCCTTCAGTGTCTTTAAAGTCCATTTATAGTTTTACCTCAGCATTAAAAAAGCCTCAAAATTTTTCATTTGGAACATTTGTCTTAAGTAGTTTCATAGCCCTTTGTTCAAACGACGTGATCACGTTTCTTTTTATGTGCCATTATACTGTAATTATTGTACCCTATATTAATGAAATGCATGCTTATTTATTGAAGATATGTGGTGTGATCATTTGGCAAGCAAACATTTTAATTTAAAGCTGCAAAAAGCAAAGGGCTTGTATTACAGTTTATTTTATCTCTGTTAGAGAATCTTTCATACAGTATAGTTTTTGAACCTGTTTGTAAACTTTCTAAGTTTTTGCATGGTTTAATGGGCAACATTCTTACAAAATGCATTAGCTATTTTTTGATGCAGCCTAGTAAAGTACCGTAGGTATGGACTGAATGTTGTGCAGCGAAGCAGCTCCGAGCAGGGCAGTAACACCGTGGTGTTTTTTACAGAAGTATGTTGAGAATCCTGTGTTTTGGCCAGTGTGGATAAAGAAGAAAGCAGAAAGAGAGCAAATGAAAATAAAACATGTATATTTATTTTTAAAGAAAATAAAACAGCAAAGTTTAAATTGTGTTTTAAATTTAGGAAAATAATTTTTAAATAAGAACAAAATTTTAAAAGTTACTGTGTAAGCCTTGAATTAATGGATGAAATGTTCCATCCCACTGTTAAATCACCCCCTGTCTCCTTACGAGGAGAGGTAATTTTGTAACTGACATATTTAATTCCTATTAAATGTTTATTTAAAATACTTTATGCTCTGGAAATAATGGGTAACAAAGCTTATGAAAAATGTTTATAAATTTAAGTAAGCATGTTAGTACCATTTATAAATATGTATGATTTATAAGCTTTTTTAAAACAAAGCTCAAACAAATTGTTGGTATTTTTCTAAAACGTGCACAGTTGTATTTTACATGAAAGGCTATTTATAATTGGTTGTTATACTGTACACTACATTTTGGACAGCACAATGAAGCCTGCCAATGTACTTAAAAATGTCATTTTGTCTATTTAAAGTTTCTTGCTGTCAAAGAATGAACTCTTTATCTATGAGTTTCTCTATTTATAATTCTTGACCCAAAATGTACAATGTACAGTTTTCACAACTGTATTTGCTCTAATAAAAATAAGTTGGTTATTATTAGAGTTTCAGACTACTTTTTCCTGTTTATGAATTACTTTGTTCACTCTTTGGAAGCAATTTTTCTAACTAATCAAATAAACAGGAGTGAAGCAGGAAAATGGGTGAAATTCTAGTCCCTTTGATATAATTGTGAGTTACTGTTTTCAACAAAAGTGATTCTGGGAAACAATTAAAAATAAATTAAAACAAAAAAGTCAAGCGTCCCTTTGTGTCTTCTTTTATCTTCCAATGCAGGATTTTGTGTCCTTATAAGTGTAGTATCTTAAACACACTCCCACTACAAGATGTTTTGATCAATTTTGTTTTAACTTGTGAGTGACTGGTCCGTTAACAGCTGCTCTTGTAGGGGAATTAATTTTTTTGGGCCTCACTGCTCCTCAGGATCTTCATAGGTTCAAAATTAACATGAAGTTTATGAGCCAGTATTTACACAGAGAAAATTTGCCCTTTGTCTTAAAACCACAATATTTGCTGAACTACTCAATCATCTGCAAATTTTATTTTCCATTATTCCAGTTCATACTAGTAGCCAACTGTACTGAAATCCTAACATTTAGTTGAAGAGGAGATCAATTTTATTAGTAGTTTCTATTTAATGGAAATATATTTTTAGGAAGTAATCATTACTTTCTTGTTCTTTGAAGTATTTATACGAGCATGAAGCTTACCTTTAAGAATATTTATTTTCTGCAGAATACCTGCTCCCTAAAAAAATCTTTGGCTCTGTAAGAGGAGGAAAATGCATTCTCAAGAAAAATGAACAGAAGTAATTTTAATGCCAAAAAAAATTTCAAGTCAACCTCAGTGAGATGATTCTTCTCTGGCATTTGTGATCTACAGCGTATGTGTTCAGAAATTAAAGTGTCCCTGAAATATTTCTTATGGTGTATGAACGTGATAATATACTAATGCATATAAAAATCTGAACAGAAACAAGCAAAAGATGTGCACAGAAATAGAAGAAGAAAGCCTTCATAATTTTCAAGTCATTTCCCATCTGAGATGTTTTTACCAGTGGTTTGTGTTACAAACGCTGTTACGTGGTCACGGGTCTGCTGTGCTTAAAGAAAGCAAACCCATGGACACACAATACAACTTAATGCTTCAACACTTGCTCCAGCATGAAAAATTTCACCCCACTTCCAGCAAGGAAAGCTTTTCTCAGGCAAAGTAGTTTCTCCTGGCACAGTTGTGTTTGCCCGCAGGTGCCAGTGAGCAGTGAGCTCTGTCACCCTCAGATCTGAGGCCTGGCTTCTTGCACAACTCCATTTATCTGGTTAAACCATATGCACAGTGCACGCAGACAGCAAGTGAGCAAGGGTGAGGTGCTGTAGACTGAAGAAAAAAAGAGAATCTGTCATATCTTTTAAGAACTTTCTTTACTTAGTGTGTACATATATGTATTAGTAGTATATATGTATGTATGTATGTATGTAATATATATATGCATACATACATATATATATATGTAATAGTTTGCCTTTCCATCAGAAAAGCAATAAGGAACATGAAGAGTTCCACAGGAATTGCTGGCATTTGCTTTCCAAAAGGAGGGGTTAATTTTGAAAGTAAAAATTTTGAGACATGGCTACAACTTGCCTTTCAGCTACAGATGGATGTTTAAAAAGCCATAAATACAGCCTGGTGCTGACTTTAAAAGAAGGAAACACCTCTTCATGAGAGTTAAATTAAAAACCTTGAAATATTTACTTACATAACTTTTAATGATGTTCTGCGATTATGTATTTATTAAAGTCTCTGTTAAGATACACAATGTGAGAAAATTCTGACAATAACATAAATGCAAAGATAAGAGCCTGGAGAATTCAGGACATGCTGAGCCTCACTAACAGTCTTAGTTGTTATTAATAAAACATGGTTGTGAATTGTATCTGAATGGTTTTACTCATAGCTCATTTGAACTGTTTAGTCAGGGAAGATGATTCTACAGGCCATTTTCCTATGGAAATGTAATTCAGTAAACAAAGCAAATTAAGAGAAAGGAGATTAAATAAGCCTTTCAAATTAAGTAGTCTTCTCATTCTCTCATTTAATATTCACAGAAACAGCCAAAAATAGAAATTATGTTAAGTCTGAGCAAGAAGCTGTGTAAGCCAGCATGCTATAGCTGAGCCATCTACAGTATCTGTCTCCGTTTTTCCTACTCCACACAGAAACTGCAAACTAAGAAATATTACACCTCCCACCATTGTAGGAGGTAAATACAATTGCCATACTCAACATTTTTAAGAAAAACAGTCTATAATGTCTGTGGCTATAAACTAGAAGGAATAAAGCCACTTCCTTTATCTGAACATTTTATGTTGTGACCATGACTGTAACAGCAGAACAAATTCTTCATCCCCCTAAAAACAATAACAAAAATAAAGCTGGTAGCAGAATTTTATAACAATCTTTCATGCTTCTTCCTTTTATTTGCTACAAAGAAGGGATGGGGGGAGAACAAGGAACAGACAGCTTTTTTTAATGCAATAATCTAAATTTCATCATGCCAGTATGTGCTTGCTTCACTAATGCTTTTCACAATCTGCTGGGACTGGTTATCTAGGAGATTTTAGGTACAAACTGGCAGTATATTGAATGTCATTTCTTCAAGAGGGTTTTAAATTTTTCTCAGTAATCAAAAAAAAAAACATGATTTCCCTTACCACCAGCAAAAATAGGTTTGGTGGTACTTTCACTGTGCAATCACTGTTTTTCCAATTGTCTTCTGTCCTTCACTGCCCATGCACTTCCCAGTTCTGACAAATTCAACTGAATCAGTTTTGCCCTGCACGTGGACATTGCCCCAAGACTTCAGCTGCTCACTCCAGAAATTTGTGTTTTCTGTGGGACACTTGTTCAGTGTTTTCAGCTCTCTGTGTCTATGGAGCCCATCTCTCCTGCAGTTTGCCCCCCTGCAAACTGCACGTGTCACATCACAGTTTCCATTGGGTCCATTCTCTGCATACTGTCAGTGCTGGTTTATGCAACTGTATTATAATTTCAAATCTACTCTCATTGTCTCCAGTGTCAGGACAGTGATTTAAATACAGTGTGTGGGAACTGAAATGAAAAATACTGAAAGTGATGTCATACACAGAGATTTCTCATGGCTCTTCAGAATTTGTAGAAACCAGGATAATGCTGACATTATTAGGAAAAAAATCTGGTATCAGCTGGGTTAGGAACTCCTCTACAAATTCCCACAGTAAGATTGGGAAAAAGACTGACCATGCAGCTGAAGCTGATTCTCAAATCAGAAGAGCAAGGAGTCTGAGGGTTGTAATTTCCTGGGATGGTGCAGTAGGATGATTTCTGGACCTGATATAGATATATGTGGATTATTGGACAGAATAAAATACATCCTGTGTTGGAAATCTGGGGTTGTTCTCCTGCCTGAGCTTACATATGTCTTCCTCCATGTCTTACACTGATTAATCAAGCCGCTCTGCAGAAGTTGGGTCACATATATTTAGGCAAGGACTGGATTTTATGTTCATAAGTGCCTTCAAGACTAATTAAGTAAAGAACAATAAATGATAGGTGAATCATAGGCTTTAAGCCATGAGCTTTGAGCTCTGTGATTTTAATGTTGTTTTCTCCAAAGTGGAAGAAAATACAGAATACAGTCAAAGAGTAGAATTTCAGATGTTGTCTTTCACAATAATAGGTATATTGATCCACAACAGTACCTGAATTCCTTTGAGGTAATATATTAATTTGAGAAAAAAATGTGTCTTTCTCTACTTTACTGAACAGTCCAGTTCACTGAATAGCAGCTTGACAGAGACACTATATTGGACCACAAAACACAGATACTGACCAAGAGATTTGAGAATGGCTGCCTATATTTGATGTCTTAAGTTCTAATTTTCATATTTCTCAGATTCTGTGCTGCCTAGGTGTGTAGCTCTGAGCTTCCTATTAAGTGTCAGTAAGCTCTCTTCACAGGGTAGTTAGACAAAACAATCCTTGTCCAGCTTGAGTCCAAGGACAACCCTTATGAACTTCAGGTACAGAAGTATAAACAACAAGGAACTGAGGGGAGCAAACAAGAAGGATAGGGCTTCATGACCTAAAGCTGTAACTGGACAATTAACTCCAAAATGCAAATGGACCAGAACTTATAAAAATGTGAGACCTTTAGACCAGTTGTCCATTTTGTGACAATTTTGGGTCCATCTTGGGTGTAGCCCTGGCTGGGCTCTTGTACTGCCCAAGGTGGATCCATTGAGGCCTTCTAATAAATACCTGCTTTATTCTCTTAGCTCTGTGTAGCCTCTGTTCCAGGTCTGCCTCTCAAGGCATCATATTTACATTTCTTCATCTACACCTGATTATCTAAATTTAAACTTTTCCCAGCTTCTGAACACCCCATGGTTAGTATTCAGAGACATTTTGGGAAGAGAGAAAGGGGGAAGTCAGATATTACATTGAAAACTGCAATCTATGAAAATGTTAAATCTGGCCTACAAAAATGTGTCAAAAGTTGAAAGCATTTAGATCTGCGTTTTGAGTCAGTCATTGGAGCTACAGGCTCTGATTTTGGGATTTCAGTCAGAATCCAAATCTGGATCTGATTCCTAAGGCATATAAGTGAAATACTTAAACCAGGAGTGCTGTTAAGGAATGGGCTGGAGGGAGAGGGAGTTACTTAAAATCAGGCTGCTGTAACTCTGGGTTAATTAAACCATTACATTCTGTACTTTTGGAACAGTGTCATTTACTTTATTTAACATAGCAATTTTACTACATTCAGGACATGTTCCACAGAACACCTCAGAAAGCATCATCATTCAAGGTAATGGTTCTTAATTACTTACCCAGTTTTAGCTGCAGAGTACTTTTATCATGTAATACCACCAAGTCTTCAGAAATGCCGTAAACTGCCTTCCATTTAGTCACGACAGCTCAGTTCTAGGTTTTGTTTAGGCCACTGATGAGAAAGTTGCTGAAGAATGGGATCGGCTACCATGGAAACAGTGAAGACAGAAGAGCACCAGCAGCATTTCACAGGGGCTAGAACTAAAAAAGACATTCTGCAAAGAGAAGGTAATTGAAACACATTTAAATCACAGTGGATGGCTTCCGTGCATTCCTGCCGTTCCAAGACAACACATTCCTGGCATAGGCTGCAGCAAGCCTCCACATGCACCAGTGATATACAGCAGAACGGGCATTGTTAGAAAGATTGGAAATTAATCTTTAGGGACAAGGAGGTACAGACATGTTGAAATCTAAAGCAGAAGAAAAGAGGAAAGCATAGGGGAAAGGAAGAAAGTGGAAAGGAGAAGCTATGAGGAACCTATATTTGCTAAAAGGAAGGGGAAGAGGTTGTTTATAGGGAAAAAATACTAAGGAAATGGAAAATATTGGACCGTGGCATTTGTTAGATGGGAACATGAATGGGATAGAAGACTGAGAAGTCACCATCCTCAGCACTCAAACAGCTGGTCTAGAAAGCTGCTTGCCAAGCCCATGGGGATTAAGAAAAAAATGGATGGACTTAAATTGCATAAAAATTATGATCCAAGTTAAAGAAAAAATCTCTAATTATAAGAATAATATCTTTGAATTACATTACCACAGGAATGAGAATATTTATTTAATGTTCACTCTGAACAAGATTACAGATTGAAAGACTGCTGAATGTCCGTTAATGGCCTATTTTCTGTGATTCTGTGATAATTATTATGGAATGTGAAAATTAGAGAGAGGTGTGGCAGGAGCGAACTGGGGAAAAAGAAAATGAGTCCTTTACTTACAGCAGAAACTTAAATGAGAGTGTACTGCAGGAATAAAGTAGGAGGATGTTTGGACAAGGCAGATGGGAGGAACAAGGAAACATGAGCCATAGAGTGAAGAAGAGTGTTGGGTTTGACAGAAGGCACGCAGGAGCAAAGGGAATAAATGGGCAAAGCCCACAAATGCAGGGTTGCAATGCAGGAAGGAATACAGGTGGGAAGTGGGCTGGGAAGCCTTAGGCAGTCCTGCAAGAACAGCACACTGAGGCACAGCAGAAACAGCTCAGGAAGCAAAGATATAAAGCAACAGCAAGGAAGCATCAGGTGCTCAGCCACACCACAGGTGTCCATCTTCATCGTTTTCTCGGGTGAAGAGGCTCAGTGGACTTTTGATACAATTTTTAAATTGTGGGAATAATTGAAGTTATCCGGAAGCCTCCTTTTAATAATTAAATGTTCAGGGAAACATCTGTGTTCAAACTCTGCAAAAAACAACAGCTTGCTGTTACAGCAGGCTGGCTTGAGTTCCAGAGAAAGAGTTATGCAGACATGGTAGCAGTGCATTTTATTACCTCCTTGTGTAAAATTTCTCCAAGAAGAGTACTTTACACAATAGCAGTTTCCTGCTCTTCATAAAGATGTGATAAAGCAAACAAGCAAAAAATTTAACCACTGCATAATCATTCCAGCTATTTGAAAAGAACCTTAATGCAAATCTGCAGGTTTATGTCTCCTAACATCTCAGACTTCAGTGATCTCAGACTACAGAAATGTTGTTGGTATTTACAGTGATTCGCTGCTATACCAAATATTGCATATGCTCCACAGACTGTGGTGTTGTGAGTCACACAAATTACGTAACATTTGGAAATACATTCAGTCATCTGCTTGCTACAGAAATATTGCTAACAGATTCTTCACTCTCTTTTATCTCTACAGTCTTTATCGCCCTTGTTAAATGTTATTTTCATGCAACTTCCTCAAGGGGAGATGACTCAGTGAGAGAGTCAAACTATAATGCTCCATTGACACCAGTGGCCATATGTGCTGGTAATCAGGTGCTGCCGTCCCCTCCTCCCTGACACAGCTAGCAGTTGCACTGGGGTTTAATTGTGTCCACAGTGCTGTTCCTTACTACATGCTAGTGCAAATGCCACCAGGGACAGGGTGAGAGCATAACCAGTGAAAGGCACAATCAGTAATGCAGCCCTCCTTCCAAATAAATGACAGTTCTCTGGAGCATCAGCATTGCCTCCTGACCACACACCTTTTGGCCTGCCTCCTGCCTGACCATGCTGAGAGGAAAGATGGGCTTTTCCCTAAAGGTGAACAAATGTAGGGTCAAGCAGAACGTTTACCCACAGACCCCTTCTAGTAAACCAGACTTCACTCAATCTCCTCTGCTTACCTGAGTGCTAATTAGCCATGTCCTCAAAAGGCTGTGTGGGCACCTGCACTCCTTTGAGGATTTAGGGCTTCATCCAAGTCCCACCTCTTTCATGGAAGGTGGGGTCGGCTGGCAGGGCATTGGAGTTTGTTTGGGTTTTGGCATACATGCTCATGCATGCCCTTGTTGTTGTCTGGTGTCCATCCTTCTCAGGCAACAAGGAACATCAGATCTGCTGTTTTTTGACAGTAATTGGTCATTTCTCCCCATCAAGCAGCCTGAAGGCAGCAGAGACATTTCAGAGACTCAGCGTAGACATGTGAACTTCATCCTTTACCCTGGAGACAGAGCACTTCTGTAGTCCATTGCTGCCAGACAGGTAAAAATACAGGATGCATAGAGCATATAGACAGCTGTAAAGTTTACCATTAATGCTTCTGGCCACTTGTACAAACATCTTTTTAAATTATTTTAAGCATCAGGGCAGGTGTTTTGGTTGCATAAATTGCAGGTCTTCAGTGATTGGCATAAAAAATGTCAATCACAGGCTTTGGCTGCCAGAAATAGGGACTGCTAAGTGTTCAGATAGGTGAGATGTCATCTTGTGAAGAAAAAAAAGCAGAAAGAAAAATATTTTCAATTCACCTCATGACTAGTAGCTAATTGGCTGACATTTCAAAACCCTGTGTTCACACATCTCACATTCTTCACACTAAATGAGAGAGACTGAAAACACTGAAGAAAATGTATTTTCAGGCATAGGAAGAAGCGTCACTTGAATTTATTTTGGATGGAAATGAAAAGTGCTTTTTGGTCATATTTATGAGTCCAAGAACCTCAAAGCCCATTTGTGTGCAGCAGAATTATGTACACAGGGGCCGAGCCTGCATCTCAAGGCCGGCCAGACGGGCTGCACACAAACACCCTACTGAGCACACCCTCTGTGTGGGCACAAGGCTTCTTTCAGTGCACTCTCTGGACAGCACTCCAGCTGCCAGCCAGCTGTAGGTGCAAGCTTTAGGGCAGAGCACTGGCGATGTGACCCACAGCTGGGAGCTGGAGCACCCTGGGCTGGGGCAGGGCCTGCTGACACCTCCACTGGCCCCAGCAGCCCTGGAGCACTCCCTGTGTCCTGGAGAGGGCAGTGGTGAACGATGGTGCCCACAGGGGACCTGCACAGGCCTTGCCTGGCTCCCACAGCCCCCCAGAGCTCGGTGCTTGCAGCGTGCCACTGATGGTTTGAATGTCGCAGCCAGAGCCAGCTGTTGCATCTAGGCACCTGCAGGGTACTTTCAGCATTCCAGATATGCCTCTGTCAAAGCCCTCTTGAACTACTGTGAAAAGACTGGTGGCAGAGTAAAGCAAATTGGAAAGAGAGCATAAAAAGTTGCCACTTGGAAGACAAAAACAGAAACAAGAGGCGCTTCCGTCCTTACAGTCCGTGCACGTGACTCAGGAATAAGGCTGGCAGCCAAAACTGCCTGATTGTGCCTATCAAGTGTCCCTGTGTTGGGAGGGAATGTCCTGAGGAGCTGGCTGGCCACTGACATTTGGAAAATGAATGAATTGTGCTTGCCAGGTGCTTGAGAACAACATTTGGCATGAAATAGCTGGCATGACATGAGCTTGCAGGCAGTGTTTTATTTCCTATTCTTCTAGACCTTCCCATTGTATCAAGAGACTAAACAGGAATCCATTTCAGAGGGCATCAAATATTCCAAGGGGATGGTTACAGATATATTTGCAATATATTAATTTTATAAAGATATTTAACTAGAGTAGGATTGCATTTGGGATAATATCCCAGATAATAACAGCAGTGGAGACCTGAAATGGATCTGGAATGTCTGCTGTGGAGACACTAGGAAAAGTCAAGGTAAGAAAATGTGAAAATAACTCTGTTATTTCCAGGATTTATGGAAAAGGTGAACAAATTTTGCTGATCTGATCTACCACTCTTGTTTATAGACCTGCTTTACTAGGAACAGGGTAAACCCTGATCTCTGTCACCCTTACTTTCTCCCTTTTGTGTTTTGTTGTTTGTTTGGTTTTTTTTAATGCCACTCCAACTGACTTTAGTACTTAATACAGCAGAGGTAATCAAAGTCAAGCTTAGATCAGACTCCAGAACAACCTTTGAGTCCTTAGTGTTCAGTGTGTTCTATAGAGGACACTTTGTTCCTGGAAGCCACAGGTGCTGCTCATGGCACATCTACAGTAGACAGACCATTTAACCTACCTTTCTTGCATTAATCAAGTCACATAAGGCGGAAAGTTAATATGTTAATTCAGTGGTATTGGTGATTAATCTGTGTCTTTTATAAACTGTAGGAAATTCAATGGCAATTAACAAAGTTGCTGTATAGCTGGAGAGGAGCTCTTCTAAGCTGATTTGCCTTTTTACAAGCAAAATTACTTGAAGGAATCTTGACTGGCAACTTTAGATGAATGGTGCAGGTAGAAAAGCCAGGCCAGAAACATGAGCTACCTATTTCCTCCTGACATGCTAATGTCTGCCTGTCTCACCTGAATCTTTCCATATTCTTCAGAGATTCACACAATTTGGCACTTTGCTCTTTAAAACAAAGGGGAATCAGCAATCCAAATTGTAGCTATTTTATTAATGAATATGTAAGAGTTTACACTGATTTTCCTTTTTAATGCTGAGAAGCAAATTTCAGTCAGGACGTGGGTACAAAATGTGCTGCACTGTCACAGCTCCAAAGAGAGGGAGCAGAAGGGCTCCATGGTGAACATTCACACCATTCAGCCCAAAGACTTCAAAGGTCTAAATTGTCATCCTGCTTTCAAATTAGTGATTTAATTTACAAATGGTAGTCTTAGCCTTAACCTTTCCTTCTTCTCCCTCTGGCTCACCAGTAAATCTCTGATATTTACTAAAATGTCTGTTTGCTGTTTAAGGACCAGAGAGATGCTTCATGTTGTTTCTCTTTGGCTTCACATACACAATTCTTGTCAGGACTGTATGACTTCAAAATGAGTACCACCCACTGGAAAAGTTCAGGCACACCAACACATTAGGTAATTTACCTTCTCCCACTGACACCTTTATTGTTTTCACCAGGAAGAATAGGAAATGTAGGAAGATTTTATACCATGTAAACAAAATCAGAATATGACAAGCACATAAATAATTACTTATAATCTAATAAAAAATATAGGTGATGATTTATTACATTAATTCAATTGCAATAAGGATATAATTAACATCTACTTAATTATAGAGTTACTGTTACGAATGAATAAATAAACATTCATCCAAATGCAGGAACGCTGTCTTTTCAGGAGGAAGGAACCTTTGCGGGACAATCTTCAGCTTCTTCTCAATCAAGATGAAACAACGAAGTAAAATTAATCTTTTTTTTTTTTTTTACCACCATTCTAAAATAAATCCTTAATAAATTTACTTCTAAATATTCAGCAAAATTCAATTAAAGCTTTGCAGAACCCAAGACACTGACAATACCACAGAATTTTTAGAGTTGGAAAGGATCTCTAGAGGTCAACTAGTCCCACCCCCCTGCCAAGGCAGGGTTAGCTACAACAGGTGATACAGAAATGTGTCCAGGTGGGTTTTGAATGTCTCCAGACAGGGAGACTCCACAACTTCCCTGAGCAGCTGTTCCAGTGCTCTGCCACCCTCAATGTAAAGAAGTTCTCCCTCACTGAGGTGAAATTTCTTGCATTTTAGTTTATGGCCATTGCTCCTCATCCTGTCTCTGGGCACCACTGACAAGAGTCTGACACCATCCTCTTCTCACCCACCTTTGAGGTATTTGTATGTATTGATGAGATCCCCTCTCTGCCTTCTCTTCTCCAGACTAAGCAGGCCCAGCTCCTGCAGTCTCTCCTCATCAGAGAGATGCTCCAGCCTCCTTTTGGCCTCTGCTGGACCCCCTCCAGCAGCTCCTTGTCTTCCTTGTACTGAGGAGCCCATACACTGTGGTAAATTTTGGGATGTTCATCCTTGGCATAGAAACTGAAGGCTTTCTGCTAACAAATTTGAGACAGCAGTTGCAAAGGGGCCTGCACTTCCCTGAAAGGAGAGAGATGTGAGCTTTTATGTCACCTGTGCCCAACATGCAGGGATTGGTAGCCAAGGTGCAATGCTGCACCGGCACCTCAAAGCGCCAGAGTTTGTGCAGCGTATCCCACACTCAGGAGCATGTCCCACACTCAGGAGCACTCTGTGCTTGCAGCTTCCATCCCTGGCACTTTGAATCACTCTGTGAGCCACGCCACCTGCTCTGAAGCTGAGCCAAGAGGCTCCTGCTTCCAGCACTCAGGGGACAGTAACAGAACAAGCCCATCCAAGCAATGGAACCAAAGGGTTCCGTGACCTCCGTGGAGGGAAGGGGGCACAATGGGCAGCTTTGTCAGCAGCTAGGATCAGCAGCTGTGACAGCAACTAAACCTCCATTAAATCCTTGCCCAAAAGGTCTCACACCAGAACTACTCTGCCTCCATCCTACGAGGGGCTGTCCCTGCCATCCATGGCAGTGGAAGGGGAGATCCCATCGCACACACAACTGTGCTTCAGCCTTTAAATGGAGACTTCATGCTGAAACTCCCTCCAGCTAAAACAAAAAAGCTAAAAACTATCAAAACCAAACTTCAGACCCTTCACTTTAGTCCCTCATAGGACCTCCTGCCCAGAGCTCCCTGCCAGCGTGGCCAGAGGGCACTGGGCATGTCTGCTCCGTGGTTACATTCACTGATAGTTGTGGGCTTCCATGGTCATGTTGCTGAGACTTTCAAGTTTATTTCATCCAGCCAGTGCTCATCTATTTTCCACAGTATTTTGAAACTGCCTGGCATCAGAATTCTTGCTATTTATAGTTTTACGTGCAACTTAATATTTACTTCAACCTCCAATAGGGGTGCTTATTGTAAATGTCAGCGGATTATGTACTATGGCAAATTAATTAGTTATGTAATTATTCTCTTTTTAGGGAGGAGAGACTGTTAATACTTGTTGGATTACTTGAGCATTATGAACCCTTTGAAGTTCTTCAGCATTTTTGAATCTTTAGTTCAGGACATGCAACTTTAAAGCAACAGTGTGAATAATGTCCCAGAGCTCAGGCATAAAGAGAATTATTTAGTTTAACTCAGGTATTAACAGTACTTTGTCTCAAATGAATATTTCAGTTGTGCTAAATTACAATGAAATTCCAGTTGAAGCATATAAGATGGGAACATTTAATTTATTGATGAATGCTATTATGGTGACTATCTGCTGTGTTAATAATGATAAGACTGAAAAAAAGTATCACCAGCTGTTACCAACCAGTTAAACAACAGTAATTTTTTCCACTTGTGCCCTAAAATAAATTTTAAAAAGAGAAGGATGAATATTGAAATATAGAAATCCACATTGTTTTGTACTTTAACTCCCTTTGATGTTTTTGGAGTATAGTTGCTTTTATTTATTTGAACAGGACAAATACATATGCAAAATAATGATTGCTAAAAAATGCATAACTTGTAAAAGGGTGCAGTTCCCTTGAAATGTGACAGGCTACTTTCTAACAGCCAACACCACAATTTAAAAAATTATTAAAAACTAGCAACAAAACCTGGATGCTTGCTAAATTGGAACACACACACAATGGATTTTCAGGCACAAAGTGCTGAAGGGGTTTTATATTTGACACAGAGAGGCCTCACTGACAATTTTGTCACTATTGGAGGCCCTACTAACCAGCCATATGTGCAAGTTCTCTAGGACGGGTCAAGATGAGAACGCTTTTATTTTGTACAGTGTATACTTCTTCTGTAGACATCACAAGTAAATAGTGTGTGTTTCTTTGTTGTCATCACTTAGCATCCATTTGGAGATGAAGATTTCTTCTGTCCAGTGTAATTTTACTTTAGCCCTTTGCAGTTGAGAAACAAAGGATTCATGATTTTTTTACCAGACTGCCACCCTTGTAAAAAAACATACTTGTAAAAAAGCCTCAAGATCAAGAAGGATGGGAAGTTGTCAGGAAACAGCCCAAAACTGCAAAGCAAGGCTGAGCTGGAGAAAACACATCTGAAGGAGCTGTCCCCAGTGGGGATGGCTGGGGCAGCCTAAGGCCCAGCCCAGAAGAGCAGGAAATCAGGGAAACAGATGGGGCTGTGAGACAGGGAGAGGGCAGGCTGTAAATCTGGTGAGCTAAGCAAACGGGCACCATTGTTCCCAAACCCAAAAAGTTCTTCTACCGGAAAGATTACAGATGGAAATTAGAGTCCAAGCTCTTTGGTGTCCTGAAATCACTGCACTCAGGGGTCCCATTGAGGGATGTGGAAGCGCAGCTTCCCTTCTTAAAAATAATGGAGTCAGGAGGGTATTTCTGCCATTAGATTTATCTGTCTGAGAAAATACAAAGTTAGCATACACAGAATAGCATATACAGAGCAGCCTACAGGAGCTCCTGGCTGGGCCCAGACCTGTCTCCTGGTGGATCCCCTGCCTGCAGCTTCCCAGATTCCCCGTGAGGGTGCTGTGCAGCAAACATCCAGCTCCGACACAGACTCTGCTCCCATTTGAGGACTTGTGCGATTTCAATTCAGTTCTTCTGTGGACACAGAAGGAACATGAAGATTATCTTCTAGCTGAGGCCCTACGAGATGACAGACTTTCAATAGCAGAGCTGTAAGTTCACTGCTTGTTGGTTCTGCTGGTTCAGTCATCATTGCACAGAGTTACATCAGCATCAAGACAGCTATAGTAGGAAGAAAATAAAAAAATTGGGACTGTCTGGTTGCATTCTGGTTTGCATATATTCAGCAAAATAGCTGTCTAGTACTGGGAATAATTAGTGAATTTAAATCACTATTTCAATTATTGTTACTTCATTGATACCCTTTGTTAACTTCAAGGCATCCTGAGGGTCAGGCACAGTGTAGCACTGTTCAGGAAAATGAACAAACCACAGGCAGCTCTGTTAAGCCAATTTTTCATCTCAAGGCTGTTAAAGACTTCAGAGAAGCAGCATCCCCATTACTGAGATGAGAAATTGGATCATCAGCTGATCTGGATGATGTGATTGGACATGGTCTCTTCTTCTCATAGCAAGTCTGCATTTAGCTATAGAAAGCGAATCCTAAGAGATCTTCAAATTAACAATAAAAGCTTCAGAGTCTATAAAAGCACTGTAAGTACTTGGACTGAATTTATGATGAAAAAAAAAAAAAAGGGCCAAGTTTATGATTCTAAGACCAAATTATATGTTCTACATTCTGGATTTTTAAATATACCTGAATAGGTTTGAGCAGTCCTGCCAAGGACTATACAAGTGTTAAAATACCGACTCTTTTCTTGTGTCTCTGAGTTATATGGTTCTGACAGAATTTAAAATGAGATATGCAAAAACCATGTCACCTATGTATTCAGCAGGAAGGAAGCACATAACTCATGCTGCAAGCAGAAGACAGAAAGGATATCAGCCCATTTGAAATATAATGTTTAGCAAATTGTTTACCATGAAAGCAAAAACTTCAAAGAACCAGTTTCCAACATCTACATACATTTTCAGTCCCTTTAAGACTTACAAAATCAATCAATCATCTTGATTGTATGGATAGTAATTGACATCCTGAGACCAGAGGAATGTAAAAATGCTTTTAATTTTAACCATTTCATCAAGCATATATCTACATTTAAGTTACCATCTATATTATCTACTCCTAAATAAGTGTCAGCTAATCAATCTGAACATATTTAGAAAGTTCTTCAGTATAATCTCAAAACCTAGAATCTCTCTAATCATTTAATTATTTTAGAAGCTGTGTGTGTTGGCCTGAAGTAAAAAAAAGAACTGCTATATGAATAAAATAGAAAATTTTAATTCTAGCCATAGAAATAACTGGGTCCGAGGTGAACTCTCCCTGATTATGTAGTTCACCCACGGCAGATGGTATTGTCACAAAGAATTATGGGTTCTGTAGTTAGAACTCTCCTGCAAATCACTCTAGGATGGAACATAATTAGACTTCCAGCCAGCACAGGTGCCTTTACCCTCAGCTCCCACTTACAAACATGGAGATTAATGCTGGGAGCCCAGCACAGGTTCAGCTGAAAGCTACTAGCTCTAAGCTCATCAAAGTGATTCCATCAGAGTGCCTCACAGAAAACCAGTTTGCAAAGCATCTCTTGGATTAAGCTCAGGGGGTTCCTGCCCATTTCTTGCAGCTACAACCACACTGCACCAGCAGCACCCACACTGCTTCTGGGGCGTCTGCTCAGCCTGGTCCCAAACCTCCCCAGGGACACAAATCCCCCTACTTCATTTGGCAGGCTCTGCAGAAACTCCACATGGAAAAATAAAATGTTTGTAATGTCTAAACTCATTAATGTTCACACTTTTCAGATGAGATTGCTTTAAATTCACTGGAATGAGCACTCAAGCAAAGTAAGTTTCAGAAAGCTCATGACCAGTCCAAGATGAAAGATTGTTTAAATGCATACTCTTCAGCAGGCCTGTGATAAAGATGGGTTTAAAAGCTCTGTCTTATGATGATGCTTTTCAGCAGGTCCAGTGAGCAGGAGATTCTTGTTGAAGGGTTACTTGTCCTACCTCTTCTGTATCTTGTGACAGAGCCTCTGACAAAGAAATCTTGCAAACCATTGATCAAGATTTATTCTGGGCTTGTGATTTGAGAATTTTACTTTTCTCTAAGGTGTTCCACTTCAGAACTTTTTCTTTCTATATTCCTCCTATATAATGCAAAAATCAAGCTACTTAATCAAATATTTCAGATCTGCACATCTTACTTTGAATGAAAGTACTGCTTAGGAAGACAGGGGAATGCTGATGATAAAAAATCAGATGCTGATGATAAAAAATCTCAATCACTCCAAGCTGAAGTCTGGCAGTTGTCATCAATACGGATCTTATGACGCTGCTTCCAAAAATGGAGAATACACATGTTAACCAATTTTTTTTTCTGTACATAACAGTAGTGTTATTCTTGCAGTAGTTTTGACTTTATGTGATATTTGCTACTTTCTGACAAAGATTGTTATGTAGGATGCTGTGAGATTTCAATCTGTTGATGCATTACTTTCTGGAAGTGGGTGTATTTTAGTGTTAAGTGTAAGGGATAGACAAACAGAGGCAGAAATGTGAATAAATCCATCTCATAATTGGGCACTACTGCATGCCCACTGGGGGGTCTTTTTCACCCCTGAACCACAGGCATGCTCTTCCCACAAAATGTGGCACATTGTTTAAATGTACTAAAATGTTAAAATGTGGCATTGTTGTTTAACCCAGCAACTAAGCCTCACACTGCCGCTTATTCACACCCCCACCAGCAGGATCAGGGAGAGGATCAGTAGAGTAAAAGTAGAAAACATCTTGTGGGTTGAGATGAAGACAGTTTAATAGGTAAAGCAAAAGCCTCATACACAAGCAAAGAAAAACAGGGAATTAATTTATATCTTCCCACAGGCAGGCAGGTGTTCCACCACCTCCAGGAAGGCAGAGCTCCATCACATATAATGGTGACTTGGGAAGACAAATGCCATCAATCCCACTATCTCTCTTCCTTTCCTTCTTCCCCCTTCTCTATATGCTGAGCATGATGCCATATGGTTTGGAATATCCCTGTGGTCCATTAGGATCAGTTGTCCTGGCTGTGCCCAGAACTCTCAGCCCCTTGTGCACCCCCAGTCTCCTTGCTGGTGGGATGGGGTGAGGAGCAGAAAAGGCCTTGGCTCTGTGTAAGCCCTGCTCAGCAATAACAAAAGCATCCTTGTGTTATCAGCACTGTTTGCAGCACAAATCTGAAACAGTCCCATACCAGCTACAGTGAAGAAAATTAACTCTACCTCAGCCAAAACCAGCTGAATCTCTTTAGAACTGTCCTGGAATAAAATGTTCAGTCCTTGTTCAACAACAGGCTTGGGAGCACAAGCAGTTAATCACCAAACATCCACAAGGAATCAAAATCCTGCTATTGAATGTTGTGTTGCTGAGCCAAATTACCAGTCTGAGTTGTGCAGCACATAAACATGCTGTTGCTTTAGAGTGCTGTGACCAGAGCTGCAGGTCACTTCAGTGCTCAGGGACTTGGCTCATGTGGGGGCTTGCAGGATCACATAACGGGATTTACATAGCCCTTGTCAAATAACCCAGAGGTGATACCCACCAAACAAAAAAGGAATAGAAAATGAATGGTTTTTAGGAAAGTAAATGAGTGTCAGATTGATTTCTCAGTGCACCCTGCCAGCTTCCTACAGAAATCTACATTACTGGCTTTCTGGAAGCTAACAGAAATAATTCAACAGGAATGGGGGCTTTTCCTCAAACTAACTCCATAAGGCACCATCTCCCAGAGATAGCACTATGTGCTTATGTTTGAATCCCAAAAACTAGAGAAGAGAAGCAATCAGTTTTATTTTAGGCTTGGGGGAAGATATGAGGAATTAGGGGGAAATGCAGTACCTACCCTCTCAATGTCTGGTCAGCTGCCTGCAACACCACACCCCAAGCAGCTGAGGCCAAGTGACGTGTCAGTTGTCCTTCCACAGACACAAAGGAGAAGAGAGAGGATTCTCCATCAGGTATCTCATTCTAAGAATTCAAATCACAGTTTTCTGGATGCAATGAAACATTCTCTGGATGCAGTGAAACATTCTCTGGATGCATGTTTGTACCTAAATGCACCTAATATCTCTAAACATGTCCGTCCACAGTGGAACACAAACCATGGCTTTCTCCTGACTGCAGAGGTTGGCAAAGTCCACAGCATTTAGAATCACAGAATCACAAAATCACAAAATATGCTAAGTTGGAAGGGACCCATCAGGATCATTAAGTCTCATTCCTGGCCCCACACGGGACACCTCAAGAGTCACAGCGTGTGCCTTGAGAGCATTGCCCAAACACTTCTTGAACTCTGTCAGGTTTAGTGCTTGACCACTTTCCTGAGGAGCCTGTTCCAGGGCCCAAACACCCCCTGGTGAAGAACCTTTTCCTGATATCTAATCCAATCCTCCCCAGCTCAGCTTCATGTCCTTTCCTCAAGCCCTGTCACTGGTAACAATAGTGAAGAGATTGGTACTTGAGGGTACAAATCCTCATCTTAATTATAATTGTAGGCACATTTTTTGGAGTTAAAGATGAACTTCTAGGAGAAGTTTGTAGCAGAATGGCTTATCATTGGGAGCGACCTGAGCCTTGCCTGGAGAAGTCCAGCTGTCAAACCCCACATCAGCCTCTCAGGCTCTGGTCTCCTGCTTTCTTTTTACACTACCTATATGTCAACCATCCAGCTGCCAGATATCATTTTCCTATTGCAAGTGTTGGGGGTATTTCATATTCACATCAATTTTGTTCGTATCTGCTAGGACCAGACAGTGAGACTTAACTCCTGAAGCTCTCAATTGCATTTTATAAGAAAGAAAAGGAAGAAAAGGAAGAAAAGGAAGAAAAGGAAGAAAAGGAATTGTATGTTTAAAATAAAACTAGTTTAATCAGCTTAAGGAACACTTAATATGTTTCTTTAAAAAATGTGGAAAGAAAGAGTGTCTCAGTTCATATTTTGCTGTCAGACCAACTCTGACATAAACAACAAGGAGGATACCCTGAGTTCAGCTTTCGCTTCTTTATGCATTATGCTCATATTTCATAACTCCTTACCAATAATTAAAATGCCAAATACTGTATTTATTTCTTTATCCCACTGGTTTATTAATCTTAAGGCTGAAGTAGAACTCCCATGGATGTCAGTAAGACCAGCAAAACCAAAATGGTTTTACAACTGAGCTCAAATGTTGAAATTCTCCCTTTTCCTTTTTGTTTTTTAAGAGGGCTGCAATCCATCTTCAGAAAGATTATGATCCAGTTCAGACACTAAAACCCCTACTTCTTTATCCCAAAAAGAGACACTTTTTCTCCTGTAACACAATTTCCCCAAGCATTGAAATAAATTTGCATTTAATCTGGAGATTTCAGAGTCAATATGCTTACAAAATTAAATTTCTAATAGCATTTCAAAGGACTTTATTTTGGTTTTCTCTCTTCAGAGCTCATGAGCTTCTGAATGCACAAATGTCCTGCACTTTATTTGCATTCCCAGCACTATAAAACAGAGTTCTGCAGCTTAGCAATAATAGTAATGAAAACAAGCCTGTTTCTTAATAGTGCTTCCAAGACCCTTGACAATCTGTGTATCTTTTGCATCACCGCTGAGTCCTGAGCTGACACTCTGCAAGATCACAGCAGCTTCCCGAAAATCTCTTTCTAGTAGAGAATGCAAGTTTGATTCATGGATATAAATGAACTTCCTTTTCCCCATATGCATGTTTTGGTCTTGTCAACACTGAATATCATCTGCCTTTCTTGACATGTAGCTGTGAGGTCTGGAGATCTCATCATGGCTCTGCACAATCTATTAATTTAGAATATTCAGGATAGTTTTGTATCTTTTGCAAAAATGTTCTGTTATTCTCTCCATTTTCCTGTAAATGTAGGACTATATTAAGATCCTAGTGATGTTCCACTGGTTAGTAGCCTTCACTGTTTAAACTGGTCGTGTACATAATCTCTGCATCCCAATTCTCACAAATTCCTTAAAAATAAACTGCTAAAGCTGTGGTGCTCTCTTTGGTCTGCCTGTCAGTTTCCCAAATCCATGGTAACTGGTATATTGGGTTTCCATGGCAAGGTTTTGGTGGGTGGGGAGGCACAGGGATGGCTTCTGTGAAAAGCTGCCAGAAGCCTTCCCAATATCTGACAGAGCCAAGGCCAGCTGGCTCCAGGACAGATCTGCTGCCAGCCAAGCCTGAGCCCACCAGCAGCTGCCTTAGCACCACTGGGCACAGATGGGAGGTGAGGAAAGGCGCTTGCACAGAAGCAGTTGCAGCAAGAGAAAGAGTGAGAAGGTGTGAGAGGAGCAGCAGCTCTGCAGGCACCAAGGTCAGTGCAGAATGAGGAGCAGGAGGAGCTCCAGGCAGCACAGCTGGGATTGCTCTGCAGCCCATGGTACAGCCCATGGTGGAGCAGCTGTGCCCCTGCAGCCCGTGGAGGACCACTGAGACCCTCCTGCAGCTCATGGAAGATTCCCAGGGGGATGCCTGAGAGGAAGCTGTGACCCTGTGGGAAGCCCACTCTGGAGCAGGCTCCTGGCAGGACCTGTGGCCCCAAGAATAGAGCAGCCCACCCTGGAACAGTTTTGCTGGTGGCACTGGTCCCTGAATGGGAAGGACCCGCGCTGCAGGAATTGGTGGAGACTGTCTCCTTTGGGAGGAACCCCACATTGTGGCAAAGGGAGAGTATGAGGAGTCCTTAAGGAGAGGCAGAGACAACGTGGGATGAGCTCTATCTGTAACCTCCATTCCCCATCCCCCTGCAACACTGGAGGAGAAATTTCAGAGGTTTTGTAAGAAAAGTGAAGCCTGTGAGGAAGGGGTCAAGGTGTTTTAAGATTTGGTTTTATTTCTCAGTTTCCTACTCTGATTTCCTTGGTAATAAATTAATTTCCACATGTTGAGTGTTTTGCCCATTTCAGTGGTTGGTGAATGATCTCTCCCTGTCCTGATCTTTTAATTCTCTGACATTTTCATTTTCTGATCTTTTCATTTTCTCACATTTACATTTTCTCTCCCCTGCCCAGCTGAGGAAGTGAGGAAAACAGTGGCTGTGGTGGGCACATGTTGTTTGGCCATGGTCAGTCCTCTACTACAGGTGAAATTTTGAAACTGAGAAGAGCATAAGGCCAGGAAGCAGATGGGGGTGTTGCTCAAAATTTCAGGATTTTTCCTGTTCAGAGAAAAATGCTTTTCTAATCTGTCTCACTTATGATCATGAACTAGCAAATGCTTCTCTTTAGATATTATCACCAGTATTTAGATTTTGCAAAGAGATGTGACACAGCTCTCCCTGTATTTATGGCAAGATTTAAAGAGAAAAATGTTGGAATTTCCTTTACCACAGGGCTCATAACATTACCAAGCTCAAGATCTCACTGAGCATATGTGGGTTTTTTAACTTGCTGTCCACAGAGAACTCAAAGACTGTTGCCAAGGGGTCTGAAAGGTTTCTTTTCAGTAGTGTTTACTCTATGGAGCTTGAAGACAGCACTGGGAGATTTCAAGGGAATACAAACGTAAATACTATAGACCTATGTGCAGGCCTTTGTACAGAATAAATCAGAAGATGGGTAGAATAAAGGCCTGGAGGTTCTATTCACTCTTAGAAATAATTAGAGGTAACACTGAGCAGGTAGATTTAATGCAGATAAGGAGAAAGCTGTGGACTTTATTTTGCTGAAGACTGAGCTCTGGTGTTGCACTGCCCGAGCTGTCAGAAGCAGCACTGGAGAGAAGTGAGCCCACATGAGGGACTGAGCTCTGCAACTACTGGCAGAAGCTCAGAAGGTCAGTGACAGAACTCAGAGGAGACATCACTCTTCCAATCTCCCTCTCGCTGCTTTCCCAGTCCCTCATGTCCTGGGTTTTCCTGCAGTCTGGGAGACTCATTTTTCAAGGCAGCATGTAGGAACCCAGCACACAGGAGGCATCACTCTTGGAATAACCCATTGCTGAGCATCAGCTGCTGCCTGATACCTTTGCTGGGAACTTAACTGGTCTGTTCACCAGCATTCTGCCTGTCAACCACAGAGAAAACCAAGCAATGAAGAAAAACTGCTCTAAGGAAGAAAGTGGAGATGTAGAGGAAGACTAAGAATTTTTTTTTTTCCTGAGGTAAGACAGCTATTCTTTGCCAACCGTTCTTTACAACCTATGAAAAATATAAAGTGACATGTAAGATGCAAAGGATTTCTAAAGTTACATTATGAGAAAGTACACGTCATTTATGCTGTGTCAGTTGGAATTGGAGTCTAGTCCTTCTCTTGAGCTGTGAAAGCAAGAAAACCCAACCCCTAATTACTACATGCTGTCTCTGCTGCAAGAAATACCATGTGTTTTTAAAAAAAATAATTGATGGTTTTTTCATTCATTTAACTTAAGACTTCATCCAGTTGATGAATCAATTGTCCAATTAAATTGTCTCTTGACTTCCCAAGCTTGTCAGTTGAGCAAAAACATTCTTGGCTTCTTCCCTGTTCACAGGAGGGGCTTACATGTATTTTTGTTTCAGTATGAGGACATTTCTAACGCCTGGAGATACATGTTGTAGGAAGAAGGCTATGCTTTGCAGTTCACTTGCTCCAGTGAAATTTGATTCCATCATATGAATCAGAGAACTGGAAATCATTGATGAACTGAGTGTATTAAATCAACATTCTAATAAGCACATTTCTGTGTGAAAAAAAGCCAATTGTCTCTAGTTAGTTTTAGAATATAGGAGAAAATCTGTCTTTGAGAATTTAACACTATAGATTTGAGAGAAAAAAACCTAGATTTAAACAAAAGTGCTTTAGAAGAAAAATTGCCCTTTCAGTCACTTCTGAATGTTACCACTATTTTAGAAAGTAAACACTGTAATTTAACAGTTATCCGAAGGTTTGGCTCACGGCCCACTAGAAACAAGCCAGCCCTGAGCCTGACCCATGTGACGGGGGACAGGCACAGAGCAGGCAGGAAGGCTGTGGCAGGGAATGTGAGGCCAGAGCAGGTTCCAGGCACTGCTGTGTGCAGTGCCACCCCCCTTTCCCTCCCCTCCAGCCCTGGAAGGATGAGTGCTGACATCCGTGTCCAACAGGCCCCTTGCTTGATCCCCCCAAAAGAGCTGGGTGACCAGCAGGTCCC
Organism: Ammospiza caudacuta; assembly: GCF_027887145.1. Taxonomy (NCBI): domain Eukaryota; kingdom Metazoa; phylum Chordata; class Aves; order Passeriformes; family Passerellidae; genus Ammospiza; species Ammospiza caudacuta. The sequence continues at coordinate 123,213,126 of NC_080593.1, read as the reverse complement.
CAAAATTTGATGCCACTTGTTCTCGTGGGCTGACACCAAACTGAGGAGGTGCACAGAGAACAATTTAGGGGCCAAGACTCTTCTCTCCCTCACCCCATTGTCTCAGCAGAGAATCAAACAGCCATTTGTCTTTATGGTAGGATATTTCCACAGGAAGAGCTAATTGATGAGGACAAGAAGGAAGAGCTCAGCTGGTGTACACATGCCAAACTAACACCATGCCAGGATCTGGTTTGGAGCATGTTGTCCTAATATTTTCTATCAGTCAGGAAAGAGGAGCTTTTTGTACTCATCACTTCCCAGCATGAGAGAAGTAATATTTACACCAGTGCTGGTGTGCTGCTGGGCACTGGAAATGCCAAGGTCAGGAGAAACATTCCTCAGGGCAGTACAGCTTGCAAAAAGTCCCGCTCACCCTCCTGCCAGAGTGGCAGAGATTCTTAACTATATTTTGGAATTGCTGTTTGCAAACAATTGGAGGGAGATCCTAAACGATTTCATAAGGGTACAAGGTACAACAGAAGCCAGTGCCTTATATAGAATAAACAAAGCACTGCACATTTTCTCTCCTCCTTCTGCGTGCATAGATCACACTCCATGCAAATTAGAAATATAGGGAGAACAAAGAATACATTCAATATCAAGTTTTGTGCATCAAAGTAACTCTATTTTAAGTTTTTTCCAAATATCAAAAGATGCCCATATGGCACAAAAACAACCTAAAAATGGTACAGAAAAAGAAGAATCATATTCACTGCAGCGAAATAATGATAGCAGTTGAGAAACTAACAGATGTCTATGGCTCAGAATTTTGAAATTTGTTGCTCTGTCACAGTGACATTTACAGTATGGCAACAATAATTCTATTATCAAGTTTGATGAACTTGAATTGCTTTTTTTTTTTAAGATTTGAATTGTATAGAATCTTACCAAAAGAGTTTTGAGACATACCTGCTTAGTACTTTTGTAACAAATTCCAAATTACAGATCTTTTAAAGAAAGCACCAAAGAACCCATTACATGTGATTCCAAACCACACAGTGAAAGTTTTCTAGAAAGAAAATATAGGAAGCCAGTGATTCATCATGGAGATGATGAGTCTGCCATAACAGCAGTACCATGGCAGTGTTGCCAGATCTTCTCTGTATCTGAAGATATCTGAATTTTGGGCTCTCTCTTTTTTTTCTCCTTAGACACCAACTTTTCCACTGACAATTTCAGATACACATTTCTGAATAGCACTGCTTGTCTCTGCAGCCATTTACCAGAGAAAGGTTTAAAAAACACTTACATGAAATAGATATTGCTATTCTTGTGTTTTAAACAATGAACTAATCAGCTATATGTACCTTTCTGTAGCCAAAATCCTTTAATCTACAATCTTTTTTTTTTTTTCAATTATTTATAAAATCCCACTTTCAGTGTGGTCACTAGCATAGTAAGTCATTTTAAAACAAAACCAAGCATTCACTAGACCTGTTCAGCAATTTTAATTGATAAATTATTTTTCTAAGATATCTAAAAAAGTCATCTTTTTTACACACACAAATCATTCTAGCCTAGGCTATTCCATCTGCACATTTGTCTCCTAGACTAGCCATCCTTGAATCACTTATTTTTATTATTCCATTTTTCTGTCACTTCAGGCTTTCCAAATCATCAGCTCATCTTCTCTTGCAGAGATTAAGGCCTGTGGGGTTTGGGGTTGTTCACTTCATGCAAAAGTGAGCAAAGTGAACATTCTGAACAACAAAGGTAGTCAGAACATGACAAAGGATGTAAATCATCATTAGGCACTGAACTTACATTTGTTATACCCATGCAGATACATTTCCAAAAGCACTGAGTACCCCCCTCTTTAACCAATTTTACTGACATTTGTGAAAAAATTCTAAAACTAGACTATTTTTTGAAGGAATTGCGGATATGAAGAGATGCTAGTTTGATTCATTAGAGAGTTGATACTGGTTTTGTGTAACATTTTTGAAACAGCCACCATTTGGCCTGCATATTTAATTTATATTTTCTTCTTATTTGCGTTCAAACAAATGCATTTAGATTACTAAATTCAAGACTTGAGAGCCATTTCAGCATGGCCTGAACTCCCAGACCCCTTCATTCAGAGGTGTATTCTTGAGCAGAAATAGTGGCAAATGCAAAAGCATCAGCAATCCATGTTACCTGGCAGAACAGTGGCACAAGGACACGGGGTTTGATATCTCACTCTTCTCCAGTGTTGCTTTCCCCTGGCTGTACCAATTGCTACCCAGCCCCAGGCACTGTCCAACACCCCAGCTACAGCCAGGACATCCCATTTTCCATCTAGCCACTAAATCTGACCTGGCAATAACCTGGTGTACCCACTTACCTTTCCCCATCCACCTGCTTTCTGCACAATGGGAAAGTGTTTGAACCTCAGTTTCACGTTTTGCACAAGGACTTGATGTCCATCATGCTGGGACTTTAATTGGTGATGGGTTTCCCATACAGGCTTCATAAAAGTTTTCTTTAGGTACCTGCATGTTTATTACCAATTTGTTATAGAAGCACAAAAGAGACCTTTCAGTACCTTATATTTTTCCCACTCTGATGAAAAAAACCACGCTGTGTACCATGTTTATATTCATTGTTCTTATTCATAATTATTCCTGCAAAGCTTTATTAAAAGGAGGATAAAACATTCTCTGGCGCTTCCTCCTCTTCTTCCTTAAGCTCACACATCCTTTTTTTCTGTAAGTTATGCTGGCAGGCTCATGAAAGGTCAGCTTTGCACTGCCATCAAAGCATCCTGATGCAGAAGGGAACCTGAGGTCACTCCCGCCTCCAAGAAGCGCCGGCGGCTTCCTGACCACTCACAGCAGGAGTGGCATCACCCACAGTGACATATTACTGTTATTATCATCCTCTTACCACCAGCATTTGCAGATTAAACTGTGAGCCTGGCCAGGGCCCTCAGTGTGTAAAACCTGACTGCTTTATTGCTCGTGCTCTAGTCCAGCTGATCCTGCTTCCCACCGCCAGCTCTGTGGGTTCTCACGGTGCCAGGGCAAGGATCCCCCTCTCTGGGACAGGGTAATCACATCTGACATCTGACAACAGGAGAAGAAGGAGTGGGCAGGGGAGGAAGCAAAGGGAAAGCTCTGTCTTCTCTCCCCAGCTGGCAATCTCAGGCATTCAAAACAAAGCAGGACAAAGAGCCTGAAAAGTGTGGGCAGCATCTGATGAAGAGGCTGTTAATTCAGAAGAAGGTAATACGGTTGGTAATGGTCTGTTTATGGCATTAGAGGTTCTTTTTGAGAAACAGTATAAAGGAAGAGAAAAAATGTGTCAGCAGGAATATCAAGGGCCAGTCAGAGGAAAAGCGAGGGAAATACAGCAGCAGCTGATAAATAAATAACCACCTTTAAAAATACATCACATTCAACAAGAGGGAAGTTTCCCCTATTTTAGCCCCTTCTAGCAAGCAGTGTCACTTAAAGCTCCCTGCATTCCTAATATATATCTCTTCTGTCTGCACATTTGTTATTTAACTTCCTTAATTTCAAAAGGGAAAAAAAATTGAAGGCATTATTTTCAACCCTGATTTATGCTTTTGAAATATGCAGGAACTCTATCACAGAATTTTTCCACGCTCATTAGTGCCAGCACACATTTTCTCTTCCAGAGAGGGAATACTCGGAGCTCCTCCTGACCCAGGCTGCTTTCCACAGGCTGCCGTGAAACAACAGGAGGCGAAGGGCCCCCAGGCACTGCCACCCCCTTGCAAGGACTATCAGTTCGCATTAGTCACAACAAACCTCCTCCCATCCCATCAGCCAGCTTTCTCAGGGCCCTTGGCTTGGGAACAGTTGCTGGGCTGAGGCTGCTCTGCTGTTATCTTTTTAGATTGCCAACAAAGGAAATCACGGGCGACTGACAGGGAGTACCACACTCTGTAGGGTTTGGGGGGTTTTTCTAAGAGATTGTTTGTCCTCTGGAACAGCAGCCATCAAGCTGTAACACACAAATCCCAGACACATGGAGGGCAATTTCTAAATCTGAAAGGCAGGCATAAAAGCTTCATTATGAGAAGCAGAGGTGTTTTCTAATTTCCTGACCCTGAAATTTATTTCTTAGAAATCTGCAGAGAGTACAACTTAAAACTTCATGTCTGATACTTTAAAACTGATATTTTTAAAAACTGTGGGTGTTGGGTTGATTTGGGCTTTTTTTTTGACATAAAAAAAAAAGAGAAAAGGAAAGAGTAGTAAGGAAAAGATCCATACATATTTTCTGAGATCCCTCTTCCAAAAGTAAATTTTGCTGCTTATATGTTCAAAAGCACACATTTGAACCATTTTGAGATCTTCCCAGAGCGCAGAGCTTCTAGAGCTGGTTTCTGAGCACATCATCTTTGCCCACAGACTCAGGCCTGTGCTTCCTATTTAGTTTATTTCAAAGCCTGTTATTTCCAAGAGTAAAATTCTTTTGTTGGGGTGGATGCAGTCCCACTGAGATGGGTGGTGATATGTCAGCATGTTAGTTAATATCCAGTCCTGAAAATTCTAAATTAGACTAGATACTAACATTTGTTATTGATTGTGATTAAATTTAGGATAAGGAAAACTGTGATGTGTTATAAATCAGGACTTATTATATCACTTATTCTTACCAGTAAAATTAAAACATAGTCCTAACAATGTTTTAAGAAAAAGTACAGTGACAAGAAAGACAAAATGTGAGGTCTGTTTGAGGCGTGAGATTTTTGGTTTTTTACCGAAGAATGAGCTCTGGGAAGATAATTTCGCTTTCTCAATAACAGTGGTGGTGTTTCAGTCTATTCTGTGACACGATCACCTTATTAACTCAAAAGTGTTTATATTTGTGTATATGTATTAAAGAAAATACCTTAAAATCCATATAGAATGTATTATCATATTAGTTCAAAGCACTTACATTTTGATAGGTTTGCATCTTGCCATGGATAAAAGAAGCCTGGAAAACTACATTAATGATAGCCAGGAAAACACAAACAGCAGGAAAAAACACAACAGAGACCCCACAATCAGCATGGGGCAAGGAGGAGGTGTAAGAGATGGGAAAGAAGGGGTTAAACATACCAAGTTCATAGTTGAGTAGAATCACAGAATGGTGTGGATTGGAATGGATTTTAAAGTTCATCCAGTTCCAACCCCCTGCCATGGGCAGGGACACCTTCCACTCGACCAGGTTGCTCAGAGCCCCATCCAGCCTTGCCTTGGACACTCCCAGAGATGGAGCATCCATAACTTCTCTGGGCAGCCCGCTCAAGTGCTTCACCAACCTCACAACACAGAATCTCCTGCTACAATCTGTGCTGTTCTCCTTTGTCCTGTCCCTACACTGCTCGATAAAGACTACCTCCATATATTTCCTATAGGTCCTCTGTAAGTAATGGAAGGCTGCCACAGGACTGCCCTGGAATATATATTTATGAAGTACATATTTTTATATATACATAATATAGAAAGTATTTATTTACTTTATAACATACTTTAGAAAATAAAATTTCATAAAATAAGTACCTTCACATAGCTAGCAAAGTCAGGAAAAGGAGGAGGAAGCACGTTACAAACAAGTCTAATCTCCATTTCACAATATTTGCAGCTTGAAGCAAGTGAATCCACAGATAGCACAAGAGGGCAAAATCTGATCAACAGAGCCTTGGCAGCATCAATTCACCACCAACAGCTGTAATTAACATTTGTTCCTGTGCCTACCTGAGTGGTTATTTCAATTTGCAGCAGCAGTGATCAAGCTGTTTTGATTTTCAAGGTGCTTCTCTGTGCCCAAGGGTTTGGTTATGGTTTCCAGTCTCACAGATTTAACCTTCCCACACCAGTGTCACTTCTGGCAGGCGCCTTTGGCTGACCTCTTGGAGGGAGACCAGCCATGGACCACAGGCTGAGGCCTGGGTAAGTCTCCAGACACAGAGAAGGATAGGATGGGCATCTGTTAAGGAGTAGAAAAACCACATTACCTCCCACATAATGTGGCTAAATTGCTCATTACTAGCATGCAAATAGACATGTTTCCTCCATTGATTTTAGTGGAAGAAGGCCTCAATTCCTACAGAACTAACATTTTTAGCTAACTGTGATTTTACCCAGTAATGATATCTGTTCCCAAAACTCCTTGTCCAAACAAAGGGACTGCCAGGAGAATGTGTCTGTTGGCCATCTCTCTCCACACAATTAATGAACCATTACTGTCTATGTGACTCATGGTGCAGAAGGATCACAAGAGCTAGGATTAATATGATCTATTTTGCCCTATTTCCTACTTCTGTCATGTTATGTTATGATTGCTGTATTACCTTTATTTACACTTTAGGGATAAATTAAATGAATCAGGGCATTACAGTGACAGCTCCTGAGGAAATACAGGCTGTTTTTATGTGAGTGGATGGTTTAACTGCTGGCTTAAATGTCATGCAAATTCTCCATATTTTATTCACTGAATAGGGAGTGTAAGAATATGGTGCAAGGGAAACAACTGATATGGTGAGACCACAACATGTGAAGTGGTCTGCTGCTTCCTTGTCCTCCTCCACCTGAAGGCACTCATTTTCTCATTGTTCAGGCTGGTGGAAACTCCCCTCCCAATAGGTATAGAGCCCCACACAGCCCACTCTTGCCCCAGAGATGCAGCTCCTGATCAATAACAGAAACAATACACTTGCCCTCACAGCCCTATCAAGAAATACAGTCCTATTTACTTTCTATAAAAATAACTTCTTTTGAATATCTGTAAGTGAACAAAGCAGCTGCCTGCAGAGGGACAGCCAGAAGCCCTTGAGACACTCATCCAGCACCTGCAGCAGGAGCTTTGTGCTGCCTGTGCTCTGGGGGCACAACTGTTCCAGCCTTGCTTTTAAAATCCCTCACCAAAATCTCCACGTGCTCTGGGAGCGGAAGTGTCCTAACACTGACAGTGGGAAAAACTGTGAGCTTGCATTTTGGAAGCTTGTCTTACTGACACTTTATCCCCTCTGAAGAGCCAAGGGGGATGAATTTTCTGTGCTCCTCATGAGCACTATCTTCCACCGTCTCCTCCAGCTGCAGAGTTGTTACTAGCCTTTCTTTTCTGTTCTATTACCATTACCTTCTTTCTGTTCCAAGAAAACTGGACAAACTGGCCAAAATTGGGGGGTTTTTTTCCATGCCTTGACTAAGTCTATGATTATGGAAGTCTAAGAACTCACTGAATCATAGTGCTCAGTTCCTCAGCATGAAGCTTTGTCTACCTGTAGCTCAGTAACAATGATGGAAACGATCTGCTGTTGGTCTTACAAGTTAATACAAAAGCAATTGCCTGTCTTCCTTGCAAAGCCACTTCTCTAACTAAGATGCAGGCCTTTCACATGTTTATCAGGTTCATTTTTAACTCTGTCAGCCACATGAAAGGTTTGGACCTTAGAGAAATGGTTTGCATTAAGATATCAGGTACCTAAATGTGGGAACTCAGCACATCACTCCAGATGTCCAGAGTTGCTGGGAACCCTCTTAGGGGGCTTGGAAGACCTGGAATGTTGCCAGAAGTGCCTGGTGAATTGACTTTGATCCATCTAGGGATGTGCCACCTGTATATGAGGACATGAGAGGCACTTGGGTTTGAATGGTGCAGGAATGATATATTTACAGGGTGAAATATAGATTTTTGGGTTATGGACAAGATGGAGGAATCAGGGCATGTCTCTTCCTTCTTCTTCATGTCATCCATTTTCTGTGATGATGTTGGCACCTGGGTATTGGTTTAGAGTAGAAGTGTCCTTTCTAGTATAGGTGATAGGTATTGGGACATAAAAGCAAATACGATATACGTAGTTTGTAGTATATAAAGATGCCGCCGCCTCTGGGGCGGTCAAATTGCCTTTGGCTGCCTTGCTGTTCACACCTCGGCTGGACAGAAGGAAAATCTTTGTAGATAAGAAATAATAAACAACCTGAAGATTGAAAACTGAAGTGTCCAGCCTCATCCTTCAAAGCTCAGGCTGCCTCAGAATCATCCCACGCATCTTGGGGGGGAGACAGACAACAGCTCCCGAGACCTAACCAGCTTATTTTCTGAGTGTGAAAATTTTCACTCAGCTAAGCAGGACAAACTGCAAGAAAGAGGACTTTGGTGTCTAAGTCTTTTGTGCACTTTCATCAGCTTTCTTTTAAGTGCAATGCCTGGTTCTGAGACCCCTTGTGACAGACCCACACACCAGCACCCATCTCCCCCCCAGCAAAGCCATTTTCAGGACACATCAGAGCCCATGGAACACCCAGGGTACAGGCGATCCGCTACTCCATCTTCTCCACAGATCATCAAAAAGGGGCTCTGTCAGCCTGCCCACAGTCAGTCCTGCACTGCTGCTCTTTCATTCACAAAGCACCACTCTCACTGTGGTGTGCCTTCTCCTATTCACTGGTAATAACAAATCATGATGAACTTGCTTTCAAAAACATGTACTGAGAGATTATGAAGGTGGTTTTACACTGGTTCAGTCTTCATCTGCCAGAGTGAATTTAACCTTAAGGAGAAGGAGACCCACAAGTAATCAAGGTCTGCTATCAATGACAAGTGCTGTATAAGCTCTGACATAAGTTTTGTGTCACTTGCTGTGGTCCAGCTGAGTAAGTACATGCACAAGATGGGAATCGACAGTCTGAGCTGTCACTCCTGGGGTAACAGATGACCATCTGCTCAGCAAGAGAGACATATCAGTAAGACCATCATTTATTTTAGCAATGTCAATTACCCTTAAACACAACTAAAGGATCACACAGCATCATATCAAGAAGCAAAAAGCTACTTAAAATAAACTGCCCACTCCAGCAAAGCAAATTTACTCCGGGTTAAACTGATATTTCCTACCCCATGTGGTCACAACACTACTAAACCATGGCTTCCTCCACATCATTATCCTTCCAACAATATGGGTCCGAGGCTGCCGGTACTGAATAGTGTGAGGGTTCGGCTTCCGACTTGGGTTAGTGATCTGAGAAGCACAAAGGCCAGAGCTCCAGGCACACTGCAGCTGAAAAAGCCATACCAAGGGAAATGCAGAACTGCCAAAATGAAACTTTCTCCACAGCCTTCTCCTTTCGACAAACAGGACATTGAGACTGCCCTAAATGACTTGGGTCAGGGATAGGATTTGCCTAGGGCTAGGGTTCTCAGAACCAGGAAGCCCTGAGCTCCAAGCACACTGCAGCTGCCAAAGGCATCCCAAGGGGGGCGCAAAATTCCCACACCATGGCTGCCTCCACAGCTTTTTCCATGGGACCATCCCTAACCCTAGGCAGATTTACCTTCCTAGGGTTAGGGTTAGGGGTCACGGCTAGGGTTAGGGTTTTTAAACCAGGAAGCCCTGAGCTCCAGTCACACTGCAGCTGTGAAAGGCATCCCAAGAGGAGCAAAAATCTCCCACAACAGGGTGACTCCACAAACATTTTCCTTGGGACCATCCCTAACCCTAGGCAGATTTACCTTCCTAGGGTTAGGGTTAGGGCAATGGCTAAGATTAGGGTTTTTTAAAGCAGGAAGCCCTGAGCTCCAGGCACACTGCAGCTGCGAAAGGCATCCTAGGGGAGTGCAAAACTGCCACAACATGGCTGCCTCCACAGAGTTTGCCTTGGGACCATCCCTAACCCTAGCCTCATTTACCTGTCTAGGGTTTGTTTCAGGATTAATCTTAAGTGTGGGTTTAGGGTCTTGTCAACGGGGAAACCCCAAGCTCCAGGCACACTGCGGTTGCTAAAGGCATCCCAAGGGGAGCACAAAACTGCCACAACAGGGCTGCCTCCATAGCTTTTTCCTTAGGACCATACCTAACCCTAGGCTGATTACTTAAGCCTAGGTTTTAGGCTTAAGCCTAGGTTTAAGGAAGCCCTGAGCTCTAGGCAGATGGCAGCTGCTAAGGGCATCCCAAGAGGAGCGCAAAACTGCCCCAACATGGCTGACTCCACTGACTTTTCCTTGGGACCATCCCTAACCCTAGGCTGATTTACCTATGTAGGGTTAGGATTAGGGTCACACCTAGGGTTCGGGTTTTTTAACGCAGGAAGCCCCAAGCTTATTTTGCTGCCTTTTTTTCTTTCTCTCACCACACAAATATGCACTGCCTTAATTTCCTTCATCCAAGACCTGATATTAAGTTATGCATAATCAGTCTTCTTATTCCCTGGGCTTAGCAGCACCTGCGGTATCAGGACATACGCCCTCTCAAAATACCAGTCTCTTCGGCATCTGATGAAATCACAGAAATCTATGAGTGAGTTTGTTTTTCAGGAAGCTCTTCAAGAGCTCTCCTTTCTTTGTTGTGCATCAACATCTCTTTTTCCTCTTTTTCTTCCTATCAGAGATAAACATTGCATCTCCTTTGGGTCACTTTTTGCTATCGCTCTGGTTTCCCACTTCTAGCTTATACTACTGGTATTCCCCAAACAAATAGCATGCCAAGGCTTTCCTAATTAACTTGGAACTGTATTTGAGCCCTTATTCTTCTACACAATGGAGATATTTTTCAAATAAAAATCTAGCTCCAAGTAGCTTGATTCTATGATGCAACAGTTTGATAAATATAAATCTTAACTATACTAATTTTTCCCCCAGGAACATAACAGTAATTTATGAGACTATGTATAATCTTTAAGCTATTTTTTTAAGTTGGATGTTTCCCTGAATGTTGCAATCACTATGTTTTTTATCCTTATAGAAATAACATTCTCACGTTTTAATTTTTTCCCGTGCATAATATTTTATTTATATATTTCATTTTGTATTTATAAAAATATATTTATGTCACCGTTCATGTGCTCATTTTATACTCATCCTAATCTTTTTCATATATGCTTAAGTTCTTTTTTAACTTGAGATCAAAAAGGAAGAGCTTTCTATGCCTATGTCTGGGTTATGAAGACTGAGAAAAATCTCTTCCTGAATTATTGTCTTTTTCCACATTTTGCAGGAATTTTACAATATTTCAAAGATTTTATTACCTGATTATAATTTTTGTGTGTTTTAAAAGATTCTTAAATATTTTTGAATTTTAGGAATTTTAAGACCAATTCTGAAATAGTGAAGAACAGTGATAATTGAACTGCCACTTTAAATTGTTTCCAGTACACAGAATCAAGTTTAACACCTGTAAATTTAAAAAACTCTTTCTGAAGTCAAAGATGTAGTGGTATAATCTTTTCTTGCTCTGAAAATACTTCACTTTCTTTACATAGCTAGAATTCACCTATAAACATATTCCTGGAAGAATTTGCCTCTGTCTTTTCTGTGTGATTTATTGCAGTTTATACACTGCAAGATGAACATATACCATGAGAGATGTATATTGAATTATCTGCAGGCCAGTTACTCTGTGGGCTTACATTCTCAGAGACTTAGATCAAATTCTGCTTCACCATTGGATTTGCTTCTCTGGTTGAGCTGTTTTTCCAGGTTTAAAAATCCCCTTAATAAAGGATTAAGGAGCTAAGTATTAAAGACACTAGTTGTGTTCAAAAAACAAACCAGAAAAATCCTTAGAAATAAGAAAAATTAAATAATTTCAAAGACCAGAAAAGCCAATTTATTTCTCTAGATCTGAAGGCAATCACTGACTCCATATAGTATCAAAATTTCTGAGACTTTTCAAAACTGCCTAAAAATACACCACACAAATGCTCATTTGTACAATACTGATGCAAGGACAGATGGAAACTGCAGTCCCAGTCCCACCCTTCCCTCTGCAGGGTCTAGGAAATGCTTACATTTCACTCTTGAGGTTGCTTGGATTTCATGCCAAAGGGTGAGGCACAGTATACAGATGAGAAAGAGAGTTCTGTTCCAGAGCACCCAAATCAGGAACATCCCCCTGAGCCTGGCAGTGGGCACAGAGACCTCTCGAGGGCTGGCACCTGAGATCTGAGACCTGACATCAGCACGTGCCAGCACTCCCTGCCCGCCCATGGAACCTCTCCTTGTGCCCCCGGGAAGTGCGCACAGTCTGGGGCTGCAGAACTGCGTCTTTTTTCCTTCAAGCCTGGGCACAGCCACCCCCTCAGCTCTGCACACCTGGATGTCAGGAGGCTCCTCAAGCCAACCAAGGCCCCTCATGTTTCCTTCACTTATACAGGGGTGATTCTTTATGGTCTGACTGAGCTCTCAGGCTTTGGCTGTGTTTCGTGAAACTTCAATATTTTGGTCTGATGTTCCAAAACCAATCACTGTATATTCCTTCATAACAAACTCCTACTAAAGGTGTCTATATACAACAGTTAATCACAACTAAAGGCATTGCTCCTTTTCCTGTTCACTAAATACAATAGTAGAAAGAATCTGTCCAGTCCCAGGATGTCACAGAAAACAACATCAGCTGAGGCATCTCCATTCATATTTCAATTCCTGAACTGTTTGGAAGACTATTACAGAACCTGATTTCTCCAACATATAGGAGTGTAGAGAAAATCCTGATGAAACAAAGTTCATCAAGAAGGTGTGCAAGCCTTACTTATGGTTCACCAGAAACAGACTGCATGCCTTAGGAGCAGGAGCACAAAGAAAACTTGATGTACTGCCCTGAGAGAGACATGGAACAAAGGATGGGGTGGCACAGAGGTGTTGTGGTCATGCTCTGTTTAAAACCATGCAGCTAACAGGAACTGAGCCAAAGAAATAACCCAAATGGTGACTGAAAGGTGAACTTTGTTCCATTGACACAAAAACACATATTGCTTTTCATACTCTGGCATATGCAAATTAAGTAAAACCTGTACATGCTTTACATTTATGACTAAAGCCATTCAAACTCCACCTAAATATGAAATCACATCAACTATTTCATGTAATGTAATGTAATGTTCAATGTAATATTTCATTTTCCCCTCAAAAAAAAAAACAAAACCCAAAACAATATAAATGTAGTTTCAATGGAAAGGGAGGTCAGAGATTTCATCTTGGTATCCTGGGATGGTTAACTGCACCAATCTCCTCTCCCATAAGGACACCCACTGGGTATGACTCAAGCAGTCACCTATACTGGATGCTTCCTTGGGAAATTCAGAAAACAACCTTGTGGTGATCATGCCTTTAACACTATGGAGCCATCTCTCCATTTACAGCATTTTTTGCTGGCTGTGTTACTCACATTTTGTATATTCACACGTGTCTCTGCAAACAGTATCTTTATCACTGACAATCCAATAAAAACCTGCATTTCTGTTGCTCAATAAGCTACTTTGCACCTGCCCATGAGAGGTATTGAACACGACCAGACTTCTAATCAGCTGGGAGAGTTCATTTGGAATGAGCGGACCTGGATTTTATGGCACCATTTGTGAACCTGTAATTGTGGTAGTCTCAGAGAATGTGGCTGGATTTACAGAGCCAGTTGACTCCGCACTTCTGGTGCTTAGTGCTGAAAACCTAAGCCCAGCCACCCCCAGCCCCTCTGATATCTGAGAGCCAACTGGAATGCAAGGGGGTTTATTTTCTGCCAAATCTCTCTTAATACAACAGAAAAATTGCCTTATTCTTAACATGACAAGTAGCCTTATGGTTTCAAGCCTAGTCATGACACACTGATATTTAAAATTTATTATTTATTAAGAAAAAAATAGGGAGCTATCTTTAAATCTTTGAATAACGCCAAAACAAGCAAAATCAACATTAAAGTGTAACCCTTGTATTAGTAGCTGATGCAAAGGCAGGCATTTGACCCAGGCCCTGAATGAACAAACAAGCCTGAACATTTAAGTCTGACACTATGGGAACTATTTATACATAGGAAGAAAGACCTGTCATTAAGGAACTTGACTGAACTGATCCACTTTGTAACAAAGGTGTTTTTCATTTGTGAATAAAGGATGACAAAAGAATGCTGGAAAATTTTAGTCCTATATAAAGCTGGTAGAGAAGTATCACACAACAAATTTTCATGACTACGAATTTTCCCCGGTAGCTCTTTCTTAAGAGGAAATGCGGAGGTACCAAAGAACTGGAAAAGTCCAATAAACATCAAATGTTTCACACATGAGTTGTTGGAGATGCACAGTGGTGTTTCAGTACTAAGCCCTGTTTACTGTGGAGGACACTGACATAGGGAAAAGCTGGTCAGTCCAGTGCCAAAGCAGTGTTTTTCCCTTGGTACTGAGCATAAGAGGGGTGTGTGCTGTTGCCCACTGCGGGCCAGAGAGGAAGAAAATCTAGATAACACGGGAACTGAAGATGTACTAATGTTCCAGCTCCCTTGGAGTATCTTGTGCCTTGACACTCAGGATACCCATCAACCTGCCTTACTACCTGAATCTGAGCAACACAGAGATACTGAAAACATCCACACAAATACTCAAACTCAGTTTCGGCCCAAAACTTTGGCAATGTAAAACCAACAGTCTGACAAAGGGAGAGCAATGTTGTCATTTTATTGCAAAAGTCCCATACCTTCTTTGTGATTTCTCATGGCCATCTACTCACAGCACTGACTCCCTCTTCCTCACAGTACAGACAACAAACTCCAACTCTCTCCTCACCCAGCTAACCCACTCTTCCATAGCACTCGTCTTCCCTTTGGACACAGCTGTACCCCATTAAGGGCAGGCCTGTTCCTAATCTTTGGTGATGAATACAGCTGCAACTCCTCAGGTATGAGACTACCTTCTGCACTACCTTTATTTTCTTACATTCCATCCCTCCACAGAGCAAGGGGACAGGAGAAGATAAAATTCCCTACCTCAGAAGCATCACTGTCTTTTGTTAATCTCTAAAGGCAGAACCTGTGGCCAGACTGGGAGTAAGTACAGTGGCAACTAGTCATCCCATGGGAGGAGAAAGGGAAAGAAAGGAAGAAAAGCAACAGAACAGTGTGTTCCTTCTGGCCAAGAGGTTGGGGTAAGAGATCTGCCTTTCTTCATAAGCTTGTGTCAAAAAGTAGATTTAAATGAGAGGAAGTGTAATAATAAGCTTCCCTTTGATGCTGACTCAGGTGTCTCTGAGCCACTTCCAGCACCTTCAAAAATCTCCAAGTGTGAAGCTGTTGTGCCTGTTCAGTATCACAGCTAGAAAGTCTCTACAAAACCAACCAATGAGTCTCCCCTTCTGGACAGGTTATGAGCTTCCACCAGAGGTGGAACAGAGGAGCAGAGATGTCACCTGAGAGATGACCAGGAGGGCTATAAAATGTAGCTCTCCCCACAACATCAAGAATCTCTCTTATTTCCAGCAACACAAATCAGCATGTGCAGCCCAGATGGTGCAATGTGGAGGGCTGCAATGCCTGAGAACAAATGAGAAAGGGAAGGAGGTATTCAGCAGGAAGGAGGAAACAGCCTAGAAGATCCAAGGCTTGTTCTTGGTCAAAGAGCCATCCAACTCCCTGGCTAACAAGAACAGTCTTTTCTACTTCCTAAGAAGGTGTAGTTATTTTGGATTTTTAGCAGAGCAAAATAAAACCACACAGCCATAAAATATTGCAAACAGAAATTTCTCTTCTGCATCAGGGTTTACTAAATTTTTTACATTCCTACTGACTTAATTCCTGAGGGGGGGGGGGGGGGGGGGAAAAAGATGGAAACAAAGCAAACTCTTCCTTTCCCAAATGGGAGCTCTGTCTGATGATGCAGTAGATCATCTGCCCACGTTATTACTGCTAACAGCAAAATTAATGAGCAGATATAAGGTGTAAGAGACAAGTCAAACCAGCAAAAGCAGGAACGTTCATTCTACTTTACCCTGGTACAGAGAAATAGAATGAGATTATGGCTAGCAGAAAGAAAACGGTAAGAAAGGAATGGAAGAAGTTTAAATAAAGACTTTATTGGGTCCTGTCCATTTTGTCAAGCTTGCCTGTGGTGAAAAGCATATTTTTTCAAAGCTTCATAACACAATACTGCAAAGCATGCCTGCCTTGTACTCAGTCTACAAGGCACCATCCTAGCTTCCAATGCTTTCACAGCAGGATATGGTAATCCATTGCCTTAGCCTCTAAGGCATTTGCCATAATACTCAGGTCATCACAGAGCACATTTCCCTATAGAGCTTTACAATCGCTTGAAGGTCTCAATGAAAAATAAAATAACATAAACCAGCTGGCCTATTTTGCATACGTATTCCTTGCTCTACCTTTTTCACCTGAACATCCTGTGCCCCTTCTGGAAGTTCCTTAATTAACCCTTACTTTATCTTACAACTATCAAATGTAAATTAATAGTCATGTGGGGTCATCTTTCCAAGGTTGCACTTCATGGCATACACCTGCTCCTGCCTGTCAGAATTAAATCTGGAGGTTGCTGAGTTGCTCTTTAATCTACGTCATTTGTGGATACAGCTTTTCACCTATACAGCAATCTTAATTTGGGCTTTCTGATGGAAGCAACAAAGTCCCAGAAGGAAAATACTCTTTACAAAATGGGTTTTTTTTAATTGAGGGTGAAAAATAGGATGAATATCCATTTTGAGATTTTATAGTCTTTTAGCCTTTCTTAATTTTTTTTTTTTTTTTTTACACATGGTGGGTTTATTTTAAAACAGCTTTCATTAATAGAGAACAGAATTCCCTTAGCTGACCTTAGACATATGCAGCCTCACAGATGGGAAGGAAGGGTGCTTTAGGCTAAATAAGCAAATGATGTATAGGGGATAAACGGAGGAGATTCCGTCTGCTGTTCTGTGGCAGCTCAGCAGTGAGTGGAAGCAGGGAGGGAGTCACCAGCACGCAGCAGCACCGCTGCTCCATGAGGGAGGTTTGGTCCCCCTGGAGTCACCACACACAGCCATCCTCACGTAAAGCATCCTCCAACCCACTAGGCTGATCCTTCCATTGGAGTAGATATGCCTTCTGTTTGCTTGGGAAGACTCTGAGGGCTAGATTTGCTGTTTGGAAATTGTTGTTATTACAGTGCAAGACTTCTATTTTCATTACATTGCAAGGGTTCCATATTGCTAGAGTTCCATACCTCCTTGATGTTTCTTGTAGGCAGCTCCTCCAGGCATTGACTCTTCCTTGTCCTCACAGCAACCACTGACTCCAGTTCTTGCCAATCCACTCTTTTATAACACTCTTCTGACTGGCTACAGCTGTGGCCTGTTAACATCAGGCCTGCTCCTGATCTTTAGTAATTGGTTCAGCTGCAACTCTTTAGGGGATAAGATTACATTCTATACCGCCTTCATTTATCCATACTGGGTCCCCCTACAGGAAATAGTGAAATTTGAGGCAGCTGCAGGTTTTTATTAACTGACTTCTTATCCAGGAGCTGTGAAACAGATTCATGTTATTACATGAGGGTAGATGGAGTAAACAGTATTCAGACCATCACCCCAACAGTAATCACCATTAACAATTGAGGAAAATAAACACTGGAGAGTGAATAATTTTAGTAAATATGACATTTCCCAGTATAAAATTCTACCTTTCGATCCTGCAAAAGAAGTGTAATAATTGAAATGGAATTGCTTTATATCTTCTTTATCACTCTATTCAAGTTCATAAAATATAAAAGAAGGAACAAGGAAGAGAAAACAAAAAGTAGTCAAAAAGGCTTAAAAGAAATCCTGTAATTTCAAAGAGCTTATAATTGTATTTTGTTTTTCACTTCCAGAACAAATTCTCTCTAAGAAACAAGTACACAATATCTTGTAAACTGTCTTGCAGTATTTCCATAAGACATCTTATGGATGTCATTCCATAAGACATTCCATAAATTATTGTTTCCCAAAGTCCTTGATCTTGATGCCATCTTAGAATGCTAGAATGGGTTGATTTGGAAGGGACCTTAAATGTCATGTAGTTCCAATCCCTCTGCCATGGACAGGGATATCTTCCACAACACCAGGTTGTTCAGAACCCCTCTCAACTCAGCCTTATCTTGTACATGTTATCTAAATTAATCTGAATACTAACTATTCATCCTAACCTGTAAAATCAGCTATGTACTTGTTACCTCATTATAATATTGAAAATTGAAGGTATTTTGATTACTTCTTCCAGGTGACATTCTTAATGAAGGTGAAGTTGCTTAAACTTTTTCTATCAAAATAAAAAAGTAGGAATATATTGAGGAGAGTATTTGTAAGAACTACTTGAATTCATGCCAGTCAAACCTCAAAACACCCCAAAATAGTGCAATTTTCCCACCATAATAACTTCCTTTTTCCTTCCAACACACCCACATTGTAAGCATGTACCCCTGCAGTCCCATTGATAACACTACATCAGACCTCAGGAAAACAGAGCCATATTGGAAAAGGTATTTGTTTCTGCTGCTCCCTAATAGCTCCTCATTAGAACTGAAGTTTTCTTTAGTAGGTAGATTTATATGCTTGTTGGCTAGAAATGGGGCATTCGGTGAATCCATTGAGCCAAAAGACATCTGAGTGTATGGCATTTTTATCTTTCCATTGTTTTTTAAGGCTGCTTATTTACTGAATTCAGATACTGGTGTATATTCATGTAACTAATTACCAGTAAATCAAACAAAATTGTTTAAAAGGCCAGTGCGTACACGCACACTCATACTCAGGTGCATACACAAAAATAAAGGATAATACATTTTTGTGCATTGGGTTACACCAGCACCACGTGTAACAGGATCTGGAGAAGATAAACTTCCTTAATCGGGGTACAACAAGAGTTATTTTAAGAAAGACAGGATGTCTAGAGGGGTCAGGCCTTGGACAAAGAGATCCTTTCTGCTTCTTTTCTTAGGGAAGAGGAGACAAGTAGGCTAGATTAAAAAACGATGTCCTGTTACAAGCTTGAAGATGGCTCATAGCTCATGCCTAAGTTTCCAGCAAGGTGCAACCTCTGCAAGGCAGAAGATGAGCTGTGTGTTTGCAGCAAGGCCCTTTACTGGGCACACCCAGTGTGCTCCATATCCTGGGCATTGCACTGCTAACAGATGTTACCAGCCCTTTTCAGTGAGTGTAGCTCATTAATTGGAAATGTCTACATTTACATCATTTCTGGATGCAATTGAGCGCTGCAATCAAGTTATTGGCATATTAATATTACTCCTGTCCCCACCCTCACCATGAAAATCCAGTAGATTGCAGTACTGGGAAGGGCACCCTTCTTAGACCTCTCCAAGACTTCCCATGCGGTCATGAGCTGTCAGGGCAGCTGTTGCTACAGAACTTTAATGAAATAATGTTTGGTATTTAATGACAAAATCTTTATTCTGTGCATCTAAGACACCTTCTAAAACATTGCATCTCTTTGCCCATCATTATCAAACACCGATACTGGGGAGAAAGGGGTAGGAATTTGGGCCCTACTACTCTGACTAGAGGATCTAAATCCTCATTTCTCTGTTAGGAACTTCTTTCTGATTTACATATGCATTTAGTGCAGTGACAGCCCTGTTCTTTAGTTTAAGTATTTCCTTCCCTCCCTGGCCTTTGTACCCTTGAGACATTACTAGAAAGCAATTCTTTTTGCTGAGTAAAGTAACATATTTTTTAATATGTTCTAAAGCATCATTAATATAATGGCAATTCTGTTTTCTGCAAGTATTGTAATGTGAGTTCATAATACTTGATTATGTGTGACCATGACAACAATGAGTCTGCAGGAAAAGTCTCACCAGTGCCATGCAGAGGGGTATATATAGTGGAAAGTACCCCTGTGGAGCTAATTCCTATGTAAATCTCTGCTGGAAGGGAAATATTTGATGCGTTTTGGTGCCCTAAGTGAATTTTTTTTCTCCATGATTACTACAGATCCTTCTGACTACTTTTTGATCTGTAGTTTTCAACAGATGAACTCCTGTCATATTGCAAGAAAGTGATGTTATTTTTCCTTAAACACAGGAGCTAGCACTTCATAGTGTTAAACCCAATCCTATTTCTATTATTGATTTATCACAGTCATCCCTTTATTTTCTTGTAGGAATCCTCTCTGTCCTAAAACCATGGCATCAGCAAATTCCATTTAGAGACAAGTACTGTCTGTGACAAGGCCATTATGGAACACATAAAACAGGACTGGCACTAGAGCTACAATCAAGACCTCTTCCCAGTCTGACAGGGACCCTTCCAGTGCAATTCACAGCTGTCTCCCTGTACCTGTTCCTTCAGTCATTTTCCCCAGTTCAAACTTCTCCTGTGGTCCTGTACCTAAGGTGTTATGGCAGGCAATAGGGGTTAGGTAGTGCCCTATTTAGCCAAGGTTATCAAAGGCAGATAGCTGGCTAAATTTTTCCATGCCTCTCACACTGAATTTGAAACATTTAGAATTTGCTTTATGTTTTTTATTTAAAAACCTCCCTCAAAATGTCATTCAAATCCTTGCTTATGCTGAGGTCAGAGTAGAACACCCAGAGTAACTCAAGAAAGAAGAAGAGTGGGGTTTCTGCTGGTCTGGGGGCTACAGCCCCTTCGCAGCCCTGTTTCAAAGAGGCCTTTTACCAAGAGTAAAGGCTTCAGCTGTTTTCCAGTGACCTGGTGGAAAAACTGCCTGGACAGATTTATCAAACCTGCCTCATGGCTTTAACTACCATCTTCAATCAGGTTGTGATTAGAAAAGTCACTTCTTTCCTCCTGCCCTGCGCCAGGGAGCTCAGTGGGGCTCCTTGGGCGCTTTCTCCCTACCCTTCAGAAGGGCTAACACGGCACAGATCCTCCCAAAGCTTTTTCTCGAGTCTGCTGTTCCTGCAATGAAATTCCAAGTCTTCTCCACGCTGAAGTCTCCAGGTTGCTTTCCCCAACTCACATCAAGGCTTGTTGGTTCAGCAAAAAGTGTTTCTCTGTCATGTCCTCGTTGTTAACTGAAAACAAACAAAAAAACCAATGTTCCCTTCTTTCAGATCAAAGTCTTATTGGTGAATAATGCTGGCATTCCATAAAACCTAAACCATGTCACTGCTAGTAATGTGCACTCTGGTTCATAGCTCAGAAGTGGAAGCTTTTAATCATAATTACTAAAAATCTGTATCTGCTATAGTATTACACAGCTCCTCATGTACATTAATGTCAGAGTAGCAGCTCTGTAGTTACCCAGACTTTTTATTTGCTCCTCAACTGCTCTCAGGATTATTACAACTGCTTCTCACATCCCTTCACCCTTCATGTCATTTAGATTGGCGCAGTATTCCTGAAGTTAAAGTGCCAAGCTCCATCAATTTGTGGTTCATGTATGTGTGCTGCAACATGCAAGCACTGCCTGAAGAGCTGAATATCCTCTGGTAGATCATAAAGGAAAACATTGGAGCTGTTTCTATTGTCACCATCACTACTCCCAACAGCAGAAACCAAAAGTAAGTTTAAGAGCAATTGTGCTCAGGGAGCTACATAAATGCAGGCTCGAGGTTTTTAAAGATAAGAAACAAATATGTAAAGATGGAGAACACAAGGTGCTGTAAACTGCCTGCAATAACAACATCTTACATTAACAATAACAGAACTGCTTTACAAGCTAAGCTAGTTTTCATCATTCATGTGATTTGTTTCCTTTTTATGTCTCACTCAACTTGAACAGTGACAGCTCCATTTGTATTTCAATCAGTTCTGTTGTCAGGCAGCAAACCTATGTTGCAGCTCTTGTGTTGGAAATACTTCGAGGGAACAATTTGAAATAAACTACTTAAACAAAAATTGAAAGAAAATCTTGAAAACCCCTTATCTTGAGGACTTTACAGACTAAACAGCTAAACTTTGCTTCAAAAACTGACACAATGTAACTTCCCTTGGATATTTAACAGATCTATAATGCTTGAATGCTTTTCTGCCTTTGCATAAAATACAAGCATGTGACTAAATTAACTTTTAATTTTTATGTGTAATCCACCCTATACACAACTGCTAATTATAAAAGTAAAAAACTATGAAAGGTTGCTTTTCTGGAGAACAACTAGATTTGATTTTCTTCTCAAAACTGGAAGACTTAATGTACAGAGAGCAACACAAGCTGTTAACCTCCACATAATTTTTGCTGTGCTGCAGCTCCACAATAAAAACAAGAGCCAGGAAATAAGCCACTCTGTTTTCCAAAATTCGCTGTAATCACAAGTTAATTCAATAATTTGCCTTTTCTGCCTGTCCAAGAATTAACATCCCCAAAACCACCTTTGAAGAGAACAAGTATTGTCATCAAATTGCAAGTTATCTTATTAATGATCAAAAACATAACATAGAGATTTAATATCTCTGGACTTTTGAATGAATGACTGCTTGGAATAGCTCAGGACTCAGAATTTTAGGTGTAATAATCCAGAATTTCTGCTCTTAAAAGGACAAAAAGGAAAGGAGAAGGCTAACAACAGTTCTGTTCCTTGTCCTTTGCACCAGCAGAGCTGGTAGATTGTTTTGGAAAGGGGGGAGATGCTCTGGTCCCCCCAAAAAACACTCAGACAATTTCTTCAAGTGTGATAGAAGAACTGCATGAGAGCTTTTGCCTCAGCAAAATATCTCATTTTGTTTCCTTTAAATACAGATAGAAGATGTAAAGACAAGGAAGTAGTCAGAGCTCCCAAGCTGCATTTCTCTTTGCTTGGGAAATGCAGCTGCAGGGGAGCTGATTCAAGATGTCTCAACAAGAAACATTATCAAAAACCTGACTGCCAGGGAAAGGCACTCAGAACAGTTTCATCTGGGTGACCTTTGTGACTGAGATTGTGGAAATGGTAACACAAGAACCTCTTATGCTGGCATTGTGTTCCTTGGGAATTCATCATGGCGTTAATTGCATAGAGCAGAAGTGAGTCCAAAACATATGATTCAGATTCAAAATTAAAGTGTCTCACAGTTTGAAGAAGTTTAAATTAATGATTCTGAACTTCCCCATCACTGTAAAATTACAGAAATAATTGCTGCCTAATGTTGCCAAGGAAGTTAAAAAGTGCAAGCGTGTCAGATACAAATATATGTAGTTAAATTTAATGCAAGTCTTCTTTTTGCCATGCTATATAATCAGACCGTACAAATGGCAACAGAGCACATTTATCTCTGAATCTGTCCTCACCTTCAGCCAAGTTTTCAATACAAACAAAAAAACTATGAAAGACTGTTTGTCTGAAGAACAGCTATATTTTATTTTCTTCTCAAAACTGGAAGACTGGAATCTTTGTCTCCCCAGAGTTGCAGCTTTGTAGAGAAGATATCTGGAGCAGCATGTTTCGTATGGCTCAAGCATTAAGTTTCTGATCCAAGCTCCTGTGATTATCAAATCCAGTCTCCATACTGTCAGGTAGTCAGTTTGTACTGTGGTCTGAACTTTTTTCTCTGAAAATTCAAGAACACCTGCATAAGTGAATATTTCTGCTTTCAAATATGACGTGTGTACCACAATATTACAGTATTGTGCAGTATTCAAGATGAGGGAAATTAACCCAATACAGTACAATAGGAAAAATTGCAATTACAATTTTAAAAATGACAACAAATCTCCATTAAGATTAGTTGTGCTAATCCCTTTAACCTTCATTTAAATTTCAATTTTAAAAATGGCAATAAAATTGTTGCAGTTATAAAACCATCTTCCTCCTTGCCAAAAAAAACAGGAGGTTTTTTCCAAGGTTGGCTGTGACCTACCCTAAAAAGAGATTTTCACCATCAACCCCAGAGTGGACATTTAACTCCTACGAAAAGCTGGGAAAGTATAATCAGAGCAGCTTTGCTGGGCATAGGTGCAGGATGCCACACATCAGATGTTTACTCAGTTAATCTGCAGTGTGAAACTAGAAAGAGAGGGAGGAAGAGAGAGGAGCCATGACACAGCATTGTCAGCTCTCGTTTCTGCAATCCCTTCCCTCCATCATTCCCTCAGAAATTGAGATACCTAAGCCAACAACTTGCATGTGTGCAATCCTGTTTCAAATTAATTACTGGCTCAACCCAAAGTGATATAAGTCAGTCTTAAAACCTGCAGAAAACTCTTCCTGTCTTAATTGACACATGATTACAGCATTATTTAAACAGCAAAAATATTTCAAAACCTCAATCCTGCTATCTCCAAAGGCAAAAAGCACAGGTGGGAGGGTTCAGAGAAGTTGGATGTACTGAGCCAGTGGACCTGGTACAGCAGATGTTTATTTATAGCACAGTAGTAGTGCACATGCATTCCCTGAAATACAAATCCAGCTTGCATGAAGCAGACATGTTTCCAAAGGTCTTTGGGAGAATGACAGACATGCTACAGTTGGAATATAGCTGCTATTCAGCTATTTGTCCTTTTCTGTAACATATTTCCTAGTTTCATATTAGTATTTTTCTTACTAACTAGCTTCCTACTTATTTGATCTTATTTGGAAAGGGAGGGGGCCTGGAGAAAGGAGGTTTTCCTGGTGGCTGAAGGTTTGTGCAAAGTACACAACCATTTTCTCAGGATGATGAAAATAACTGTACAGTGTGAACCAGTACAGAGGTACTAGCGTAGAAGCTGCTTTCCTTAATTAAGAATGTAGCAAGGTAGATCAAATTGAAATTGGGGTAGGTGGCCTCAGACAGGCTGGCTTTGGCTTGCCAGTGTCAGCTGCTGCCTCCAGGCTGGGATCAGCCTGCATATTGCCCATGGCAGGAGGTCACAGCCCCTGCTGCAACCATGGCTGCTTTTCTGTCTGTCTCTCTTCTCTGTGTGTATCTCTTGTCTGCATATTGAGGCATGGTTATACCCAATGGCACTGGCTCTGTGAGATACTGGAGCAGGACAAACAGTGTGAATGCCGTGCAAAACTGCAGCAGACTGTGGGTGGGTGCTAGCCAAGGAGTGAGGATGGCAAGGGTACAAGTTCCCAATGATTAGCTGTGTCATTTGGACACACAGGGAACTGGCTGCTGGTCCCACAGACCAAAGTTTATGTGCTAATTTGCCACCTGCCTTTTGTCTTCATCTGGGCTATTTATGCACTTGAGGTGGCAGACGCTGTCACCCTGCACCCCCAGCTCTCCCACACTGTCCCACAAACAAAGCTCTTAGAAGGATGGGTGATCTTGCCAAAAGCCTTGAAGCAGAGAACTGTGTGGGACAGCCCTGGAGATTTATACAGATCAGCAGGTGCCTAAAGAGAGCATGGCACTGGCTGAAATCAGTGCTGGAAGGGTAGCAGGCTCTTCCCTGCCACTGGGTCCTGCCAGCCCCAGACAAGGGATCATCAGTAACTCACCTAAAATCCATTTAACATTTCCTTCCCTCGCCTTTTAGGGGGCAGACAGTGATTTCACAAGACATCATCTCAGTAAATAATTTTCTGATTAATGCTTATGCACCCTTTAGATGCAAAATAAAATGAATGTAAAAGATCAATGGGTGAATTATTGATCCTGTCAAAACTCTTTATAGCTAATTATAGCACTGAATGCTAACTGAAGTGGCTATTGGCTACCTACCTGTCAAAATAAAATCACTAGTATGTTTACAAAAAACTCCCAAACAACTTTAAATCTGGCACTGTTATAGTATTCCACCTCATTTATTCCAAAGACAAGTCATACCACCTGGATTGCTTCGGGCAAGACAATGATTAAATACAAGGTCCTGCACATAGATAGGGAGGATCCAAGCATAAGTACAAGCTGGGTGGGGAAAGGATTGAGAGCAGCCCTGAGAAGAAGGATTTGGGGGTGTTGGTTGATGAGAAGCTCAACATGACCCAACAATGTGTGCTGGCAGCCCAGAAAGCCAACCAAAAGCAGAGTGGCCAGCAGGTTATTCTGCCTCTCTACTCTGCCCTCATGAGATCCCACCTGGAATGCTGCATCTGGGGTCCTCCATGAAAAAAGGATGTGGGCCTGCTGGAGGAAGTCCAGAGGAGGCCACAAAAATGATCAGAGGGCTGAGACACTTCTCCTATGAAGACAGACTGGGGGACTTGATGTTCATCAGCCTGGAGAGGACTCCAGGGGAATCTTACAGAAGCCTTCCCTTATCAATGGGGGCCTACAAGAAAGCCAGAGAGGGGCTATGGACAAGGGCATGCAGTGACAGAAGAAGGGGGAATGAATCCAAAATAAAAGAGAGTAGGTTTATATTAGGAAGAAAGTCTTCCCTATGAGGTGGTGGGGCACTGGAATAGGCTGTCCAGAAAAGTTGTAGATGCCCCATCCCTGGAAGTGCTCAAGGCCAGGCTGGGTGGAACTCTGAGCAAACCGGTTCAGTATAAAGTGTCCCTACTAATGGAAGGGGTGTTGGAACCAGATGATCTTGAAGATCTCTTCCAACCCAAACCATTCTATGATTTTATGAATTACAAACTGTTGTTCCTGTCCTCCCTTGCAACAGAAAGCGTTGCCAGCATTTTTGTGCATCTCCAGCTAGGCAGGATCTCACTGCAAAGCACTGTGTGTGTTAAAAACAGAACATATTCCCACCATGAAAAACAAAAAAGCTTTGAAATAATTTCAGAGTGTCTCCTTTACTTTTCCAAGGTCATTTCTCTTACATTCAGTAAGAGTTTCTGAGAAATAACGGAGCAACATGGGTGTTCTGCAGCAAAAAAAAAAAAAAATCACAGTGGAAACTGTTTCACTTATAACTGAACCTATCTCAACCCTATAATAATTTTTATTAACTCTCTGGATTTTTTTTAAAGCAATTAGTTTATATAAGTCAAAGTTGAAACCCTACTACTTATCTCTCTTGCATTAACAAGCATGAAGTGCATTTGAATTTGTTAATCTCCTAATAAACCTCAGGAGGCCTTAGGAGACTTCTCCTGAGGTCTCCTGGACAGGAACAGTTTTCTCTTTCATATTTTTACAGGGAACAGTTGTACTCATTTAAGCTACAAATTATGCAGACACCTCCCAAAGTTTTACATAAGATGTTTCCCTTTTCTACTCTCAATAGAGTGGATTCCTCTTGCCTGGGAGAGCTAAATTCAGCCTCCAGATCTAACTAAAGGTCTCTCAGGACATGAACCAGGGCTATTCCTAGTAGCTGATCAAGCTCACTCTATCTCTCAGTATCACAAACCAAAAGGCTCCACTGGGAAAATTTCTTTGGAACCACTATGCTCCCACTAATCCTTTTTACTTCTGTGAACTGTCATTTTCTAATAAAAAACATTAATCCAAAAATCCCAACCAGCTGCTCTGTCATGCCATTTATCAACACCCAGTATGCTGAGATTTACTACAGAACTCACTTTGTGGCTGTTGGACACACTCAGTTTAGGAGGCTGCTGTACTGCTGGGTGCTATTCAAAGGGTATTCTGCTGTCTGCACCTGCAGGTAGGATGACAGAAAAAATTAAGAAAATATGATGGTACTTTGGGGAAAAGGAGGAATTTCAGTAGAAAACTGAGAATCTGTCACAGACAATGTAAAAAGAAAAGCTGAGAATGCAGGATTTGGATGCCTTGTGGCCATCCAGACTACCTGAGCTAACCTTTATAAAATGATGCGTACTTTTGTGCAGGGATTCATTTCCCCTAACTTTATGGTAGATGTCCAAAGGCATCTCTACTGCCAAAAGAAGGAAGATGGCAGTATTCAGGCACAAATCACCTTTGATTACATGGATATCCAAAACACTTCAGTTGTGTAGTTGTTTGTTTCTCTGCATTGATTATTGCAGGGTGCGCTGAGAGATAGTTCAGATGAAGACGTTGCAGAAATCTGCAGTTTCACAAGAGGAACCTCATTCTGCTTGTGGCTGAATCACACACCATGTACCCATGAAAGAGTCTTTCAAATATAGGACAATCCAGAAAGCTCTATTTCAAAGATACTTCATGAGTGAATATGATTTTGGCTTCCTTACACGTTCTCTCCACTGAATTGGTCAGCAATCCAAAAGAGGACAAAAAAGTACTTCTGAAGAATCAGAGCCTTGATATGAAAAGCAAGCATTCTGGCAGGACACAGAGTGCCTAATATTAATGAACTGCTTTTTTCCCCCCCTTTTTATTTAAAGAGATTTCCTTGTAACTTGCTCAGATGGCATGCTCAATGCCTCAGGCAAGACTGTGCAGCTGCCTCTACAGCTTGCTAAGGACTTGGCTACATTACAAGTGTCATATTTTCTCACAGATAAATTGTTCTTGAATAACATTGCCTAAGTAATAGGGTTTCCATCAGTATTGGCTTTGCACACCTCCTTCCTTCTTTTCACCCTACTTTTATCATACAGACATGTTAACTGTGACCACTGCAAAGAAGCTGTTTTTATGCTTTAGTTCCCCCTGAGTCCCTTTTACCATCTCCAAGGGAATGGATGGCATATGGGATCATGTTCCACATGCCACCGTGGTGCCTTTTCTTTAGCACCTGCTTTAAAAATCCAGGGCCACAGTGCAATGGACAATGTTTAGTTAGAGCCCAGAGCAGTTGTTATACAGCAGGTTAGTGACTGAAAGGAGCTGTCCTCACCCAGCTTTGCCACTTCCAGGAGCCATTCTTGCATCTCCCAGGTCCTGTGAGGACTCGCTGAAAGCAAGGGGGTGGATTTTGTGCATGTGTGAGTTAGAGGAGTGTGGGTTTGCAGATTTTAGGAAAGGAACTGATTTCAATGTACCAACAGAAATGCACCTGTTTTTGTTTATCTAAAATTTCTTACTTCACATTAAATATTTAATTTATATCCTCTCTTTTGCAGCGTTGAGAAGAGACAATATATAGCCATTTTTGTCCTGAAGGAATTCTGTTCTCCTAATTAAACTCTTTTCCTCTGTCCAAACAATTCCCCTGATGACACAAATTGCACAGGTCGTGAATGGCAGGAGATCAGACTGTGAAACCTCTGAAGACCATGGGAGTGGCACAGATCCACAGGGTGGCTGGGTGCATGTGCAAGTGCAGTAACAGGTTGTTACTCCCCTTACTGACCATGCACCCAGCTTCCTGTCCCTAAAACTGGCTAAACAAAAGATTTCAAACTGGCATTATGTACAAGGACTTAAAATCCACCACATCCTTGTCCCCAGGTTGGCAGCCCCTCTCTGGCTCTGCAGCTGCTCCTCACCCCACGTGCACCCAGGCTGAGCTACCTTGCTCAGAGCTGTGCCAGCAAAAGCTGCAGCTTCTGTGAAAGCAGAAACATGACAGTCTTCCTCACTGGCTCTCAAAATCAAGCACCAAAAATCCTAAGGAACCCAGACACTGTGTATGATCTCTTTTTAAAGTTAAATTTTGAATAAATGGAGTTGTCTGCTGCTGAATGGTAGCAGAAGGGTTTGTTGTCTTACCCACCCCTACAAAAAAAATTAACCAAAGCTTTGCTAGAAGAACCAACAGGGAGAACATCACAAGCATAGGCTAATATTTACAATATTTGCAGCACCATGCCATCCAGCTGAAGACAGCAAGACGACAGAGTGGATAAAATGCCAGCATTTTCTGCAGATTTTTCTGTGTTACTGCCCCTAACATTGCTCCCACTGATGGGGGATAAAGTGAAGGCAACAAGCAGGGGAAATTTTAGCCAATGTTTAGTAACATGGCTGCAGCCCAAGTCACCATGCAGAATGTAATTCCACTCCTCTGAAGACTCAGCAGTGCTCATTGCAGCAGATAAACAAGTCGCTCTGTTACCCTGAGGCGTGACAAGCGCTGCTGTGGAGCTGCCTGGGTGGAGAAGAAGGGATCCAGTGCAAGATCCAAGCCCACATTCCTACCTGGGAAGGCCAAAGAAAGAAAAACTATCTCAGCTTTCTGCTAGATGTGGTCTTATCACAAGCAGAGCACGTCTCCCATATCTGACCCCAGGGCCCAAGGCAGGACTTGAAACTGAGTTCACTGTCACCAATGATGCCTTTCTCTCTTCTTGCCTAGGCAGAATATGTTGAGGGTGCAAGTGGGGTGCTTTGGGGTCACTTCTCTGCAGTGCCACGAAAATTTTAGACAAATCATTTTGGGTATGTCTGTATTAAGAGGGTTGAGAAACACCAACGCTCTTCACTTTCTCTGGGGTCCCTCAAGGCCCGGAAGGAAAGTTAATAGAGAAGCAAAGCAAATACTATCTGCCCTGCTAAACTCCACAAGCAGATATCCATTGGACATAACAACTCTGCACAGTTCTGCATCAATACTTTTGTATTTTTTCTAGCCCCAGGCTGTTATAAGTCATATACCTGCAGCACCATTCAAATTTTACCATTTGGAAAAAAAAAAAAAACACCAAACCACACAAACAAACAAGCAAACAAACAAACAAACCCACATCCAGGAGTGATAGAAGACATAAACCTTTTGAAGTGCTTTAGGTGTTT
Organism: Ammospiza caudacuta; assembly: GCF_027887145.1. Classification (NCBI taxonomy): domain Eukaryota; kingdom Metazoa; phylum Chordata; class Aves; order Passeriformes; family Passerellidae; genus Ammospiza; species Ammospiza caudacuta. The sequence goes on along the minus strand of NC_080593.1, from coordinate 123,182,991 downwards.
TGGCAGGAAAGAATATTAAACCCCCAGAGAAATATCTTGTATGGCATAATAAACAGTGAACTTTGCCCAGGCCTGGGACCTTTGCCTCCCCTTAATGCTTTTAAAAAATCAATTAAACTTGTCCTCCTTAGCAGCTTGAGATTTTTATTTTTTTCCACAAAGTAGAGAGACAAAACTCCCAAATGGTATCAGCAGCATCCCAGCACAGAAGAAATGTTATTTGTCAGACCACAGCATTGTGAAATACTTCACCGCTGAAACTATATGGACTTGACAGAAACTGCAGTCCAGTTAGAATTTTACTCAAGAATAATTAATTGGCAGGATGTCCTTAGCCCAAAAAAAGCATATTTAACATTTCCTGAACCATCATAAATTTCACCATCTGCCATCTTGCCCTAACATGCTCCCTGCATCTTGAGAAGGCACAAAACCATGAGTGAAGATTTGAGTGTCTCTCTGACTACCAGAGTTCAAAGCATCTGTCAGCTACACCATGTACCAGAACACAGCACACATGGACAACTAGAAATCATACACTCAGTAGTCAATGCTTCTCTCAGACTATTTATAATTCCATCTCTTGGGGAAAGAAAACAACATATAAATTAATGCAGGGTCAGATTCCAGCACAGAAATTCTTTGTCATGCCCCTAATTTGGTCCTAAGTTAAGGCCCTACTTGATTAAAAGTGAAAAACAAGTAATGTAGAGAAATCTGCATGTTACTTGTTAAAAGCTCATGAGCTGAAGAAGCAGCTAAATTCACAGCAAATCTCAACCTGTGTGAATCATTCATTCAGAATTAGAAGAATTTTAATGTTCATTAAATGTTCTCAAACAGTTACTTGATGGAAAATCAAGCCTGAATATTCAGTAAAGATACAGTTAATTCGTGTTTGTGGGCTTCTGTGTAGGCTTTGATCAGCAAATTGGCCTCAGTGAGTGCTTTGTGGAGAAGATACTAAAGCTCAGACCCAAATGTTTTCCCTCCTTACCAAGACCATCACAACAGGACCTGTGTGTCCTGAAGTCTGCTCCTGCCCAAGGTAAACACCACATGCACATGCACAGCACGTCCATCACCTCTGGGATGAAGGGGACCTGCTGCCTCAGGACTGCTCACAGTCACACATGTCTGGGGAGCTCTAGATGTGAAGTGGGAAGCGATACTCAATGACTTGTCCAGGATTTCTGTGTGTAAAACAGCCCAGGTGTAGTTACTCTTACAGGATCTTTGGGCACACCAATGGAAATGTGGTCCTCCTAAACTCTGGGAATGCCTCAAAATGATACTCTCTCTCTCCTCAGGATAATGAATTTCACTTTTGTACTTCCCACTTGCTCACTGATGATTACTGTGCAAACTATTTGTGACACGAGCAACAGGACAAAACCCAAACCCCAAAAGTATTGTCACTTAAACCTGTGACAAACCACAGCCACAGTTCTGAACAGCCTCAGGTGACCCCAGCCCAGAGGGAAGGCTGTGCAGGGATGACTTGCAGCAACACAAACCAGATGTCAGAGCAGATATCCCCCACGCTTTTTGTTCTTCCTTGTTGAGACCACAAGGAGTACTTCCCTTTTCTTCTCTGCAAGCAGCTGAGAGCTCTTCTACCCACAGATTGCTTTTCCATTGTCAGGCTGCTAATTGAAACTTAAAAACCTTCATTAGTCACTTCCCATGGACCTGCATGTGGATTCATGCCATACGGCAAGGACATTGATTAATGAAACTTGACAAGTATCCCTGAGAAATCCTACAGGAATTCTGAGCCCAGCAGCTTGCTCTGTCAGAGATGACCATCCCATGGCAGAGTCAACAAAAAGATGGGCTTCAGCTTCTGCAGGGCTGTCAGGCCTCAGACAGACAGATCTTTAAGACCTCCAGACAGCAAGATTATTCCTTTGCCACCTCTTTGCAGAATCCCTTTTTCATCTCTCTTGCTTTTACTTCTTTATGTACTTGTTTGCTCATAAAATTGCCATTTTCTCACTGGACTGTGTATTGCTCCTTCTTTTTTACACTATTTGCTAATGGGCAAGCAAACAAAATGTAATGGCCAACTTTCAGTTTATTGGTCTGGTTTTGCTACCAGGCTATCTGCCAAATGATTACTGAATTTCTAAAGGAACAGGCAATAAAACGTACAAGGAAAATGCAGGTGAATTCCACAATCACTTCACCTCAACAGTGGTGTTATTATGAGCAAGATAAAGGTGTCAGACACAGAAGTGTGGGCTCAACATGCCTTAGGAATAAACCTGCAGTCTTGTGTAACAGGGCTACTAATCCCTTTTGCAATTTAGACTCCCTGAGTTCCCCCTCTCACCACACTTTAACCCCTTGCTGGGCCACTCATCACATAAACCCAGGCATGTCAGGGATGGAGCACATCCCAACACACTGAATTCACAGAATGACTAGGTTGGAAGAGACCTTCAAGAGCACTGAGTCTAATCCAGCCCTAACACCTCTACTAAACCATGGCACTGAGTGCCATATCCAGTCTTCTTCTAAACACATCCAGGGATGGTGACTCCATCACCTCCCCAGGCAGACCATTCATTTCAGAACTTTATCACTCTTTCCATAAAAAACCTTTTCCTAATATCCAACCTATATTTCCCTTGGTGCAGCTTGAGACTGTGTCCTCTGGTTCGGTCAGGGGTTGCCTGGAGAAAGAGACCAACCCCACCTGGCTACAGCCACCTTTCAGGGAGTTCTAGAGAGTGATAAGGTCACCTCTGAGTCTCCTTCTCTCCAGGCTGAACACCCCCAGCTCCCTCAGCTGTTCCTCACAGGGTTTGTGTTCCCAGCCCCTCACCAGCCTCGTTGCCTCCTCTGGATGCTCTCAAGTGTCTCAATGTCCTTCCCAAACTGAGGATTCAGAACTGCACACAGCACTCTGCAATACACAGTACAGTGAAGTGAACCACTCTTCTCCAGGAGTGGCACTTGGCCCCACACACAGAGACAAGAGGCTGTCACAGCCAGATGCAATGTTTGGGTAATTGCTGTTTTTCCCTGGTGCATCAGGTGAAGGGAAGCATTTGTTGCTCCTCTGAGCAATCCCCAGCAATCAAAGGCGCTGACTGACAGCGCTCCAGGGACTGCGGCAGGCGCTGCTCGCCAGTGACTCCTACTAATGAGCAAGCACTGCCTGTGAGACTGCTGGGAAGCAGCTTCTCCAGAGCACCCTCAGACAGTCTGCTTTCTTATCAAACACCAAATAATTGTAGAGCTTCTTTTTAAGAAAGGAAAGGAAGTTTTCCACTGAAATTTAAAAGCTGAGCGGCTTTAGAATTTGTGTATTGGCTCAGTAACTAGCTAGTGGTGTAGCCTTTTCCTTTGAAAACCCAGCCCCTTCCATCCTCCCTTTTGCTCATATAAAGCAGGCAAAGTCAGGCAAGGCAGCCAGGACTCGTGTTGTGATTGGTAATCGTAGGACTGAGAATCTATTTTCATTGACTGGACAACAGACAGCAATGGTGACTCTGCAGCTGACTCCCAGGACAGCATGTGAGATATGCGTGGCATGCTGTAAGCTTTGTAGTCTCCTTTGCAGAGGAAAATTCCCTAGACAAGGACAACAGCAGGGAAGCAAAGGAGGACAGACTGACGAATTTTACAGCAGCACAAGTCCTCAGAGAACACTAAGATCTCTTTTATGGATAGAAATAATTTTCATAAGCTGAAAGAAGAAAAAGAGCAAACGTTTAAACATCTGAACTTGAATAATTTGTTTTAAGTAAACCCTCACAAAGCACAAATGCAAACAACCTTACTTCACCTCAGCCTTTCTGGATCAAGACATGTCTCAAAGTAGATCTCCTAACACCTACAGAAATAGTGACAGACAAAGAAATGGGAGAAACTTTAACTCTTACCTAGCTTAGGTTCCTTGGCAAAGATTTTTTTTATCCTCAAAGGCCAGAACAGAGATGCCTTCCTTTAAAAAGAAATACTTTACTAAACTGTTTACAGTGATTTACAGGTAACTTATGATTCATTGATCTCATATCTAAACTGAATAATCCTTAGTAATCAGAGAGACTCATAAGTTGGAGGAAGGAAAAGGACAGTTTTCCTTTTCCAGTTTTTTACTTCTACCACATACAAAAATGTCATATACTGTTTGGATATCTCAGTTTACATGATGACATAATCAACAAGTTAAACTTTATATCAGGACCTCATTAAATATAAAAGACAAATAAATGGGGCTCCATGGTCTTTATTCAGAAAACATGAATTCTCTAATTCGTCACTTTATTAATTCACAAATTCTCCAGCTCACAAACTCTCCAACTTACATGTTGCTCTCTCTGTGCCTCAGTGATGTCACACCACATGTTGGGGTGTGACATCAGCTGTACTCAAAGCCAGAGTAAAATGGACACTCACCCTTGCTTCTTGCCAAACACCTCTGAGAAAAAACAGAGCCTAGGTGAGGGGTAGAGCTGTTAGTCCTCTTGCCTTGCTCAGGGAAAGATTTGGGCCCTCACTTAAGCTCAAATCAGGTAACAACTGATGGTTCATTTTTCCAACACAGGGAGATATCTGATAAACATAGACATAAAAATATATTACCAGCAAAACCAATAAAATGCAGCACAATAGTACAACGATCATAGGATGTAATATAAGATGCAATTTACCATTTGCAGATGCTGCATATCTCATAAAAGCACCATACCAATGATGTTCAGAAGTTTGTTCTATTTCTGTTGCAATTCTGACAATGCAGCCAATATCATGTTTGATAGCAGTGGTCACCTGTTTTGGACAAATAATAGCCATTTCACATTTGGTGATTAAAGTTTTCAGCTCATCAGTTTGAGAGCACACTGTGTCCTGTGCTGGCCCTAAGGGACCAGTGGGGCCCATGTTGTAGGCCAGTCTGACACCAGCACTGGGGGGAAGTTTGCAATATGTCTCTGTTAAGCTGTCTGTGGGTCTTTAATGACATGAGGTGCTTTAGGCTTAAATTTTTACCTCTCATTATCCAACTCCAATTCGATTGCCAGTAAATTAAATTAATTTTGCCCAAGTTGTCTGTTTCGCCCATGGTTGTAATTGCTAAGTGATCTCCTCCTGTCCTTTTCTCAGCCCATGAGCATTTCATTATATTTTCTCTAGCTGAGGAGGGCAGTGATAGAGTGCCTTTGGTGGGCACCTTTGTCCAGCCAGGGTCAACCCACACAGCTGCATAGCAAGGAATTCATTTAATTCTGACACAGGATTGAACCAGCCCTGGATGTGGTGTGTGTAGGGTAAGCATTACCCAAATCGTTCACTATTTCAACCCAAATCACAGGAAATTTGCCATGGGTTTAACAGAGTATGCTTTCTAAGTAGCCCAAAGAACATTTCTTTCCCTAAGATCTGCTTGAATATGAACAATACAGACCTTTATTCTATTACAAATTCTATGGGTGACCACTCTCTGTGCTACTCCATGACAAATAAAGTCCTTAGAATACCAATGATATTTCCTGCAGAGGAGGTAGCTTGGTGTCTCCTGAGTGAGCTGAAAAACTGTTCTAGCAGGTAATGTCTGGGCAGGGAAATCTGGATTTGAGTTTACCCTCAGGCTGTAAATTTCGCTACATTCTCCTTTTTCCTTAAGCTTTCTTTAGTCATCAAATATCCAACTAAAGTGAAAAATCTTCTCTCATCTGTGTATAAAACAAAACAAATTGTTTTATCCATAAGTGATGACAGAATATTATTGTGCAGAACTTCATTCTTCAGGTTAGACTTAAATTCACATTTCATGGAGTGGCCAGAAAACGGCAAAACATTTCAGTAAAACATTTCAGTAAGATATAAAATCAGGAGTGTCATCACTGTCTGCTATAAAATAGATAGGACAATGTTATGTAAATGAAGTGCTAACCTGGTAAATCTAATAAACCACCTCTTTGTTTTATTTTGCTGGTATCAATACCTCCATCCTTAAACCCTTAAATTTTTGTCACTGAGACCACTGTACCATATATTCTGAACACAGTGTAAAAGCAGCTTTACATTTTGTAGACTATGGATTTCCTATTTGCTGAACAGTCTACAAATTTGAAGACACATACAACCCACAAACATAGAATTCTTTATTTCATGGCACATAAGTTAGACTAAATATTGCATTCAATATTTACACTGACCCACGGAGAGGTAAAAACTCTGTTAAAAGAAAGCTGCTCAGGGTTTGCTTTGGAGAAGACACAAATGCAGAAGTCTGGGAGGACTGCAAACTGCTGAAGTCTCTACATTTAAATAAACAGCCAGTCCTGTTTGGTTACCTCACAGTCTGCTCTCATGAGGAGACTCAACCACACATCCTTTTATCTAATTATTCAGGGGCAGAATTCAGTTTCTGTGCCTGGTCCAGGATCTCCCAGCTTTCTGGTCTGCCAACAGTCCTTGAGGTTGGTGTCTCCCCAGTTCAGCCACCTGGGCAATGAAATTGGGATCTCCAGGCTCAGCATCTCTCTCCACAACGTAGCCAGATTTCCAGTGAAACCCCTTTCAGGACAACGTGACTGGAGACTCAGCAGCATAATTCCGCATTAATGGACACTTCAGCTCCAGCAAGGGCACACACTTCTGTTTTCCTGCCACCTCCTAAAGCAGGCTCACACGGGATAGCCCCATTCCCCCAGCAGTGCAGGGTGCCTTTATCTGCAAATCTGACGGACCACTCACAGCCATGACTGACCGTAGCACCAGAAAGTCATCACCCTTAGAAAGCTGAAAAGTGCTGTTTGAGTCTCATGGATCTTCTTTTTTCAGATTCTTTGAATGAAAGTCTAGCTATTCTCAGAATTTAAGTGAAAATATGGGAAAGGTTCCTTCTCATTGCATGAAGAATAACAGGCATTGTACAGCTGTAAATGGAATATCCTTGAGGTTATCCTTGAGGTCTCACACGTGCTCATGAACAATTACTTAGTTTATTAGAAAGCAGGTGAGTGTCCTTTTCAAAGCTAGGAAATGAAAAGTCTCAATGCCATGGAGCTGCTGTTGGAATAATTTCTTCAGAAACATAAATTTAGATTAATTTTCAATACTTATAAAAACCTGTCCAAACTGTATTTTGTCACACAGTTTCACCATAACCATTGCAAAGACTTTCTGGCAAAATTAATGTGTTTGTATCAACTTTCACCATGTGAAATTTGTCCAGTAGTTGCAAAACAATACAAAAAGGTTTTCTTTCTTCAGTTTTGAACAGTCCATGACTGATAAAACCAGAAATAGGAGCCAATACTGAGAACATTGAGCACTTAGGTTTAAATGAACTGTCTCCTATAAAAAAAAATGGATTTTTCAGCGCTCTGAATGTTGTAATTCTGTAAGCTGTGGCTTCTTAACACCTCTTAAAGTGTTAAGAGGTAAGAGCTTGCAAGGTAGAGCTTGCAAGCAGAAACAACTTGCATAGATTTTCCACTGGTCATTTTGTTGGTCATTTGGTTTGTGTGTTTTTTATTTTTTTGTTAATTTATGGAAGGGTTTAGGGTCTGCTTTTTATGATGTTCAAAAAATATTCAGGTGACCATTTATCTTTATGGAGGAAATCTGTATCTGCACAGAAAGGACATGGAAAGACCTAATGAGGGCCTTTAGCACAGAAATGGCTTCCACCCCCATAAATCAAACATATTCATGCTGCAACAGTACTTGCAGCCCTGACCCACATGGGGAGAGTGAAGGGAACACTCAGGCTGAGCAGGAGCTTGGACTGCATCAGCCAGTGCTAGAAGAAGCTCCAAACCCTTTGCTGAGTCTGCTGTATGATGGATGTACTTATACACACATTCATTATTTGTTTAATCCCCTATTATCTTGTTTCTGTATTTCATAATGAATAAACATTTTTAGCATCTACTGATTAAAAAAATGACTGTCATTTTGTGGCCATATGTATCATACAGAAAAGCTGCATGAAGAATAAGTTTAGTTTAGTAGTCAAATAATTTTTTAGAAATATATTTATATACAATAGCTGGAACTTGTCTTGAAAAGAAAACTGGAAGAATGCAGAAGAGCTTGGGGCTGATATGGGGGTGGTAACTGAAGACAACAATAGAAGCAAGAAGAAATGGTTTTGAATTAATATCATGCCTGTTACAAAGTATGGCCAAGCTGCATCTAAAAATAATATTCATGAACACGTCATATCATTGCAGGATATAGTCACAGTAGTATTCTGGACTTCAACAGCACTAGCAGCAAAAAAACCACAACACAATTAAAAAAAAAAAAAAAAAAAGAAAAAGAAGAAAATATGCAAAATACATGTTTTCTGTTTTCACCAGAACAGTAGCTTTCTGCCAAATGCCAGCATAGGAGTTACTTTGCACTATAAAATATATTTGTTGCAGCAGCCACCATACGACTTAATGAACTTGTTCACTTTGGCAAGACAGGCCAAAGTGTTTTCTATTATCCCTTGCTATCTCACAGAGTAAGCACACAAGGCTGGTTCACAACATTAATCACAGTTTTTAATTTGGATCCCTATTAGTTTCTTTAATATTCAAAGCAGCCCTGCTAGAGACAAAAGCAATAGCTCCAAGGCAACGGAAGCTGTTCACTACTCTGGTTAATAATATTTCCCAACCTCCCTTCCAGGCTGATGCTGGATTACAGAGGTGCTTGCTGGATCCAGGTGCCTCTCCATTGCTCTTCTTCCTCCCACAGGGACATGGGGACAAGGAGGGAGATGGAGCCCAGGCTGGAGCTGGTGGCTGCAGGAGCAGCCCAGGTGTGCCAGGGGACCCCAGCACAGGAGGTCTCTGGCCTGGGGCCAGGACACACCACTGCAGCCCGTCCTCCTCCAGGATGTCAGCCAAAATGACCGTACAAACCAGGGAGCCCTCAGTGCACCAGGGATCCTTGACTGCACGCTGCTGCGCGCTCCCTCAGTGGCTCAGCATTTCTTACAACTCTGCTTGAGTGATGTCAGCCACTCTCCAAGTTAATTAGTCGGCTTTCAATTACTAGGATAATTAACACCTCATTTAAAGCAGAAAATAGTTCTCTTAATTTCAGTACTCTATGACTAAATTTGAGTTTGCCTCCAGCCCAACAGCTCCCAAAAGTCTTGACCTGATAGTGCTGATTGGGATGATTAGCCCAAACAAATTACAATATTACAAAGACTTTCCAGCTCTGTCTATTCCAACCTTTGCAGGATTTTTCAGGACTCTCAATGCGTATTTTCCTCAAAGAATACTCAGGGCATTGCAGAAGATTCCCTATAAAACCATACAGAGAAAAACTCTGCTGGCTGCATCAGTAGCAGTACAAGTGACCACCACACAAGAAACCATCTTCATTTAGTTAGTTTTTATTTTCATAGGGAGCATAGAAAGGTGCTGGTTCAGCCAGCAATCGACCCTTCAACAAAACCATCTTCAAAACTAAGCCTGTACATGGAGAGGGGTGAACCTGAGCCACTTGCATAGACAAAAGCCCTCTGTTTTGGGGAGATTTTTGTGCTTAGTGAGGGGGGTGGGAAAATTTGCTGATATGTAGAGACATCTGCAGGAAACAGAAGACCTTCAACAGCATAATTTCTTCAAGAAATCAAGGTAACAGAACCTGTCTTTTGGAGAGATTCTTAAGTTTAAAGCTGAAGAGATTTTGCTGTGGAAAGGCTAAATGAGCATTGAGATCTCTTGCATTTCATTTGATGAAAGCAAACACCCCAGGAGGCAAAAGCTATTTAACCTACAACTAGCTTTTTATTTCTGATTATGTAAGGGATCCATTTTTCATGTAGTTAAAACAAGTATTTCTCCTTTCTGCTTTGGTGTTTTAATTCAATAGATTTTCAGGAAAGACATTTTCAATACGACTAAACTTTCATCATGACAGTGACTGTGATGTACAGTGTCATTCAAGTATGTGCTTATTTTTGAGTTCCTTCACTTAGACTGGGATAAGCTTGCCCAGAAGCTCAGAAACTGAATAAAGATTTCTGTTCATCAAAGCAAAGATTTCTGCAGATTTGGGGGAAATGCCTGTCCCACACTGCTTGAAGGGTGCTATGTGATTGGGTTATTAAAGATGGAATCACCATGCTGTAGCCAAAAGGGGGATGTTAAAAATTAATGACAGTCCTGCCTGAAATGAGAATACAACTACACATGCAGCCTTAATATTCTTCTAGCATTGCTTGGAGTTTTTTGCATAAAATTTCTTGCAGCAGGAACTTCTGGTTGCTTGACAGATTCAAGCTGACAGTCTACAGGTGAAAATCTTTCTGCCACGTTACAAGTTGTTTGAGTCATACGGGACCATGGCGACAAGGACACATTATGTGCAGGCACTCACCTTATCAGGGCCAAGCTGCAAAAATCCTCTTAAAAATGGCTTCATTGGCTTAAGAAAGTTTGTGCCATGCTTAAGAATGTGTAGAATTTGATTCTATGCAGAGGGCTCCCTTCCATGTTTGATTGCTCATTTTTTATTCAGCAAGAAAATAGCCTGTCAGTTGTCAGCAAGGATCAGCTGTCCAGTGCTGTAATTCTGAGAGCAGTTGTTGATTTTACAAAAAGAGGAGCTAACTTGCAGCCAATCTCCTCCTTTTATTCTGGGCTTGATGCAACTTTGGAAGTGTTATTAAGAATTTAAATCATAAACAGAGTGTATTCCATTTCTTTCCTGAAATTTTAGGTATTTATTTTACCTGTTTGAAGTCACAGATTATCTTCCCCCCCCACCAACAGAAATGAATATGGCAAAACTAATATAAAGCATGCAGGTAATATTGTGCAGTTTCCTTTTATGTGCATCAAGGAAAATCACCCAGGCCCAGCAATAGACACCAGACAGAAAGATTTCCATCTGACTGTAGTGCACACCAGGACAACGAACCTCAAAATATATTGCTTTTTTCTTAGGTTCTTGGCCTTCAGATAGAATCTAAAAATAGAGAATATCACTGAAAGACTCAGTGATTTGGTCTAAAGATTGCACCAATGTACTTGTTGTGTTAGGACCTTTTTGATAACACAGCCACATTCTTTATTGTGTTGAAAAATGAGGTAGTTTAATTTGCCTACCGTCTTATATTTCCCAGAAATGTGATTATTGTGATATCCCTTAGAAACATGCTAGACCACTGCAAAAAAAACAGCTGAATTTTATGGCAAACACACGTGGCATCAAATTAAACATCCAAACAAGGCATATGGTCAAGACCAATCAGAGTTAGGAATCTGGCTTTGTTTCTACCTCAGTAGTCCAGCAAAATCCTTAGGTTATGGCACATGCTCTGCTGTGTCATGCTATGTGCTTTCCGGACTTTTAATTCCTTAAAATACAAATTACAGTGGAAATTGCATTGGAAAACAAGAATTGTTGCAGTCTGCCATGCTCTGCACAAAGTTATCTTGCATGGCACAGAACCAGTCCCCCATTGTGCAGGATTTGTGGGCTGCTCTTTGGAGAGGCCAAACAATCTTCACTGCAGAATTAAGGGATTCCAGGTCACTCTCTTGGTGTTAGATGCTTAGTAGGTGCTCTGGATCGGGCTATGATTCACATTTCAAAAAACCCTTAAAATATTATTTTACTAATTTCATAAATATTTATATGGTATGCAGCAGGGAAGCAACAGTCCTGATTACAAGCTACTCACAGGAGGCACCACTGCAATCCAAGTGCTAAAAAACCAGATTGTTATAATTGTAATTGATTAGTACCTCGAGATTATGGAGAATATTAGCACTAGTCACAGAATTATGGTGTCTTAGTCATCCTTGTATTGACAGAATATTTGAAACAAGTCATCTCCTTCAAATAAACCTAATATCAATGCTTGACTTATGGATATTGTGGTGTTTGTGGATCAATATTTCAAACACTTTGCATTTGAATGTATATTTTAGGTAACTGTTTATACCACATGTACTCTTTTCCTTCTTTACTGCTCTGTTTCCAAAACTGAAATTATATTTATAATTTTATTCTGTATTTCCTCACAGAACTTTGTGGGTTTTGGGTGAAGAAGTAGGGCTATCACAGCAATTGATGGTACCTGTTAAAGAAGAGACAGTAAGACAGTGAGCAGCCGTGATTCCACTCCCACCACAGCAGTGACAGTGGCTGTGGACTCTGCACAGGGCTGTCCCTCCAGCAGGCCAGGAGAAGACACTTCCTTCTGTGTTGCTCCCCATTCTGCTCCCAGACATCCCAGCTTAGCATCTTGAACAAAGTAACTTTTGTATAAAATATTTGCTGTAGAACCAATACCAATCTGGAAGGAAACACCACTTCTTTATTTTATCACAGACCTCTCACCTACACTTAAATAAAATAGTTTGCATTGTGACTGCAACTAAGGTTGGGATATATAAAATGATACATTGCTGAATATGTCCAACTCACAGCTTCAAGGAGATTTGGAGACACTCAACACCTCTAGCAGAATTTATCAGAGGTTGGCACATCAAGTCCAGAATGCCATTAAAACATGCTTTAGCTTTGGATCCACACTTAAGTGGTCAGATAGTTGGATGAGATGATCACTGAGGTCCTTTCCAACTGAAACATTTTATTTTAGTCAAATTTTGGTTACTCTATCCATATACTCCTAAAGGTGCCCATGGAGGAGGCATATCAGTCTGTCTAGCAGTTCTATTTTCTGGAGCATTTACCTTCTATAAAACTAGAAGTACTAAAAGAAAATTATAATTTACGAAGTCGAAATGCATGGTTTGATCTACTCCCCTGACAACTTGCTTCCTGTTGTACTCTTCACAAAATTGTATTGTTTCCATCAATTCCAGAAAAAGGGATATAAAGTCATTTAGAAGTGAGGTGTACATCTGTGCCCAAAAGGACAGCTCAGGTTGCCAAGTAGATGCTAACATGAGTACAACCATCACAGCTCAAGTGCTGGCTTATCAGCAAAACCACAGTGATTTTGTGACACAATAATCTTTGCTTGAATAATAACTATTTGTCAAAAAACAAAAGCAGAAAAATATTTCTTATTTGCTGAGATGTCTCAGATTTAAAGGAATTGAAACCTCCTTTTTTAAAAATTATTTGGTCAAAATAAATACACAACATTCTGCAAAAATCAAAATTATTTCTTTCCTACAATCACTTTTTTCCCCTACTACTCATCTGACAATACTGTTTCTTTGTTTTAATATTTTAAGTTGTTCTAGATAATATATTACTTTAGATTATTTTTTAGGATCATTTTCCCTTCTTAATTAGAATATCAAAACCACAAAAACTTTCACAGATTAGAGAAACTGTACAATTAGCAGTCAGAATCACTGGAATGAAGCTTGGAGAATCAGAAAGGAATACTCCTGCTGACAGTGTGTTTTCTGACAGCCATCTGTGAAAATTTCATCAATAATGTTCATTGTTCTGTCTATGTTACATCTGTGTCATAAAAGTGTCTTTAATGCTTTAAAGATACTGGGAAAATTCCACTACATGCAATATCCACTGACATGGAGCACACCACTTCAGTGTGGTACATGATTAGAAAAGATAACTACCAGTCTGTTCAGCTGATATTCAGATGTGAAATGAAGTCATATCACTCTAAAACAGGGTCAAATTAATTCACAGTCATAGTGAACAATTGTTCACTCTCATATGAACAATGCTTTTTATTATTTCCTCCTTTAGGCATCTGGTAAGTGAAGGATTGATATTTCAACTCTATTGCTTTCAGAGGACTAAAGCTATTATTTTGTCTTTTGTGTTTATTTATTGTATGACATTTCTTTTGGGTTTTTTGTGGTTTTGGGGTTTTTTTTAGTTTATATTACTGAAATTGTAAAACTGCGCTGGTACGCTAAAATATAAAAATTGTGGCTAATACAGTGAAAATCTAAATGGAATATGACTGAACAGAATGTATGTAAGAAGTAAACCAACCTCATAATCACCATGGAGGTACTTCAGCAGAGATGCCAAACTTCTCAGAGAACCAAACACTAAGTGGATGTGTGCAGTTGGCAGAAGTTACAAGTTAAGAAAAAAATACAATCTACTCTGTAGTTCTCAAAGGTTTTGTGCAGCACAGGGAAATGAACAGACAGAAATCTTAGTACTTAGTACAGAAATACTTAGTACAGTGACTGTTCCCTCCTATGAGCAAACAGCCAGTCTCACTGTTGAAAGTTTTGCTTTTAGTTTGTCAGCAAAAATTATTTTAGCAAGAACTTTGAATTTAAAAACACAATACTCATAGCTAAGACAGCCTTTTAAGCTAAAGTTCAAGGAAAAAATATGTTGCGGGTTTTGTTTTGTTTGTTTTTTCCCATGCAGAATCTTTGGGAAGTTGTTATACCTGGCCAAATATTAGCATATATATATATATATATATATGCATGTATATAAAATACATGTATTTTATATATATATATATATATATTTCTCTTTTTGCCAGTAGTAAAATATATCTTGAAGAAAAGAGGTTATGGACATACCCAACTACTGCAGCCAAGGGATCTACAGGGGTGCCTGGGATCCACAACACAAGTACGTGTGCACAGTGCCTATTATCCAAGATTTCCAAAGTCCAGTAATTTCTACTGACAAAGAAGACTTTCCAAATTTCCTTTCTCCTGTTCTCTCTCCCCTAAGCTCTGCAGGCAGGAACCCCCTCCCTTCCCTCCCTCCTTCCTCTCTCTCCCCATTAGAAATGTCACTACCCCATCTGCTGCCCTGAACCCACTCGTGCTGGCAGGGACTCGCGGGCAGAACGAAGGAGCTGAAGTCATTCAGCAAAATGTGCTACACAGACTCTTCCAAGGCAATTGCTAGCACTTTCCACCAAGGAAAAATGTTGTGCAGAAGGGATTTATGCTGCTATGGTTCTCCTTTGATGCCTGTAAGACAGATCAAGACACATCTGTTGCATCATTAAATCCAACTCGTTCTTGCTGCAGGGACCATGTAGTTTATTTGTTCCAAGTGTCTGTGCTTTGTGTCATCCAAGCTAAGTGGTGACCAAGGGAATTGCTTCCCTGAACACAAGAGATGCTGCTGAAATACCTGATTTACACGGAATTATCTTTGTGCATCTATCTCAAATGATGTTACAAATTCAGCCAGCAAATGTACATGTTATTGTGGTCAGTAGACTTTCACTCATTTGAAATTATGAATACTTTATGGCTTTTATCAAATAAAACTGTAATAACACATCTCAAAATGTGCAGCCTTTTTGGAAACCACATTGTACAGGAACTGCTTCTTCTCATAATTACATATTTGGCAACAGAGGGTGAGGGGGTGAAGAAAAGCTCTTTTCCCATCTGCAGAAAATCCTGACAGCCTCTTGAAAACAACAGTAATGAGGGAGAGAAAAAGAGGTATTTGTGAAGGCTTTAGATATTAATTTCACACAAATATGCCAAACACAAAACCTTCCTTGATTTTTTTTTGTTTGCACGGGAGGAGGCTTTGCACATTTCACTGGAACTCCTGGCAAAATACAAGGATCTGAGGGCATGTAGCTCTCACAGAATATTTTAAGAAAGAAAATCTTAGTTGGTGTTTTATTTCACAGTATTCACACCATTCCAACTCTAGACAGAGGCAGAAAATGAAGAAGCAAAAAATGGATCTAAGTTTACTGGACCAATAAAGTGAAGAAAAGGGAAATATTCAGATTAGTCTTCATAGAGCCTAAGTAGCTCACTTCATCCTAAGGAAACTCCTCTTTGCTATGGAGCCCTGAATATGGGCTCAGGGAAGTTTGGAAAGGAAATAAGTGATAACTGCTGTCAGCTCTGGATAGCAGCAGAAGGAAGAAAGGAAAACCTTTAAAGAACTCTGTCCCAGGAACCAGATATGAAGAGCAAAGCTTTGCCTTCAGCTCAGCCCTTCACCCTACAGTATCACAGCAATTTCAGGGTAAGCTGTTTGCATGATCTGACACTTTACAAAATCTGTATCCTCTTGTCCAGGGGAGAATGTGGTATGGCAGTCACCAGCATTGGAATAAGTGGAAATTTCCAGTCATAGAAGGAGAAAACTTGAGGCCTTTGAAAAGTCTTTGCTTTATAAAGTGTGGCTCCTGCACTCTGCCTTGCTGTCCTATCTGCTGGCATGTACAATTATAACCCTTCAGCTGAAGATCTACATTAAAAAAGTCTGCAAGGCAAGATACTGAGTGCATATGTTTATCTGTAAATGTCTCTATTCAGAGACAGAATTTCTATTTATACCTTTACATGTACTGTAAATTTTCTGTAATATCCATAAAGCATTCAAACATGCTTATGTAAAATAGAGCACATGAATGTCATTGATCTCCAGAAGTGTTAATCTCTCTTACTTGTGTTACTTGCTGCTTAATAAATAAAATATTTCTTTTAACACCCCAAATAATTCAGGCCAAAAAAAAACCTCAGGACACCTTGTCACTGAAGATGATTTTGAGACTTTTGGTTGCTGAATGCCATGAAATGTATACACAGGGACATGATAAGGTAAGACTGTTCCTTAGGTCAATACTTTGAAACAGACACTATTTGAAATAAAAGTAAGTATTGCTTGTCATGCTCTCAGGCTGTGTTTTGATTGGTATTTCAGGTTAGGAATAAATTGACCACAACTGTAGTAAATCAGCTCAGACATAAGCAGAACATGCTGCAATACTCCATCTTGGACTACTCCTGGAATGGTCTGTGGACCAAGTAAAAGCACAGATGCTTTGCCACCATCACTTATATATAATCATGGCTTCTTATATTCAGTCATTCTGCAGTTCTACTTCTGTTTTTATTGACTCTTAATCATTTTGCTTTATTTAGTCAAACTACCTATGATTAAAACCAAGTTTTAAATGGAATATCTACAAACTTGGACGTGGAGTTTTTCCTTGAGTTTTGTGATACCAAGTTTGAAAAACATCTTTCTTTCTGTATAAAGTGAGGTTAAAAGCTTCACTTCTTCTAATTTGCATGATTGGTATTTAACAGTCTGAAAGAGGTTGGTTTGTTCTGGCTTTTAATTTTTTCCAGGCATTTGGAAGCAATCTGCTAGACAGCATGAACTAGTAGCCAGCTCAATGTGCAGCTTCAACAGTGTCCTGTTAGTTGGGGAAAAGTCTCTGAACTCACTAAATTCACCAGCCCTGCTGTCTGAAAGCTGAGGATGGAAACAGGACAGCACTTTTCCTGAGGACCAGATCTCATACTCCACCAAAGCCTGACTGAAGGTCTGGGGTGCAGAGGAGCAACAGAGAGGGCAGGGGGGTACTCAGTGTCAGCTGCCCAAGGGGTAAAAGCTACAGGAAAACTTTGGAAATACCTTGGAGCAATAACTGAGGAATAGATCAACCTGTTGTGTGACACCACCTCCTGCTTCTGAAGGACACAGTTTGTGTAGCCTCTGCCCCTCGGACTCTGAGCAAGAACTAAAAACATTCTAAGGGATTGCAGCTGCAGCCCTGGATGGCGAAATTCAGCTGTACTGTATCAGTGTAGCTGGAAAAAAAAAGTGTTCCGCTTTGGATTTTATCCACATCAGCTACTACCACGTAACAAATTATTACTCCTCTGTTTCAGCTTGGTGTAAACAGAGCAGAAAAAGATGAAACATCTGAAGAAACATCAGAAAATAACAGGAGAAAAAAAAATCTCTTAAATTGATTGTACTAACAAGTTTTATTGTTACAAGAAAAGAAAAAAACTCAAACAAACCAAAAAAACACCCCCCACAACCTCACAGCAGGGTTCCCAAATTCAATTGCTGTGTTGCTTTAAATTGAATGCTGATGAACTTCTGATTCTGGCACTTGAAAACTTCAAAACTTCTTGATTACTTTAGCTCAGCCTCAAGCACTCAACTTTATTGTAACTCAAGGCACAGCGCCAAAATGCAGGACCAGCCTGCCATCCAGTCAGGGTAATTCCATGGATTAATCAGGATGCCTGATTCCCGGAAATTTTGGGCACATTGGCTGAGCAACTGATTATGGCTGTGCTACAAATGAGAAAGACTATATCTTAGAGCTTCCCAGACAGCACATGATGTGTTCTGCTTCAGGAAGTTCAGTGTGCATATTACTTCACAGCTTGGATCCCAGTTGCTCACGGAAGTGACCTCCATATTCTGGAATTATTTGAGAAGTTTGTTGCACTCAGAAAGCATCTTATTTCACTATCATGGTGAAATTCAAGCATATGAGCATATTATTCTCAGAATCATCAGAGAATCCTTGCACAACAATACTATAATCGCCCTAAAACAAGGGAAAAAAAAAAAAAAAAAAGAAAATTAGTCCACAATACTGCCTGCTCTTGTCTGAGTGGCCTCTTGGAATGATGCTGGTGATTTCTGTTAGAACTGAAAAAGAAGAAACATTCCCATCAGGGACTGTCCTCATAGGTATAGTCAGGTATATGAGTGCATAAAAATAAAACAGTGTTCACCTTCCTTCTCATGGCCAGCCTGCTCAGGAACAGCATTTCCTGGTCTAGCAGAGTCCCACCAGGAAGTGTCAGGTCCACCATGAGTTCCTCGTGGATAGGAGGAATCTCATGGCAGAGGATGTTCCTGTCTGTTACAAGCTCTGGGGCTACAAGGTCTCTTGGACTGTTGGAGGCCCATGAGGTAAGGGGGATGGTGGGGATTTTGGACCAGTAGGAGTTCCTTAGTGATATTTTTAGGGATTAATAGTCTTGATAAGGGTCTTGGAAAAGCTCAGACAACTGATGAGGCAGTTGTTGGATGAGAATGGCTTAACCTGAGGACTGGTGCTGCCCCTGGTTTAACAGCAGAACACTGCTTTTACTTTTTGGATACTGTTATCCCATTTCAAATCTTTGAAAATGGTTTCATGGAGTAAAAGAGCAGCATCTGAAGAAAATGTAAAATAAAGAATGAAACGGGCAGAAGGAATATGAATGGATTTACTCAAACAGGTAAAAGGAAAGAGAATAATTTACCAAACAAAATTAAATAATTAAGGTGACATTAACCGATTACTTTGGTCTTTTCTTTTATAAAATAAAGGAAGAAAGAGGAATAATAACCTTAGAACATCTAGCATTTCAGAGATGCTACCATTTTATTGTCATCAATTCTATCATAAGGAAGTTTTCTGACATTTCCTCTTCTGTTTTCTACAGTTTGGTTGAACATCTTTCTTCAGAAAAAAGTATACCTGTAAGTATGTGATTTTACTATTATATAAAATATTGAAAAGTACCTTTGGAAATTCTAATCTTGAGCCTTTAATGTCAAATGCTGATTCAAGTGTTTCTGAAAAACAGAGATAATTATAATACAAAGAGTTACTTAACCATAAAGCCATCAATCAGACTGCCTAAATAATTTCAAAGCAATATGGAATATCTCTGAGCAGCAGTTGCTAATGTCACTTACTTTTTCACTGATAAAGCCCTCATCTGGTTCTTCTCTCAGAGCTCTTACTTTTTGTTGAAACCACATCAGAAAATAGAAATTAACCACAGTGCTCCTGCAACATCTCCTCCAGACAAATCCTACTGTGATAACTCCAGTAATTTAACTTGTAATAGTAGTTCACTTGAATCGTAACTGAAGAGAGCTAATACTGATTCTTAAAGAAAGGAAAACAGACTGTATTTTGACATCCTTACAGGTCTTTTTGCCCTTTAGTCTGACATCCTGCCTGGATTCTCTGAATCCGAGCATGTATTGTGTTAATATTTGTTAGCCCCTACTGAAGGATTCACTCTTCTCTATTGGAAAAAAAAAAAAATCATCATCCTACATAGGTGTATAAAATCCCTTGAAAAATCCATCCAAACACATATCTAAATAAACTTTGTTCTGGATATTAGTAGTGCCCACAGTGCCTGTCAAATTTCCTGTTCAGTCCAGTCAAATGCAATCTTTCCATGTCGTTTTAGAGATGTTCAGAATAAGTGTCATCATCAGATGAAGGATATTAGTAATCCTCATTTATGGAGATGGAAACTGCAGTACAAGGATGTTAAAATAAAGAATTTGGATATTTTCTACTTCACTGGAATTCTGGCACTGGAGAATTGCCTGCTCTGAGGTCTGCTGCCTGGCAAACAAGGTCTAGATTGTGGGGACAAAACTGTGTTTGCACGGGTTGATTGCACAGTGTATTTTCACACCAACCTCCTTTCAGCGTTCCGCACAGTGAGTACTCATCGTCAGCTCCGCTGCAGAGGAGCTCCTTCCAGAGGAGTGCTTTGGCACCATCATACCAGACATTGAAGACAATCTTCAAAAAGTGAATGTCACTTCCTAATGAAAACATGGCAAGTAAGAAAATGGTAACTGATGGAGAGGAAAAGTGTATATGGAGACGTGCCGTTTAGATAAAAACTAGATTTAGCCAAAATACTGTATTTTTGTAAGACTTCCCCAAAATTAAAAAGGTATGTGTCTTGAAAACTTCTACTTCCAGAAGAAAAAGGAAAAAAATCTATTGTTGTTTTCAACAACAACAAAAAATTAGTCTTAAAAAATATTTGGGAGAGAAATTTCAAAACCTGTTTTAATTTCTTCAGTAAAGGAAACAGAGTTCATTCAGCTCCACAGCTACCTTAAACATGTGCTCAAATGAATACCTTAGTTTTAAGCAGGTGTTGCAAATGTCACAGACATCTTTTCATTAAAATCCTTTCATTAGGATTTTTCCTGCTGAAGCTGAGAAGTTTCAGCAACAAAGTGTAAACAATGGTTATCTGCTGCTGTGGAATGCAACAGGTGGATCCATGATTGGTCTCCTGTGGATGTTTGGATTTACTGACCACTCACGGCAGAGCTGGGTCTTCCTCTCTGCTGACACACAGACCTTTGTTATTCATTCCTTTGCTATTCTTAGCTTAGCTAGCCTTCTGAGAACTTTTCCTTCTATTCCTTTTAGTATAGTCATAATGTACTATATATATCATAAAATAATAAATCAAGCCATCTGAACATGAGGTCAAGATTCCCGCCTCTCTCTCACACTGAAGACCCTTGTGACCACTGTCACATTGCAAAGAAACTATCATGAATGCTTCATAAAAATGTCTTTCAAGGGAAGTAAACCTAATGCAGAAGGGGAAGTTTATGATACAACCAGATCCTAAACATTTCATTAGCTGAGCTTGCTGCCTTAAAGGTGGGTTTAAAGATCACAGTTAGGTTTGCACACAAAATGCAGTACCATCCCAGCTTCTGGAACATGCATATTCTTCATAGAAGTCCTGCCATAGCTGGATGGCCTGATGATACTCTCTCTCCTTTAAAAGACCTGGATCTTGTCCAGGCCAGAAGACCAAAATGCACCTACACCTAAACTGCCACAGATTTGCATTTATAGTGACAGTCTGTGCACAGGGCTCTGGTAAGTTCTCCAAGTAAAACTCAAACTCATTTCACAAATCATCATTTCTGTCCATCACTGTAGTTTATCTGTTCCATTTTTAATCCCAGAAACCAATTTCCTAAATCACATGGCATTTAGGATGAAGTGTCAGTCTTTCAGTTGTATTTCATTTTCAGCATTTCCAGAATACAATTGTCTAGTTCAGAGACACTCACTTGGAATCCAGATAAGAGCAGCCTTCCAGACAGGTTTGTTCCTTGTGCTGCAAGGTGTCAGATTAAACATGAAAGAATGAGCTGTAGAATCTACAGGGAAAAAAAATCATTTCACATTGATAGCGTGAATAGGTTTCTCTATAAAATAATAAGAATATACAGTTATACAAAAGTCACATACATCTTTTTAAATGTATTTAAGTTATATGCCATAAAATTGCTCAATAGAATATATGTGGTAAATATTAAATATGTTTTTAAAATTATACTATTAATTATTTTTACATTTAAAGGGCAAAATCAGTATCATATTTCTTTAAGTAAAGAGAAGTAAATTTTTGGTTGATGATATTTTGCACACAAAAAACCAGAGACAAAAGTACCTTTATTTCTCTTTTGAAGACATAAAACCTTTTTACTAGCACTAAACCAGCATGGTCTTCTACTGAAAATATCCCTACTTATGCTAATCATGCTGACAAGAGCTAAAAATATTTTTAATGCATCAGCAAATTTTCCAGGTAATGTAAATGAACCTTTAAGTAGATTTGCTCTGTGACTTACCCACCTTGCATTTTTAAAATACACAAAATATCAGCCCATGACACAGACAGGGCAAGGAGGGACACACCATGCTGTCTCAGAACCTGATTGGTACTGCCTGACAAAATACAACATTCCCTCTTCTTTTTCACATACTTCAAGCTTGTCATTGTAACATACTGGTTAACTCAATAGGTATAATTTATACAACAGAGTGCTTGCAAAACTAGTTTAAATCCATTATCTTATAATATTTTCTAAACAAAAACATGCCTACTTTACTTGAGAATAAAATTCTCTCTCTCCAAGCTGCTGGAACCAGCCTTGTGGTAAGATTTATGCCTATGAAGTAAAATTCTTATAACAGAGTGATTAATAATAGAAATATACTTCTTGTTCTTTTTCTGTATTTCTCAAAGAAACAGAGAAAGAAAAAAAAGCAAATTTAAAAGAAAACTCACAATCCCTCAGACTACAGTAATTATTCCAGAAATTTAACAAAAGGATTACTTATTCTTTTACTTACCACAAAAAGTATACGACATTTCAAGATCTGATGATGTACAAATGAATTCACTGACTCCAGGGGTAAATAAGATGAAAAAAAGGAGTCCAAACATAGCTACTTTTTTTGCTCAGTATCTGATGGTATAAAACTTCACTTGGGAGAAAGAGGAAGAAAATTCAGCACAGTCATCATCAGTCACATGTCTTCGGGGAAAGCTCTGCTATTTATCAAATTCTCTGCAATCTTTGTTAATTCTGCTGCAGCACTGTCAGTTATCATCACAATAAATTTTGTTAAGAAAAAGAATTTCTGCTTTTGTTGCTACATTTTCCCCAGACAGTGCAGCTGAAACCAAGAGTGAAAAATTAAAGAGAAAACTGTGTGAAATGGGGAAGTGGAATGACATTATGACTACCAGAAGCACGTAATGAGCAAGTTTAGTTGAGTCATCAGGGGTAAGATTTTTAAAGGCATAATTTCAAACACAGAGTTTCCTGCACATATTCAAGAAGAGAAAAATCCACAACTGATGAAAACCAAGTCCATTCTTTTATTTTTATGGTAGCCAGTACCTCTCACTGGTTTTCATGTGAGCTTCTTACAAAGCTCACCATGCTTTAAGAATACACCAGACATCTGAAGGAATGTAATTAGATGATGTATTTCAAATGGAGCTGAATGCAACCATCTGATGTTATGATGTGCACAAAAACCATGACTGATTGTGCCCAGAAATGGGGGAAATTCCTAGATTAATTAAGGAAAGGGAAAATTGAATTAAAGGTGCCTGAAAGTACCAAATAAGTAACTACTACATGAAATAATTTACAAAATAAGACAAAAATTTGAAAATTTAACGCAGCTAGAGAATTCCCTTCAGTATTTCAAAATCTTTCTATAGACCACAAGAAGAGTCCCACTGGCCTGACAGAGTTCAAAATTTTAAGAAATTTTCAGTTGGCTTTTAAGTGGGAATTCAAAATTATATCACTTTCCTGACAGGTCTCCAGAGTACATACATCACACATTTTTGCTCTTGTTTAACAGGATGCTATAAAACATCCTTGTGATCATAGCAATAAAACAGTTCTGTTTCAAGATGGACAAATTTTGCTTAAAAATAGTAAGACACGCAGTGAAATTGAAATAAATAAGGAAGGCTGTAATAGTTGGAGAAAAGAAATGCAGTAGTGAGACAGTAACAAAGGAGCTGTGAAACAGCTATGAAAGAAGAGCTACCTTTTGCACATACAGCCAAAAAATATTCCTTTCAGCCACAAAGCCATGACCAGCGGTGTGAAGGAGTTTAACGTGTGAGAAGCCAAGCCAGGCTGTCTGCTGAGTCTTCTGTCAGTCCAACAAGTCCCAGGTCAGTCTAAAGCAGGCAGGGGGTGGCAGTGACCATACCCCACTGACACACAAGATTTCCAAGCTGAACTCGGGTCCCTCTGTGGCCAGACTTGGTCTGGCTTTGCTGCTCAATACGTTGGGTGGCTGATGCAGTCATGGGCAGAGTGGAAAGAGCACTGCAGATTGACAAGATTTTACATAAAGCTCTCTTAACATGAAAGAAGACAAACTCTCTGCTGAATTGACTTTCTAGACCTGGTTCAGGCATGGGTGTTTTTTTCAGATACTTGCTGCAGAAAAGTTATAGATGAGGAATGAGTCCCCCCTGGTGGCTTAGACAGACAGACACATGCAGAAACCTCCTGCTCCTTCCTTATTGCACTTTTATTGCACAAGACTATTCAAATGCTTTAAAAAGTCAGTGCAAGAAAGCTCAATTTTAAACTATCTGGCTGGCTAAATTGGAAAATGGGAACAATAATTATTACTGGTATCATAGCTAAAATATCCTTTATGACCATGATTATAAAGCCTACAACCTTGACCGCTGTGTTTGGTGAAACTGTCATTAAATCAAAATAACCTTAATTATTTTTAAATGCTTTCAGCAAATTCTGTTTTAGATGCTTGTGGCATTTCATGCCAATATCAATGCTGTTCATAGAAGTGATGTCTTGTGATGATCACTAAAGTCCCAAACCAGTGCACTAATAGTGTGAGGAGTCTGTTCTGTTCCTTTCAAGCCAGTATGAGGATCACTACAGATTATAAAGTTCTATACACTTTAATTTTACTAAATCTTTTTTCTTTACTATAATCTTTTTCTTATATATTCCAACCCAGAAAGAAGGCAAAAAGGAAGTGGAAAGAGCTACACAATAATGTTACTTCACTGAGGTTCTGTCAGTGAACTACTTCATTTATTTCGAAATCCTTTGCAAGTAAATTCTGTAGGAACCAGCTCTCATGTCCAATTAACAGTACATAAATTCAAGTCTAAAGAATTTAGAACTTCATACCTATGACTTTTAATTTTGCTACATCTGAGATATTGAGAACAGAAGTTTATTCCAAGGTTCCTCTCTGATTTGTGGTTAAAATCCTTAAAATAATTCATGATATTTTTATCTTCTTTCCCAATGCATCCAAGAAGTGCTTAACTTCCTCTATGATTGCTTTTCAAAATAATCACTTTGTATTTGGATTGTTGGCTGCAGATCAGTACATTGACCAGATGAGCACTTATAAGACATTAAAATTCCCTCTGGAAAGATTTATAATATGCATGATCGTAATATCCCATCACAGAAAAATAAATAATAGTACAACAGTATACCAGGGGAAAGTACTCAATTTCAGAGTGTTAGACAGAATTAAAGATTATATCCTACCTTTTGCCATGTAACAAAATTTCACTTCAATGGAAAACTCTTTTAAGACATTAACCATATTTATTAAATACAGAAAGAGGCAATAATAATTTTCTTTGTAGGACCATTTGTGAGTTTTTGAAGTAAATAGTTTTTCACCTGGAAGCAGACATTTATTCCTACTGATTCTGGGTTTAGGGTTGATGCTGGAGGCACCTTAACCTAAAAGGGACATATATAAGGCATAAGACTGCATTCACAAAATAAAAATACACTCAACTATCAGCATGAAGAATAGAAAACTGTGGACTCTTCTCAAATCCCCTCACCCTATCTTTGACAATGTTTATAGTGGAAGTAGAAAGTCATGCCCAGGGATACAATAAAGAGGTAGAGGATTAATTTCCTCTACAGGCAACTGATTAAATGCTTGAGAGTGCCATAGGAGTACAAACCAAGAACAGGTTACTGGAACATATCCAGTGGTGCATTGGTAGCATTTGAGTAAGAAACAAGAGTTTTTGAAATGTAGAAAAAGTGCTGTGCATTATGCTGAATAATGTTAAATGCTGTATGAACTTTGGCTTAGTGTTTTGATTTGAATATATCCCATTAAACCACTGGAGACTATTAAAATGTAGCAAACACATACCAGGTGGGATGGCTTTCCTGTGCAAACTATTATGTTGGAAATAACTCCCTGCCTCTTGCCAGTAGCCTTACAGTTTATTCTCTGCAGGCCAAGTTTAGGACTAAAACTTACAGTTGTACCCTGAAGTATTCATTAAACTATTAAAATTGCCAAAAAGAAGAGAGATAAGAGGATGAAGGGATAAGAAAGGGAGATATCCTACCTGAGGCTCACAGTATGCACACCACAGCAACACTTTCCATCCTGGAATTCTAGAAAGGGAGACAGCTGGACATATTTTGCGGCTGTTTGCTCTTGTTCTCTGCTATTCCCTGCTTAAAATAGCTGCTTGCTGAGGTCTGTGTAGCTCTGGGATAATCTTATTATAGTGGATCCAACTCACAGCTAAGCACACTTGTCCCATTTCCCATGCAGGCTGCAGCAGGGTATGCTGTACACTGGGGAATGAAGAAATCCATGGTATGAGACGTGAAGAAATCTGTGGTATGGCCACAGAACTCCAGAGCAACCAAATTACAGCAGTTAACCAAGTTTCCACCCTATTAAGTTATGTTGAGCAGTTGTAATAATTCATGTCTGCTCTTAATTTTTACAGCACAAAGAGACTTTCATGAAGTTTCCATCACCTAAATCAAACCCTCATGGTTCCATGAAAAAATTTACAGATTTTCTTAATCTTTCCCAATATGATGACTTTGGTATGTCATAAAGCAAGCTCCAGTCAAATTAGTTAACTTTTAATTCTACAGTGTGGTTAAGAGCATGAAGTAACCTTACAGCTTTAAACATTTCCCTCTGAAGTACCAAAAAGGGATAATTTCCTCATCAAGAACTTTTACATTTGCACCAAAAAAAAAAAAGAGGGTTGTAGGACAATTTAATTTAAAAAATAACTAAAAAAAATGAAAAGGAACTTTGTACTTTAGAATTAAGAAAGATAGGGACTAATGAATAATAATGTGGACAAGGCCAAAAATTTGAGAAAGGGAGAGGGCCACCAGCAAGAAAATAGCATGTAGCAAAAGTCTGAAAAGAAAAATTTGCATATATCCTCACTATTATTCAAAGGGAAAAGATAAAAAAACAGTCATCTATGACCTTTTTGGAAGCTTTTAAGGCTGGAAAGAGATAGGAAGAATGTGTCTAGAAAGGAGTCTTAAGTAATTTCATACAGAATAACAGAATTAGCTAGGTTGGAAAAGACCAGTGAAATCACAGAGTCCAACATATAGAGGGTGTTTCCTTGAACAACTCCTTTAGGAAAAGGAAATCTTACCATTTCAATG
This sequence comes from Ammospiza caudacuta, assembly GCF_027887145.1. NCBI lineage: Eukaryota > Metazoa > Chordata > Aves > Passeriformes > Passerellidae > Ammospiza > Ammospiza caudacuta. The sequence goes on along the minus strand of NC_080593.1, from coordinate 123,155,730 downwards.
GGGATCAATTTTGGCAAGCTCTGGTCCAAGCCCTTGCACTTCATGGCATCCCATGCCTTTCGATGGCTTTCACTTTGGCAAATTTTTTTTTTTCAGTATACATGCCATGTCTCTCATATTTTCCCCTCAAAGTTCTGTCTTCCTCCTTGATTTTTTTCCCCCTGCTTTTGCAGCATCTGTGAGGTTAGTTTTGGCATGTTTTGGTCCTTTGCACTGCACCTCATTAATCCCGGTCCATTTGCTTGTAGTCACAAAATGTCCCAATTTTCTGATTTTTTTGGTTTTACCTAGATTGCATTTCATTTGATCCTATTTCCTTTCCAGAGTAAGTCCTTTTCTGTTTCTCAAGATTTTGTTTCCCTTCCCAAAAGGCAATGGAATTTCGGGAAGGGAAATGAAATTTTGCTAAACACAAAAGACTTACAAACACATTGGAAAGGAGATAGGATCAAATGAAATGCAATTGAAGAAAAAAAAAAAAAGAAAGAAAATGGGGAGATTTAGTGACTACAAGAAAATTGTCCGGGATGAAGTGAGGTGCAGTGGAAAGGACCAAAACATGCCAAAACTAACCTCACAGATGGAGGAGTTCAAGGCAAGACTGGATGTGGCACTCAGTGCCCTGGTGTAGCTGGCACAGTGGTGTTCAGTCACAGGTTTGACCTATGACCTTGGCAGCCTTTTACAAAGTCTAATCACCCTTTCTATGAAGAAATTTCACCCGATGTCCAACCTGAACCTCCCCTGGCACAGCTTGAGGACGTTTCCTCTCATCCTGTTGCTGGTTGCCTAGGAGATCAGTGACCTCAGTGGCTACAACCTCCTCTAAGAAAAGTTCCCCCCAAGCCTCCTTTTCTCCAGGCTAAACAATCACAGCTCTTTCAGCTGCTCCTCTCAGGACTTACCCTCTAGACCCTTCACCATCTTCATTGCTCTTCTCTGGACACACTCCAGCACCTTCATGTCCTCCCTGAATTAAGGGCCCCAAAACTGGACACAGTACATGAGGTGAGGCCTCACCAGTGCTGACTAAAGGAAGGCAATCACTGTCCTGGTCCTGCTGGCCACTATTGATGATACACATTGATACATTCCTGCTCTTCATACCAGATTGAGCGAAACTGGGACCAGGGTAAGACATGTCCAGCTGCTATGTACAACTGATTGGTTGGTCCTGAAAAGGCTGCTGGAGCTGTCAGCCTTCACAGTAGGCATTTCCTTGCAAATAAAGAGTTTGTAAATCATTTATTTCAGAAAACTGGGCTCCTACATCAGTATTTCCTTCAGAACCTCCACATGTACAAGCATATTCTTTAGATCTCATAAATAGTTTCTTCCATATCATGTACAAGTTACCTATACCCAAAGAAATATCAACAACTTCCAGGGATGAAAATGCTAGCAGGCAGTAATAGTTCTGCACTTAGTACTGGTTTTCACCAAGTGTGTGAAACTCAAGAAAAATACACTAGAAAAAATAGTCACTCACATAATTAATAGGGTTGTTAAACAGACATGGAGCTAACAGACTTTGGGAATTACCTGGTAGTAATTTGTTTATGGAAACACACCACAGTTGATTCCCTTGCATGATTTGTGAGTAACAAAAGGGCCTGCTCTGATTTATGCACATTTTCTACTGTAGAAAGACACAAAGCATTTCAGAGCTTCCCACCTGGAAATGCAGACAATGCACTAAAAAATACCTTAAGACAGACTGCTCAGAACCCAGAGCAGAGAAGAAACACATCTTGGAAGTCTTTTTGGATTACAATTCCCTTCCTTTATTTTGATTCTAATATGAATAACTGCTCTCAACAATATAAACCAGTCAAATATGTGCAAGTATACTCAAGTTCTGTGTTCATTTTTGGGCTCTTCACAACACAAAGGACATTGAGGTGTTGAGTGTGTCTAGAGAAGGGCAGTGAAGCTGGTGAAGGGTCTGGAGCACAAGTCTTATGAGGAACAAACAGCTGGGGGAACTGGGGTTGTTCAGTCTGGAGAAAAGGAGGCTCAGGAGTGATCTTAGTCTCTACAACCTGAAAGCAGGTTCTACCAAGGTGGGGATCTGTCTCTTCTCCCAAGAAACAAGCAATATAGGACAAGAGGAAACAGTCTCAAGTTGCACCAGGGGATGTTTAGCCAGGATATTAGGAAAGATTTCTTCACTGAAAGGGCTGTCAAGCACTGGCATGGCTCCCTGGGGAAGTGGTTGAGTCACTATGCCAGAAGGTATCCAAAAGATACATAAATGTGGTACTTAAGGACATGGTTGAGTGGTGGAATTGGCAGTGCTGGCTTAATGGTTGGAGTTAATGATCTTAGAGGTCCTTTCCAACCTAAATGGTCTTACAATTCCAATCTAAGTGTAGCAGCAAACAAAGCAAAAGCAAGTAGAATATTGAGTATCTTCAGTAAGTCTGGTCTTCTTTTTCCTAATATTAAAGTATTATCCTATTATTTTCAAGTTGCTCATTGGAAGTATTAAGTATTTTTTCTGAGACTACATCCCAGCCAGAATGATCACCTATCTTCTGGTAGAAATCTGGATTCTTTATCTTTAATCATCTGTGTGTCAGAAAGCCGCCTGCTAGCTTCACTAGCTTTTCACTACCAGAACACGAGCAGAATAATATTTATCTTCCATAGACAGAAATTTAGCCACTGGCATGGAGATATCTTACTCTTGCTGCTTAATTCTGAATTGGCCAAATCTCAAATTTAGAAATGAAAACTTTTTGCAGTCAGAAGGAAAACATGAGGATTTTGATATTGCTTATGGAGTACATATATATAATTTTGGGGCCTTTCCTTTACCTTCTCCAGCAAACTCTATTTCCAGTTCTCCCCATATTTGTCATTGGAAGATCAAGCCAACCTCATCTTTCAATGCAACAAGCACCAAAAGAAGTGAGCGAATGCATCAGACAAAGATTACTTTTAACTAAGTGTAAAACATCATTTCAATGAGGACAAGTAGTACAACCAGGTGATCAGAATTGCTTGTTCAAAATAACTTGAACCTCACATGTTCCATATAATTTTATGAAAATTTTATTTATATATTATTGCTACCCAAGGAATGATACTGGCTTAACAAGACATTATCGCCCTTTTAAAATTACAGTTGTGCCAACCCAAAAAAACTGCCTCAAAAATATTGGGATGGGACAATTTGCTTTTTAATAACTAAGCAAGTACACCGAGGGCAGTCAGAAAAGCAACATTCAAAACCCTTGTTAATTATCATGTGTGGTGTCATCCTACAAAAGGAAATAATAGTATTGGAAGACATTTAGACTTTTAAATACAGTTTTTCAGCTACAACTTAGGAAACAGCTTTTTTTTTTTTTTTTTATTTGCAGGATCAGGATGACTAGTAGCAAGTATCAGATTTTCTTATTAAAAAGGGCACTGTTAATACAAAAGGATTAATTCTAATTTTGGTTTTTTTTCAATTCAATAATTTTTATGTCTCAAAGTATTAAGGCCCTTCGTTCTTTGAAAACAAGTATCTGTCAGTTTATGTGCCTTCAGCTAAAAAATTTAAATCCAACTTCTACACACTCAAGGGAGAAGAACCAGTCTAAGACCAGATTCCCCTTTTCAAGTTGAGTAAAAGGTGGCTTTCGTCATCTGAAAATCAAGATGTGTGTTCTTCAAAGGCACGATTGCTTCCCCACCTTACATAAATGCTGACAGAATGCATTTTAACCACTAGCTGCTAGAATTTTCTTTGTTGATTCAAATACAGTACCTCTTGTCAGTGGGATGCTCACAGAGCCAATCTTATGTCATAGTGCTTTCCCATGCCCAAGAAGAGAAGCTTCTTGCTCTCCACCTTTGGGGACAGGGTTGCTTGGAGTGGGACTTTAGTTTACCAGAGAGTACCTTTGAGTAGCTAGAACTTACTGCTCTATATATACACAGCCATTCTCCCCATGTTCTTCTCTCCTCTGGGAGGGAGTTGTAGCAGGAATTCACAAGAATACCTGTTTGCTTTCCAGAGACTCCCCCTGGCTACTGATGGTCTCACAAAGGGAAAGCAAAGCCACGATCACTCCCTTTATACCACCACCAGCAGCAACAAAAAGCCTTTTATTTTCAGATTAAGTACAATTAATATTTAAAGCTTAACATCTTAACTACATACTTGATAGGAAATTAGTGTCTTCTGACACAGAGGTGGTGGGACTGCCACACAGCTCAGGCATTTTACAGTTCTCTGGAGAGCTAAAACCAACAATCAAACCAAGAATAAACAAGCAAACGACAGGGCTAAGCATCTCCTTTTTTTACTGTATTTTATGTGTCATTAACTCTAAAGAAATCCTCACATTGTTTGCAATATTTTTTAAAAAGTGTGTCTCTTTACACATTCCAAAATGCATACAGAAAACTCCAGCTACTCAATACTTAAGCAAGTGTAATAAAGTGTAATAGATTTTTACATTCTTTCACATATATAGTACTGCATTATGGACAATAACACTGACATTATCTTCAAATTATTTCCTTTCATCAGCTTCCTTTACCGCCTCTAAATCCTCAAATTTAAAAACTGAGGATTTGTCATAGCCCATGAGATGGTTATAATCCTGAGGATTTGGGAAAAGTGTAGGATTAACAAGCATTGACTTCGTTTTAGCATAAAATGTTGTAAACATCTTGGAGATGTCTGGAATCTTTACATCCTTCTGATGGAAAACAGTTGCTTTTTCTGCCAAGATGGCATTGTAGGTAATGGCTGTATAGGTGTCCACTTCATCTTTATAATAGAGCCGGATCACGTAACCTTTTGTAAGGAGATGCAAAGTAACCGGAGTTACAAATGTAAAAATCCCAATCAACCCATAAAAGGCACCTTGGACAAGCAGACTTTCCACTCCAATACCACTTTTGAGCATGATGTAGGGCATCATGAACAGGTTGAATATGCTGGTGGAGTAAGAGAAAAACTTCACACCTATATAAAAGAAATCAAAGAAAATAAAGCTTAACACTTATGAGCAAAATTTTCCCTACAATTACCTGTATTTTCCTACCACATAACAATGCCATTACTTGAACCAATGAAGTTACTGAAAACCCCTTTCCCTATTTTTTTAAGCTTATGGAGAAATCATTGAAAGCCCAATCTGCCTCGTTGCCACTGTTCTGATTTGTTTGCACCTTCATGCTGGGTTTATCAAAGCTGGCTCTATTTCTGTGATGCAGTCAGCTCTTAGCTGTTATGCACACATATGAAATTCTTTTCTGCCTTCACAGGCAGAAGAACTGATTTCTAATAAGACTTGACTCCAGAAGAACTGATTTCTCATGATACTTGACTTCTTTCATGGACACATCTAATGGTGCTCATTGAAGAGATGGCAGACAGGGAATTTCTCCCCTCATCAACAACTAATCTTGACATTCAGCGTATTACAAAGAAGCCAGCTTGGCTTATACTGCCATGCATAAACCCTGGGTTACTAAATATTAGCAAGATCTTCCCATCCATTTTCCATGTGGCTTGAAAGACAGTAGCCAGTGCTGTGGACTACCCACAGTCCTTAAATCACCCTGAAAACCAGGAGCCCAAGATGCCGTGACAAATAAGTATGTCAGGACACATTTCAAAGATGTGTATCAGAAAACATACAATGGCTTTCCCTTTCACTAGGTCTTTGCAACATTCACTGGCCAAAGAAAGATTTGCAAAGTCTCATTAGAGATGGAGCTCTTCATCATAATACCTGCCTGCCTGGGAAAGTGTTTCAGGAACACTTCCAAGCACACAGAATGTAAGCAACAGTTATAACTCATCTTTGTTGCTTACTGGGCTGGATAAGCAACCCCAAGGGCCTCAAGAGAAGCCAAAGAAGGCTAAGGGGTTACAGAGACAAACAGAGCTCCCTGCACACCCAAGCAGAGAAGCAGAAACCAAGCACCACCACCACCCTGTTTTGTACATATGATCCAGATTCTGGCAAACTTGGAAAGGAGAACACTCACTTTTAATGTTTCATTTTAAAGTTACTAAATACTGTTAAAACTACAAAACGAAAAAGGCAATATAAACCACTTTGAGTCACATACCCAACACTGTCTTTGCCAAATTTCCTTTATAAACTAATCTTCCATGTTCTGGGTGATCATGAGGGGAGGATGTGCTGAGGCTGCGAACAGCCACTCCTTGAAAAGATGCAGCCTGAAAGATGAAACCAGTACAGGGCTAAGAACATCAGTATTACACCTTACATGTACTTATCCATGCATATACACACATACATGTACATGTATGCACTCAGACAAAGTTTCTCCTTGCCCTGAACCTATCCCCAGCATTTCAAACCAAGGATTAAAGTTAGGTTACACTCCAAAGCATGCCAGAAACTCCAACTAATATGCTGCCTGACTGCTTTAATAACTTACCATGTAAACATCCCAAATTAGCATGAAATATTTGCAACTCCATTACTGATAATTGAGCCAGCAATTGATTTACACACAGCTTTGCAGAGAGACATTCATGGCATCTGCACTCATGACATCTCTGTCTGATCATAAAATAATAGAATGGCCTGGGTTGAACTGGGCCTTAAAGATCATCCAGGTCCAACAGCCCTGTTGTGGGTAGGGACACCTTCCACGACACCAGTTTGCTCCAAGCTCCATCCAGGCTGGCCTTAAGCACCTTGAGAGTTGGGGCATCCACAGCTTCTCTAGGCAACCTACTCCAGTGCCTCACCACCCTCACAGAAAAGGACTTTTTTTTAATATCTTAGATTAGCTAAATAGCTTCCTTTAGATTAACTAAACTTACTCTCAGTTTTAATCCATTCCCCATTGTCCTGGCACTTCATGCCCTTGTAAAAAGACCCTTTTCCCTACAGGACTTTCCTGTAGGCTGCCTTCAGGTACTGGAAGGCCACAATTAGGTCATCCCGAAGCCGTCTCTTCCCCAGGCTGAACAAGCTCAATTACCCCAATCATTCACCGTAGGAGCGGTGCTACCTGCCCCCAGTCATTTTGGTGCCCTCCTCTGGACTCGCCCCCGCAGGTCGATGGGGGCCCGAGAGCTGGAAAAAGCACTGCAGGGGCGGTTTCACCTGAGCGTACGCCCCGAGGAGCGCCTCGCTTTCCTCCTCAACATCCCCTAAGGGCAAAACCGCCAATCCCAGGGCCGCCGCCCCTTCCCCGGGGGGCGGGAACGCTCCCCCCGCTCCCACACAGTCCCCACAGCCCCCACACAGAACCTGTTGGGGCCTCGCAGCGGCAGCGGCCCGGTGGCGGCAGGCGGGGTGCGCGGCGCCCCGCAGCCATGCGGAGGCGACGGGGCGGCAGGCGGCGGCGGGGGCGGCCCGGAGCAGCAGCAGCGGGAGCATGGCGGGGCCGCAGCCGCACCGGGGACACGGCGGGCGGTGCCACACCGACAGCCCCCGGTGCGCCGCCGCCGCGCCGCGCTTTGGTTCCGGCAGGACGAGGCTCCGGCCGGCTCCGGCTCCGCGGCGCCCCCGTCAGCATCTCCCGCCCAGCCGCGCAATGCCAGAATCGGCTGGGCCGGAAAACACCTCTGAGGACATCGAGTCCAACCATGTCAATTAGACCATGGCATTAACTGCCACATCAAATCATCCCTTAAACACCCCCGAGATGGTGACTCCACCACCTCTCTGGGCAGTCCATTCCAAGTCTAACATTCTTTCTGTGAAGAAATTCCTCCTGATACCCAACCTGAACCTCCCCTGACACAGCCTGATGCCATTGCTTTGTGTCCTCTCGCCAGCTGCCCGGGCTGACCCCACCTAAGAATCTCCTTTCAGAGAGTTGTAGAGAGCCATAGGGTTTTCACTGAGCCTTCTCTTCTCCAGGCTAAATTCTCCCAGCTCCCTCAGGTGCTCCTCACAAGGCTCATGGGCCAGAGCCTTTACCCAGCTTCGTTACCCTCCTCTGGACAGCGTCCAGTACCTCGATGCTGTGCATTAATTGAGAGCCCAGAACTGAACACAGGACTCGAGGTGCGGCCTCATCAGCGCTGAGCACATCACTGCCCTGTTCCTGCTGGCCACACCATTCTGCACACAAGCCAAGACGCCACTGGCCTTCCTGGCCAGCCGGGCACGCGTTCGCTCGTGTTCGGCTGCTGTCGGCCGACACCCTCAAACCCTGACATGGCGGGCCTGCAGATGCCCCCGGGAACTACGCGCCCCAGCATGCACCGCTCGGCGCGCACAGCATGCCGGGAGCACGGGCGCCGCACGGGCTGGGCGCGGGGGAGCGGAAGCGGCCCGTGACCCGGGCGGAAGCGCTCGGAGGCAGCTGGGCCGACACCGCGGCCCTGCGAGCGGGGCGGAGGGAGCGGCGCCCACGGGTGAGGGGCGGCCGCGGGAGCGAGACCCCGCCGGGGCCGCCGGGGACACCGCGGGGGCGGGACGCCCCGTCGGGCGGGGAGCGGGCGGCCCCGGCAGCGGCCCCGCGGCGGGCAGCGGGCCTCGCCCCGCGCCCGGCGGGGGGGGCAGAACGGGGCCCGGGCGGAGCGGCCGGAGCGGCGCCGGGGCCGCCGGGGTGCGCGGGGCGCGGTGCCAGGCCGGGGTTCTCCCACCGAGGCGGTGGCGAAAGGCGCGTTCCTCCCCAGAACGCTCTCTTTGGAACCCCGGCGCCGCCGGAAAAGGGGCTCTGGGGCAGGGCTGGGTTTGAGCATCGCTCCCGAGCTCCTGCCGTAAGTGACGCTCGCCCCTTCCCTACGCCAGGCCGTAGGGAGAGGGGAAAAGTTCAGGCCGAAAGAATTTCGGATGCGCCCCCAGGGGTTGTTTTGCCAAGGTGAGACGCGCTGGTTAAAATGATTCGGCTGTCTGGTCGGCGAATGTAAGCAAAGAAAAGGGTGATACCCCTACTTGTATAGACAGAAACGAGCTTTTGAGTGCCCTGTGTTCATCAGAGGGAGGTTCTGCTTTAGTACAAGGTAACCTGAGCATTGGTAAGTTATTGAGGGCTTCACATTTGTGTGTGAAAAGGTGCTGGTGCTGTTGGCAGTTCGCTTTGACAGTCAATTTGGTCTTTCACCACCTAACTTTTATTCAATATTTCTAAATGCGTTTGGTAAGTTAAGCTTTGCGTTCTGAGGAGACCTAGATAGTCACAGGCCGTTTGTTTACTTGGCTTCGATGGTTTTTGGAAGCAAACCAGAAAAACATAGATAAACAGGCACGTCAGAGGTCTTTAGGGTAAGAACCACTTGGTGCACTTATTTCTGAGTAATCCCCTACATGCTCCCAATTTTCTCCTTTTGCTCTAAAAAGGGCCAAAATAATTGTTGGGGGAGGGATCATGTTCAGTTAACTGAAGAGTTACTTTGAACGGCAGTAAATGTTTATTAGTTTTCCTGTGTACATTGGCCACATCTTTGCGCAGGTGGCACACACCTTATGCCTTGAGATCAGCCTTTTAACGAGCTTAAGTTATATCAGTAAAATGTTTACATCAGGAAAGGTTTTGCTAACGTTTTCACTTGGAACGTTGGGATATTTTTTAGACACTTGTAGCACTACAGCATTTATTTTTTCCGTGTTGTGCCAGAGGAAAGCCATTTGAGATCTATTTTTTTTCCCTATGCCAGAGTGGGTAATGAACAGATTTAGATAGTTTCACATAGTCTTAACGTGAAGAATTTTAATGTTGTTAATTGTTCTAATATTGTTATTGAGAGACAAATGAGTATCACACTCAAGGATTCTCAGCCTCCGGTGTTGTACTGTGTTTTTACAATTCTCATGTATGTTACAATAAATCCTCAAGTTATGCCATGAGAGAGTGGGGTTTGTCAGATTATTTTAAAGAACTTCAATGTATTTTGACAAGTCTCTCAGCACCGAGAAAGGCTCAGGATTTAGTTGGCTTTGTTGTGGGGTAGTTTGCATAACAGCAGTTTTTGGTGAATGCCTATAACAAAAGGGCAGAAATCCATGCCCTGTAGAATTTTTCCTCTTTTGCCCCAATGGCAAGAGCTGTACAGTACAGCTTGGAAGTTTCTTTGGAAGAAAATAGTGACACTCCCCTGCCCATGTTTTTGAGGGTTTTTTTGCTTGAAGCTTTCTGGGGAATTACTGAAAAGGAAAGTTTCTTTAAACAGGAAAATAAATCTTAAGATCTTTTGTTGTCTGTACATGCAATCCTACCCCATCTCCTGTTTATCTCAGCTAGCATTCAGGTGTAGTATGCCTCCCTCTCACATTCCCGTGTGCCCCAGGAAATTTGAATTTTAGAGCCTGAGAGTATTGGAGTAGTGAATCAGCTGATTTGGAAATCCTGCTCTCCCAGTTTCTCCTGATGTTTTTTCTAAATATGCTTCAATCCCTTAATTATTATTACCTGAATTATTTTTTCATGTGTGCTGAGAAGTGAATGCTAAACTGAAAAGCAGTATTTTTAAACAAGTTATTATTAAACAGGATAGAGTAGAATTTAAGATTGAACAGTAGGAGGCTGCAGTTGTAACATGAGCAGCCTTTGGTAATTGATAAACTCTTACTGATATATAAATGACACCAAAAATTGTCACATTTGGCTTTTAAACAAACATAGGGGTTGGTGAAGGCCAATTTGCCATGTTTTCCAGAAATGGACAGTGTAGGATACAAGTGTCAGCAGCTGAAGTGTACAAAAGTCGTGTGTCTGTCATGCAGCTAATGAGTTGGAAGCTATTTGAATTTCCTTAAACCAGAAGCTGAGTTTTTAAAGGATTTTCCTGTGGGATCAAAGAATCTGAATGCTTGAAATGTTTGCATAGATTCAGTGTTCTTGTGCAAATGAGAACAGAGCAGTGAAGGCTGGAAGCTGTGCAGTGTTCAGTGTGTTCAGCCTATGTCCTTCAGGTCTGTCCCACTCAACGGCATACAAGGCATACAAAGAAATGATATTCTGGAAATTCTGGGATTTCCCATTTCTTCTTAGAGGTGTAAGAAGATGTTGAGGTAGGGAAACAAGAACACTTGCCTTGTGTGGATTAATTACTGTGGTTTAGAGGTTTGTGATATTTCACACTGTTTTACCTTGTAGGTGTAAATATTCTGGCAGCTTGTGGCAATTTTCAGTTCTCTAATATCCAGACAATTCTATGCTTTCTGTAGCAGGAAGTAATTTTTAGACTGGTTGGAAAGTTTCTGTGCCAAATGC